>NW_024524266.1:12366561-12674061 GCF_017590135.1 Pyrgilauda ruficollis
GGCACCCGCACGGTAAGAGCCGCGGGCCGGGCCCTGCCGCCCGCCCGGCCCGGGCCTCCCCCTGCCCGCACAGGCCGCGGCGCAGGCCGCGAGGAGGCCGCAGCTAGGCCGCGCCAGGGCTCCGCCACAGGAGCGGGCCGCGGGCTCTGCGCCGGCGAGTTCCACACGCCCGGCGCGGCCCGGGACGGCGGGGCAGGTGGCGTGAGGAACGCGGAGTGGAGGTGGGTGGTTGCGGGCGCGGGGGGAGGCGAGTGGGGCCGGTGAGGGGCCGCAGGCCCGGCCGGGGGGGGCTCGGAGGTGTCTGGAGGAGGAGACAAAATGGCGGCGCGCGGGGGGGGGCGGAGGGCGCCGGCGCCATCTTGAATTAATCGCTCGCACAGCCGGGGCCCCGCGCGGGCCGGGCTGGGCGGGGGAGCCTCGGGGCTCCGGCAGGGACCGCCCGCAGCCTCCACACCCTCCCCGCCTCCCGCTGCCACACTGTGAGGCGCAGCGCGCCGAGGCGCGTTCCGGCTGGCTGGGGCTGCCGGTCGAGTGCTCTCCTGCCCCGCCATCTGCTTCCTCTCCTCCTGCCGGGGATTCGGGCGGCGCGGGCTCGGCAGCGCCGGGAGCTCTCCCGCAGCCGCCTTCGCCCACTCGCCCCGTAAGCAGCCCCCTAATCCCCTTGGGGCCCCCTTGGTGCTGGTTCAAAGGTGCGCCTGGGATCGGTTATTTCCCTAATTTAGGTTTCGTTAGGAATTAGCTTATTTCCTTTGGAATTACTGTCGTCTGGCGCACAACATTCCAGTGAAATCTGGAGAAAACCCTTTTCTTTAACCGGTTTCTGCAAATACCCCACCACGGAACTACAACAAAGAGGGGAATGACGAGGTTTTTTTTTTTTTTTTTTTTACGGAACCGCGATGAGAACAGCAGCACTGATTCCCCTGCCAAAGCTGAGGGAGATGCGTCAAGAAATTAGCAGCTGAACGATCACATTGTTACAATGTCGTTTTTATTCTTCGGTTTCTCCACCTAATAATAACGGGGATAATTTTCAAGGCAGGAATGAAATCCTGTAGGGATTGTAGGGGTTTTTTTTGCCTTTCGTATGTGTGCGACTGAGGGCAGTGTGCGTGTGTGTGTGCCTTGCGTTTCCCACAAGTGGGTCACGTCAGGCGAGTTGTGACACTGCAGCAGCGGCGGGGACAGCCCGGCGCTGCCTCAGGAGCTCGCGGAGCCGCGCTGGCCCGGGGCTCTCACCCAAATGGGACATGCCAGGCGTGCCGCAGTTTTTAATGGGCTGGAGCAAGGCACGACGGGAGCACGGTTGTGGCTGTACACTAAGTCATCCCAGCGTGGGTAGGGGCCAGCACTTGCACGTGGGGAATTTTGCTGCTTTGTGGCTTGATTTGTAAGAGTTTTGCTGCTTGGGTATTTGGTTTATGGCCTTACTAAAAATTAGGAGTAGGCAAATAACTATGCTTTGTGTTTCTTTCTCACAAGGATGGCTTTTCTGAAGTTTCCCCTTTTTTCTCCTTTTCCTTTTCCCCCTTTTTTTTTTTTTTTGTTTGTTTGTTTGTTTTTGGTGAGAGCAGAGAAACAGTTTCTGCAGAATGTTTAAACTTCTTTTAAGGAGCTCTATTTTTAAAGTTGCTCCTTTAAAACATGACACCTTGTCTATTTCATTTTATTTCATCTTGATTGCCTTGGTAGGTCTTTTGAGTCAAGGATCTGTAATGTGACAGTGCACTGTCTGCATTGCTTTTCTTGACTGATTGCTCTCATGATAATTTTTATTTTGGAAGATTATTGATAATATAATAATACCATTTCTTCCATTAATAAGTAATTTTCCATCTGTCCTTCCACTTGAAAATGTTACCTTGACTTCCATAAAGCTAAAATCAGCCAAGTCTCTGAGTAAATAGATAAAAATCAGTTTGTAAAAACTAACTGTATGGACAGAATTAAGTATATTACAGAGTTGTATTAGTTCTTGATCCATGTGAAGCTGGCATGGACCTAAGCCAAGTAAAAGGTGTAGGTGTTTAGTTCTTTTCAGAGGTTATAAAACCTGATCTTGGATGCCTCAGATTTTTTTTTTTTTTTGGTCCGAGTGGTAGAAGGATGTTACCAGAACTCCTGCGATTTGAGCAAAGAGACACACAGTTGAGAAGGATTAAGTGAAGGGACAAGGCTGGGCACCAGCTTTTCTTTGAGAATTTGGATTCCCAAGATGGAACTGAAAAATTGATTCTGTTAGCTTTGATGCCAGAATCTCGGGTCCTGAGGTAAATGTCAGCTGGAATGTTTTGGAAGGACTGAGAGGAGTTTCTGTCCTTCTTGGAATCTTGCAGAAAAGTGAACAGCTGGAATTGCTTCCTAGCCTTTATGGTAGCAGAGCGCTTGGGGTGCTTGCCAGGGAGCTGAAGGTGTTCTCTGTGGTGCTTGCAAGAAGCAGCTCTGGTATTTCTTGTGTCACGGAGCTGCTGTTGCCGGTACAGAGCGCTGTGGTGTTCCTTCCTTTGTGTGGCTGCGTCTTGTACCCCTGTGCTCACCCTCTGCTCAGAAGAGCAAGGAGGAAGAAACAGTGTTTTCTCATCTCCTAGTTAGAATGCTCAAACACTGAAGCGTTTTCAGGAATCTTTTTGTATTTTTTTTTCCTCAGCCACGGACAAGTTACTTTATGCCTTTTTGGATTGCAGATTCTGATTTGGACACTTTTATTATTTCAGTTCAGTTAATTCCTGTTTTAAGTGCCTGCATCCTCTTTCAGTCATCTTCTTGCAGCAAATTTCTGTGGGTGTGAGGCCTGTGCCCTTGTGGAGCACTTCCAAACTCTTTTTGGTCCTGCACAGGGGTAAGAGGTGGCTGGGTCTGTATGCTGAAGCACATTTTGAGAAACATTATTTAGTAAGAGGGAAAAAAAAAAAACCATTGAAATTTCTTTCTACTCTGGAACAAGCACCAAAACAAATGTTGGTTGTCTTTTTAAGACTCTTTTTAAGACTTGAAAGGCCATGTGCCAGGAAGTGTCTTTGATTTGTTGGAGCCTGAGCCTTTGTTATGAGCACATTTTGCCAGTGTAGGTGAGAAGACCTGAACAGTACAGAAGAGGACAGAATTATGTGGTGTGCTGGGCTGTCACTGCTGTGAAACTGCAATTCTTGAACACCACAGGGACATTTTGGGTTTGGAATCTGTTGCCTGGAATCCAGAAAACGAGAAAAACTGGGAAGAGATGGTGTCAGCAGGCACTTAGAGGAAGCTGGAAAGTAGTGATGGAGACCTCTGCATGTCAGGGGTGAGGAAGATAGACAGAAGGACAGTGAAAGACTGCCTCACTTAGTGAAGTGAGGAATTTAGGGAGCAGATAGGATAGAGAAAGTACAGGCATGAATCATGAGGAGCAGGAATTTGTGGTGGAGTGGTCAGGTAGGTGGTGAAAGCAGGAAGCAGAGGAAATGAATGCCAGTTCTTCAGGTGCTGAACTGACGCTTCAGGCTGGTCAGGTCGCAGCAGATGGCAGGCTGATGTGTATGATAATACAGCCTTCAAAAGCACAGGCACAAAGGGCAGCTGAACTTTTCCCAGAAATCTAGACAGAGCTCCATCTTCTTATGTATGTGTAGTCTGAGGAGAGAGGCAGTTTTATTTCTGCCAAACCTTAGTACCCCTTTGTCTCCTGCCATAAAAAAAAACCCTCCTCATTGTCCATACAATGTTTACTACAAATTGATGAGTAGCAGAGGTTTGTGTGAGTGATGGGAGGGTACTGTAGTTAGAAGATGGAGGGATGAAATGAGCAGGGGATGTAATGAACATGATATTGGTGCAGGCACACCAAAAGTTGGAAAAGAAGCAACAGAAGAGAAGAAAGTAGACAGGCAACACAGAAAATATGACAAGATGAATAGGAAGGACATTGGTAGTAGACTGGGTGGGTGTACACCAAATAGATGGGAGGAAAGCAACTTGGGTATGAATAATTCTTGCTAGAATTACTGTATGGGATTTTGTTACTCTGTTCTTGTTTCTGTGGCATGGCAGAAGTTGATTGCTATCAGTCAAGCTATTTCTTGTGTCTGAGGCTGAGAAACACTTTTCTTCTGTTCTTGGTTCTGAAAAAAAGCATTGGGTGAAGAGCTGTTCCTCTTCATAGTGTGCACTTTGGGTGGAAGTGCTTGACAGGATAACTGGGAGGCAATTTGTGTCCAGTTGAATACCACAATGACTTGTTAGCACAGATGTCTTTAAAACACGGAAGCCTTCCAGCTGAGCATCACACAAATACAGAACACCTTGGAAAATTACTAGTGTTCCACTATTTTTCTTCCAGTTCTATGTCTGGCTATATTTCTCCCTCAGCTTCTGTAAAAGAGAAGACCTGAGTGACTGCACTGGAGGCTGGACAATACCCCAAAGGAGAGTTCCAGAGGTGAAGAATTGAGAAAATTTGAGCTAAAAAGTGGGGCAAATTAGAAAATACTTGTTCTAGATTATGGGTTTAGATTCGTATTTTGGACTAGTTAATTTTTTCTTTTGTATAGCAGTTTCCCTGATAAAGCCTTAATGAACGTAAATGGTAGTTGATATAATTTGGAAAGGTTATGATTCTTATGGAAACCTTGGATAGAATCTGTATGTTTTGTCTGTCTTTTGTGAAAGCATCATGGAAATGGGAAGCTTTCTGCCTGTGACTGTGAGAAAGTTTGGAGGAAGAAAAATAACACCTTCCACTTTTACAGAAATACAAGCAGAAATGTGAAGCAACGTTCTGTTACCTCTTGCTTGTTCTGCACGTGGGAAAGTAGTTGGACTTCAGTGCGAGGGAGTAGTACAAGTTTATCTTAGACTGCATTTTACCTAACTAGGTTTGCCTGATCCTAACTGTAATGCACATACCTAAGCAGCAAAACTTAGATGGCAGTTTTACACTTTTGCAAGTATTTTAACTTTGAGGTCTTGTTTGGTTCTTTCATTAAGAAGGCTGAAATCCTAAATCAATATGCATTGAAATACTGACATGCTGTTCAAAAATTTTGGTAGAACATGACATTTGGTAATTTTTGAGAACTAATTTGTGATACTTATGGTACTTTGTCTTAGGGCAAGAGTTTTGAAAATATTTGCAGATCTAGGTTTGAAAACATTGGATGTTATGCTCTGGAAGCAGTTTACATTGATGATTTCAGTTCCTGTAGTGACATAAGAGTGACTCTTCCTGACTGTCCAAGAGTGAACATGAGGACATCAGAACTGGTGTGCATTTCAGATAATGAGATCTCTGTGTTTAACTTATCACACTGAGCCTTAATGATTTCACAGTTCTGTATTCCTCCCCATCCAGTAAGGACTTGAGTTCCTTGAGTAGGAATATGTTGGATTAAGGTTCTCACAGGAATATGTCTAGGCTTTGTCTTAATTTCTTCCTTTTTTTTAAATTAAGATTATATAAAAATCATATTTTCACATTCCTTTATGAGCTGCTTCTGTATTTGTGAAGCCATAGTGTTTTGAGAAATGGACCCAAAGTGTTGGACCTCACACTCTAGTTCCAACAGTGGGTGTTTGGTCATCCAGTGTATTATTGCTAGCATCCCAGACTGAAGGACCCTGAGTAAAATCCGGTTCATCTTGAAGTCATGAAGTGCTGTGTGTTAACTTTCATGCACCCAAAATGTCAACTTTTCAGTGCATAGACAGAGGCAACCTTTTTCACCTAATACAAGTGAAATAACCTTTCCTCTTTATCTTATACAGACACTGTGACTGATGAGAGTTCAAGGCCATGGATGAAGATGGGCTTGAATTGCAGCCACATGAGCCAAATGCATTTTTTGATCCAACAGGTCTGTAAGGAGATAATACATAGATGAGATTGATGCAATTGACTATTGTTTATTCTGCCTTTGCTGAGAAGTGCTGTGCTGCATCAATGCTTTTGTAGAGAGTAGTCGCTTTTGAGTTCGGGTTGTTTTTATTACTCACAGCAATATGAATGAGCTACTGTTCTTTCAGTCAAGTAATAGTTTGGGTGTTGGGGGAGAGTCTAAAAATCTTTTAGATTTTTTGGAAGAGAATCTTTTTCGGAAGAGAAAATCTTGTTCATCTTAATTATGTTAGCATCTACTGAGGACTTGCTTTATCTATCTACCTTAGTAGTTCATATGCTGTTATGTTTGTTTTACTAAAGTGCAGCACAATGTGAAAGTTGAAGTGGAACAGAAGTAACTTCAGTTATTAACTACCTCATATGAGACACTTTTACACTTTAAGTGCTGTTTTAATTGTGTTTTTCAGGAGCTGATGCAGCACACATGGATGGAGATCAGATTGTTGTGGAAGTACAGGAAACAGTATTTGTTTCAGATGTGGTCGACTCAGATATAACTGTGCATAATTTTGTTCCTGATGATCCAGACTCCGTAGTAATCCAGGATGTCATTGAGGATGTTGTTATCGAGGATGTTCAGTGCCCAGATATCATGGACGAGCCAGACGTGTCTGAAACAGTCATTATTCCTGAGCAAGTGCTGGACACAGACGTAGCTGAAGAGGTTTCTTTGGCTCATTGCACTGTCCCAGATGATGTTTTAGCTTCTGACATAACAGCAGAGACAATGTCTATACCAGAACATGTACTGACAACTGAGTCAATGCATGTACCTGAAGTTGGACACGTAGAACATGTAGTTCATGATAACGTTGAGGAAGCAGATATTGTCACTGATACTCTGGGAACAGATGTTGTTTCTGAGGAAGTCTTGGTGGCAGACTGTGCATCAGAGGCAGTGATTGATGCCAATGGAATCCCTGTGGAACATCAAGATGAGAAGGGCAACTGTGATGATTACCTTATGATTTCCTGTAAGTGTTTGGGTAAAGCTATCAATGTTCTTACGATATGGGCTTGAAATATCTGAGGGAGGGCTTAATACCCAAAGCAGAGTTTCTTTATTTTTTATTGAAATGTAGATCTCACATAGAGGGATTTTTAGGAGTGTGTACCAGATAAAAGTTCCGGTGAAGCTGATGGAGAGAAATACTGGCAAATGCATATCTGATGATAAGTTATTTCTGTAGCAATTTGTAGTATATGAACAAAAGAGTAAGAATTCCAGTAAACCAAATGCCATATACTTAATAAGAACTGAAAGAAAATTAATGTGACAATGTTTAAAAATGCTTATATGTGCGGGCTACCATGATGGCTACCAAGACATTAAGGAAACAAAAATATTTTATGCAAAAGAAAGAGAAAAAAACAGTGGTTTCTGAAAATCCAATCCTTGTCTTGTTTTTTTGCTAAGCCCTGACCTCTATCCATTTATTGTGGATACAGACAGCAATATGGTTTTCTTTGCTGTTAGGATGTGATTTCTTCTCTTGATTAAGCAAAGGACAGAGGTATGCAGCTAACAAAAAGAGTAGCTATTGCTGCTCATAGCTGGGAATATCTTAATCTCTCTTAGGAGCAGTAGCACAATCCATTTGAATTGTATTTCAAAGGGCTTAAATAGAAGGTGGAGAAAAATTGAGCGTATCATCAATCTTTTTTTCTACTGAGGATATCCATTTGTGTGAACTAGAGTTTAAGTATGTTACTTATTATAGTGATCACTCAGTGCAGCACCTGGGAACATCACAGTGTCATGCTGAACATTTTTTTATTGTAGAAATAGAAAAGCCATGTTAGGTTGGTTTGTTTAATTGCCATTTCAAGCACTTCAGTTTTGTGTGGTGTTAAATGATTCTGTTTATGAGGTGTACTTCATGCTTTGCTTCAGTTAGCTTTTTTTCTTTTTTTTTTCCTTTTTTCCCCTTCTTTACTTTTGGACATACTTTTGAAATGTATAATAACTTGTTTTAATTTTGTATTCTGTACTTACGAATTTTAATGTTGCTTCTCCTTACCTAGGATCACTGCATTTCTTAATTTATCATCTCTTGAGTTCCTTGAGTAACCTTGTTGCAGCCATGTTTTGAGTTTATATGAGGTACAGTTAATTCTCTATTATCTGGGAAAACAATGAAATGGGATAATGCAAAATATGGATCACGCAAAATATTGTAAATTAAACTGCAGGATTGTACTGAGGTGAAATAGGTCAGGGCATCTGTTCTGAAATTGTATTGACCCAGACTGATAAATGTAGTCTTGTCTGGTGTGGTACAAATAAAACTTCCTGATTCTGGACCCAAGTTAAATCTGATGAAAGCAGCTCAAATGCTTCTGAACCTGCTGCATAGTTAGACAACAGACTGGATAATCTGCCTATGGATAATTGAGGCCTGCTTCTGGTGGTGATCCTTCCCTCTTCCATATCCTTGGCTGTAGCTCTTCAAGGCACTGTTGCCCCTGTCTCTGCTCACCCATCCTGTGCAGGTTTTCCTCCTTCAGAGCAGGGCCTCTGGGGCTGGTGCCATGGAGCGCTTTGCAAACCATGCCTGTGTAAATGCACAGAGAGGTGTGGGTGGATGTGTATCCTGTTCATCGCTGGCAGTGGCTGAACAAGGACAGAATGTCTTGGTAGAGGCCATTTTGGATGATCCCTACCTAGCTGGGAAGGCTTCTTAGATGCACCAGTTGTTAACAGGTGGTGACTGGCAGGAGGCACAGAAACTCAGTTGTTCCCTTGTGCTGGGGTAGTCTCCATCTTCAGTCACGTACTTCTGCAGTTTCATACTTTATTTATTATTAAATGTCTCTTGCAATGTACTTTGTTTAGATTCAGAACCTTAAATAAGCCAGCATTTGAAATAATCGTTATGCTACAAAATAGGCGTTCTATTTGTGTTTAATGTTCTACAGTTAATTTTAAAGGGAAGTCCCTACTACCACCTACTGTGTTTAAAGCCTGCTTAACAAGTTCTTCTGGTTGTGAAGGCAGAGTCTAGTGCTTTTCCATCAAGTAAAGGCTGTCTTGCCAAACAGTCTCTTTGTTGTATGAAAAATATTATTTGAATTTTTTTTTTTTTTCATCAGCAGTGTGTGTGTTCATTGATCTGATGCCTGTCTCAGTTCTTCAGTTGAACTTAGTTTTCAGAAGGTAGTAACATCAGCCAATCCAGTTTTGGGTTTTTCATCCTAACTTGTAAATTTGTGTTTGATCCCTGAACTGCAGGGGCAGATGTTGGAATGTAATCTTGTCTGCCATTGTAGTAGTCAAATGTTTCTGCTTCCCAGATCTGTGAGCTAGACTGTGTTCTTCAGAATGCCTTTGCCTGTCTTCTTTTAGATACGCGCTTGAAAAGCAGGGGACACTTTGTGTTCTTTCTGTTGTAGGTTTCTCCATCTGTTCTCTTCAGTGGAAGCTATTGGCAAAGTCTTTTTCTTTTCCCTGTTTTGTGGCTCTCTATAAGCACTTCCATTTTTGTTTCTAATGAGCTGAGTATACATATATTTTCTTAAGGTCATTTTCTTAGCTTTATCCTGAAAACAAGTGATTTGAAATGAGTAATCTGTGTGTACATTTTTTTAATGTTGTGTTTCTACCTTCTTTGTTGATTTCAGACTGGTTTGTCTTTTCAAAGAGCACAGTTCCTGTGGGTTTCATTCTGTGACTTTGCTTCAATGAGCTCAGTATTTTAATACTTTTCCCAGTTAGATTTAATTTAGTTTTGGCATTAGTATGCCTTTGCTGTCTTCATTTTCAAGGCAGTGCTTCTTGGCAGAGCTTTATATCACCAGTTACTTTTTGATGTACTTATTTTTTTTCTTGGATACTTTGTCTTTGCCCTCAAGATTAATTTCTGTTCCTTGGTAGATTCGGGGCACTTAAAGCAGAGCAGAATCAGATACTCATTCAACTAAGAATGCAAACCTACTAGTTAGTGGCTTGAAAAAGATGAAAGGAAGTTTGATAATTTTTTTTCCTTTTGCATATTCCATAACAAGCCAGTTCATGAGTTGGGTCAGGAAAGTATAAATTGTGCTGTGACTCACACTGGTATTAATTACTTGGTAGCTTGGAAAACCATTTCCCTGTAAGTGAAACAGTAGTGGTGAGATTAACTGGCGTTTGTCAAAACAAAACAAACATCCTACATTTACTAACCCAGGAAAGCGGTGCCCTGCACCTGGCAATGAGATGGAAATGGAATTTTTTTTTGTCTGATTTCATTCTGTTTGGCAATGGTAGACACATCCTCTGGTATTAACTGATTCTATAAGATGAAAGGTTGTATCCTCATATACTCTTACTGCAGTAAAAATAGTGAGGGACAAAAGTTTGACAAGAGGAGTCTGGAAAGAGTGAAGGATAGCCTCACAAGGCTTAAACTGCAGCTTTAAGAATTTAAATATTTGCAGATATGGGAGCTGTGTTATAGCCATCCATCCATCCATCCATCCATCTATCCATCCCCTTATCCCCTTGCTTTTCTCTGAGTTAGACATGTCTCTTGTTTGTTTTATCTGAATCAACACTTTTCATTACAGGAGTCCGAACCCAGGGTAACTTACAGAGAGAGAAAGGTTTCACCTAGGCCAGTGAAAATCAATCTTTTTTCATCCTCGTTGGATGTTTGTTGAAAGCAATGGATCTGATATACCAGGCCATAGGGTTCATGCTTTTCCTTAGGGCCATCCAGTAGACTTCGAGTCAAGAAAGCAAAATGCTTTTAATTGATTTTTTAGCATAAATACCTTCCTCTTTCCCTGGAGGTTGCTAAAGGTGCAGGAAATCACATTTTTCTTTCTCAAAGATAGAACTTGCTGCTATGCCTCTGTCTGACCGCTGGAGTGGCACCAACAGTTGTTGCAGCTCAGGCTGCTCAGGAGGTTGCCCTGAGAGGTGATGGAAATAAAGAGTTACCTTGGGCTGAGTGATGCCTCAGAGCTTAGTCTGGTTTGGGTGCTGGGGCAGAGGACAAGAAGGACAGGTGTTAGATCCCAGCTGGGAGCTCAGGAATTACACCTCTACTAGATTACTACCCTGGAGAGACCTTTAGATGCATAGGATGTACTCACATGTAAAAGCAATGAATTAAAATGAAAATAGTGCAGATTTCTCTTTTCTCATAGGTTAGGAAACGTGCTTTGCCATTCAAGAAATAAGTGTATGGTAAAAATAGCTTCTTCAAGGGACTAGGAATTGTCTGCTGTTGAGTGAAGTAGATGTTTCTGTCACAAATAACTGAACAAAGTCAGGGGAAAACAGTGCTTTTAATCTATTTTAGAGGAAGTAGTTAGTAATGGCTTTTTTCATTAAGAATGCTTGAATAGGGTTGTTTATTTTGTAAGCAGACAAGTGTCCCATGATGCACACTTTTTTAGCAGCTAAGAGAACCATTTGGGAACATAAAGGCTGACAAAATAGATGATTTTTGTCTAATTGCTCCATTGACACATTTTTAAGATCTGTTTAACTGGTGTAGATAAAATTTTCCTTCGGTTGTTTGTTTTGGTGTGTTCTTTAGCAATAAGCAGTGGGTACTTGAAAAAGCTGGAAGGTGTCTGTGCTTAAGTGAATTTTATTTTTTATAATCCTTTTATTTTCCTCATTAATCCCACATAGAGGAGAAATGGTAGGAAAGAAAAAGTTTAGAAAGTTATGGAATCCATTAAAAATAAACACAGTTATATTTGCATTTCTTAATTAGAAACAAACCACTGTAATGGTACAAAGTCTTTATCTGCCTATCCCTCAAATATCTGATATAAAAAAAAAACTAAAAGCAACTTCTAGGGGAAAGTGTATGTATCATGGTTAAACAAAAGATGTTCTATTGAAGCAAATCAGGATCTTGGCCTGACAGTTGTGCTTCTGTGTGGGGAAACTGACCTCAATAGGACTTCAAGTATGGAGTTGATTATCAATGCATAGGAGCTTGTTTCTGTCCCAAAAGTGCCATTGAACCTGTTTTAATAGAGGGGTAGAGATACTGGAGATAATTGTCCTTTGGCTGTTACTTGTTTATGATATGATTTTTTAAATTAAATGTAGTGCTTTCTAGTGATTGTCATTGTGATAGATCACGTAGAATCTGTTGTTGTCGTTGCCTGGATCTTTTGTTTCTTCACTTTATTCTTTACTCCTTTTTTTACCTGTTGGTCTCTTACTGTTGATTTCTTTATAAGTACTAATGGGACAGGTTTTAAATATGCTGTGGCTTTCATGTTGTGTGATACCTTTCTCATCTGTTTGTGCTTTTAATCACAATTCTAGCATTATCTTTATATGGAAGCAATTACTGCAACATTGGAGAAGCACATACTTACTTGATTCTTGCAGCTCATAGTATGCAAAGAGCAGGCTACTCTAATCAATGAAGTCTGTGAAGAATTTTGGCAAAATAACCATAGACTGCATTCTTGCAATTCGTGTAAAATCATACTGTGTCTAGTAATTTTTCTGGGTTTTGTTTTGTTTGGGGTTTTTTTAACTCTTGAGATTTAGTCTGTATCCACTTGTTTACTGAGTGAAAGCTACCAGCTAGTATAGGGGGGAAAGAATCAGACATTTAAAGTTTTTAATGTCCCGTTCATAACTGGTAAAATGGAGGCACAGGTACGACAGCACTGGAGTAATGCTGGCCTGAACGTTTTTCTAGCATGTGACTTGTGATTAGTTTAGTAATGCTCAGTGGCTCTACTTGAAAGGAGGTGGTCTCTTAGAAGTTTAACTAATTCTTTTAAGTATTTTCTTTTATTTGGTTGGGTTTTTTAGGGGGATTTGTTGTTGTTGGGTTTTTGCAGGTTTTTTTTTGTTTTTGTTTGTTTGATATTGGTTTTTTTGTTAATGTCCAAGAGGAGCAATATGAAAGAAGATCAACCATAGATGGTAATTTGTGGGATCCCTTGATGGGCTATGAATTCAAATGAAAAATTAATATAATCAGAGTTCCAACTTGAAACACTGATCAGTCAAGTATTTGTGAATATAATTTTCTCAAATTGTGAGACTGAGATACATGGAGAATGCAGAATGGGCAAATGTTAAATGGAAAGCAAATTTCATAAAACGCTGCCAGTGAATCAGTATAAATAAATGCTTGTGTAGCCATAGTTCAAAATACCTTGGAAATGGTACTTTCTGTAATAATACCCATTCTCTTTCACCTTGTTTGTCTCTTCCTTTGATTTTTATCTTTTTCCTATCTTTTTACCCTATTTTTCATCCTGTTACCTGTTACTATACTGCAAATATTACTGCTTTTCAAGTGCATCGAGGACTTCAGTTTTTAAAGTATTACTACCTGTCAAGAGTGAATTTTTTTTCCTTTTGGATGAGAAAAGTTGGCCTCATACCTCCTACACATCAATTTCCTTACAGTTTAATGGCTCTGTTAAAAATATTCAAACCAGTTATATTTTAAAACAATGCTGAATATAAAGGAAATTCAGGGATAAACACATTCTAAATTGTATAACAATTTTTTTATTATGTTGAATAAAATAATATTTAGAATCTTGGAGAACTTATTTCAAAGCATGAATAGAGCATGTTTTTAAGACCTAGAATTCTTCTGTTGTGTGAAAGCTATTAATGGGTACTTCCATGTATAAATGGAAGTAAAAAACTCTGGTTTGGTTAAAAGAAATGGACCTGTTTCACATCATGTACACAGATTTGTTTTCTCTCTGATTGACTCAGCCATAATTTTCCTTCCTTGTGGGTATGTTCCAGCATCAGTTGATCTCGGTGGCAGACTTCCCTTTTGGCTTCAGAGGTGTAAAGTCAGTCTACACTGATTTGAAAACCTTCCAAGTAAATGTGCCTGACTCTGGAAACAGCCAAGTTAAGGGAGAGCAGCAGCATAAATGTAGTGTAGGAACAAAAGCAAGTTTTCTTTTTTTGTCAGAGTTCCAATGATATTTGAAAGTCTGTTAGTAACTGAATATACATACTGTGGAGCTGCATTGTTAATGTGATTCAAAAGAACATCTTACGGGTTTTACTTCTAAATGCTTTGGGGTTCAGCTACAAGATGTTATGTTGTCCTGTGACACAAAGTAATTTTTTTAACATCCTACTGCTTGAAACAATCTGTACCATGGCCACTGATCATGATCTTGGCATTCAAATATTTATTTTTTTCTGCTGTTCTTTTGGTAAGGAGAGAGACAGATTAATTTATGTTAGTGCTTTATAATTTAATGTACATTCATATTTTCTGTGAGTAATGATGCCTGATTGAGAAATTGTTCTTAAATACAGTTATGTTTGATACATGAGACAGAACGTGATAGTTTATCTAATTCAAAGGCTAATTTATTGACTTAATGGCAGGAAAATAATAGTAATAACATTTTGAGCTTTTTTAAAGTATGTATTAAATTTAAGAATGCAGTTACTGAGTAGTAAAGCTATGATTTATTTATGAGGGTAGTTCAATGAGTGCTAGTAAAGCAAGCATACTTTGTGAAGTATTTGGTATGTCCTAGGCATGGTAGTTAAAAATTCTTCACCATTTATAGGACAGTTCTTAGATTTCTATTAGTATAAATTCCATGTCATTCTGTCATGAGCTGAAGGCATGCATGACTCTGAGGGAGTGACAGTAAAGTCACGAATTACAAAAGTATCTTGTCATGTTAGGAATTCTTAAATAATTTCTATACTGAAGAAACATCTGGGGCTTCTGAAAATTGGGAGATTCTTCAAAGGTCTTGAGAGCTGGATTTGATTTTTGTGAATGCATACTTACTATTTTTTTCTTGAAAACCTGTTCTTAGTAAAGTAAGATGGGGGAGGTGCCTGTGTACAGTATACCTCAAAAATCCAAGTGTGTTCCTTGTAAAGCTGGCTGTCAGCCATGGGTAATGTGGGATTCTGGGCAAGTTTCAGCAGCTCAGACTGGAGCGTGGTGTGGGTGCCCTTCTGGAGGCGGGAGAGCAAAGTTTGGGAGTGCACAGGGCTGCAGCAGGAGTGCAGGGCTGGGTCCTGCAGGAAGGACACCAGTGCACAGGGCTGCAGCAGGAGTGCAGGGCTGGGTCCTGCAGGAAGGACACCAGGGACAGATTCCCAGCGCTGCAGTGGGAGGGCAGCACTCGGCCCTGTGCTCCTTCCCCAGCTGTGGAGGGCATGAGGAAAGGGGAGGAGTTTCTTCCTGGAGTTGCCTTCAGGTTTCCTCTCCTGGCAGCTGGAAAAGCCCCAGTACCAGTGCTTTTCAGGGAACCAGTTCTGACGGCCAGCAGTAGTATCACTTGCATCAGAGACAGGGTTGAGCAGCAGATAATGCTTTTGAAAAGAACAATTAATAGCTTATTAGTTGTGAAGGAGAAAGCAATTAAAACAGAGAATAAGTGAAATTATGCCACAGAGTGAAGTATTTATGTGTACTTTCTTCCTACCATCATCTTGATGCAGATCACAGTTCCCTTATTAGCATTGCCTGGTGCGGTGTTCATGCTTCTAGTTCTGTCATTGCAGCATTCTTGCACTTCCACCTTAACTAGAGGATAACAGCTTGAATTTATTTTTGTGTTTATTGTCACTATTTTCAAGGACATGAAAAAAAAATTTAATGGGTAGGTTCTTTATCGCAACTTTTTAATTTTAAACTGCTTCCAAATTTGAGTCATAAATTAATAAATGTCTTTCATATATGTCTGTCTGCATATGACTGGGTAATTGTAACAACTTGTTTTTGTAGTGGATGATGCTGGTAAGATAGAACACGAAGGTTCTGCTGAAATTACCATGGAAGCAGAGTCAGAAAGTGGCTCTTGTAAAGTGGATGGCATTTGTCCAGAAGTCATCAAGGTCTATATATTCAAAGCAGACCCTGGAGAAGACGATTTAGGTAAAATACACATGTTTGAGAATACTCCAACCTGACACTTGAAATTTTGCATGAGACTGTGGTTTCTCTCAAGTGGTATGTAAAAACCTGTGAGTCTGATATTAAAGAGTTGACAAACTTCGAATTTTTTCTGGTTTAGCATAGGTTTTGGTGACATGTATTTAAAATATTTTGCTCTGGTCTTCCTAATTAGGGGGCACAGTAGACATTGTGGAGAGCGAGCCAGAGAATGATCACGCAGTTGGATTGCTCGATCAAAATAGCAGTATTCGTATTCCAAGGGAGAAAATGGTTTACATGACTGTAAATGATTCTCAGCATGAAGACGAAGACTTAAGTAAGTAGGTGGCTTTCCTTTGGGAGAAGGGATTTTCACTTTCAGCAGTGCAGCATTCCTATTTTTTTTTAACTTCTTTTTATCTTAGATGTTGCAGAAATAGCTGATGAGGTTTATATGGAGGTGATTGTAGGAGAGGAGGATGCTGCAGCCACCCATGAACAGCAAATCGATGACACCGAAATTAAAACTTTCATGCCCATAGCTTGGGCAGCAGCTTATGGTAAGTAATACTTGAAAGAATTATTCTTGACTCCCACTGCAGCAAAGTACCAGGGATTGGTTTTTGGAGGGTAGTCTAGAGTATTTGTGATTTTGTGTTTGTTTCTAGAGTTTTAGTTTAAGAATGGTTTCTTAGCATGAACCTTAAACAAAAAAGGAAGAGGGAAGTTGTAAGGCAGGGTTCTTCTTGCTTCTATTTAACAGGCATTTTCCTTCATATTTGCATGATGTGAAAGAGGAAATACATGAGCTTCCAGCTGAAAAATTGAATCTCAAGTACCTCTGTTCCTCAGAGTTTTGGGACACAGTGAGAGTTGGCTTGGGACTTGAACAGAGTATTTTTATTTGGGGGTGGGCAAAAAAAAGTAAGCAAATGGGAATATGTAAGAGTCAGTGTAGCAGTGAAAAGCAACACTGAGGTCTAGCTTGATTTGCGTGCTTTCTAGAAGGATCATATAAACATGATTTCACTAGTGGCAATAATGAATTGACTAATAAAAAGAAGTTGGAGTGAGATATTAAAGTTGTAGCAGAACCTTGAGAGTATTTCCAGTATGCAGAACCATTTTTCTTGATCGTTGATATGTGAACACCCAAACTTTTGTAAGTTTAAGACCAGAATTTCATCAGAATTTCATCTGAAAACATGTTTGTGTTGCCCCTTTCTCCTTCTAAACAAAACAAACGAAATAGTGGAGTAGAGGACAAAACTTAGATGTCTGCATGATGTGGATTGTGGTGATGGTGCCAGCAGACAATTGTGCTGGGAGTACAGTGGGGGCTGGAATCTTGGACATAAGTCAGGAAGGGCAAAATTTCATGGAGCAGTGTGTGTTTAAAAGTTACTTAGAGGATGGATGGTAGGGCACCCAAAGCCTTATCTTAGATCATACTGGTGAGCCCAGTTTGAGTGAGAAGGAAATGACATAAGCCACTCTGAGTGGGCATTAAAAATGAAATCGAGTGAATTTGAAACAAGTTGGATACTAAACATTCAGTGGTTTTGGAGCGGAGGGACAAAATTGAGTAGAATGTATTAAAAACAATGAGATGGAATTGAAAGGAGCATTTAAGAATGTGGGAAACAGTGGAGGAGTTGCATTGTCAGCAGTAAGCAGCCTAGCGTACAGGGTGAGAGATGGTGGGGACAGGGAGAAGTTAAGCACGAAGGCCTGAAAATGGCAGAAGAACACTTGAGCTAGGATATAGGTGAGAATCTTCAGGCTCTGCACATGTGCCTGGCTCTGAGTCTCCTTACATTAATCATGAATATTAATTATCAGCACTCTACTAAAGGAGCAGCTGTTGAGCATATTGCACTTTCTTGAATCTTCCTGTCTTACTTGTGTACTTTGCTTTCACTAGGAAATGCTGGCTTTTATTGATTCAAGTAAATACTTGACCACAAAATTTATTATTAAAAGTTCACTTATGCTCTTAAATCACCAATATTAAGCTGATTGCCAATAAATTCCTTCTTGAATGTATTTGTAATCTTCATGTTTGTTTTACATACAGTGATATCATTTGTGTATTAAACACAAAGCTCTGTGAGGCAAAGACTCTTCAGTTCTTTCTGTTACACAATACTGAGCATGCTCTTTGTTCCCAGTAGAAAGAATTTGTAAGTGCTAAAGCATCAGGTGTATAAATAGTAAATAGTGTACTTTGCTTATCACTTTATGGGCTGTTCAGAAAGATTCTTTGATCGCAGCTCCAGTTCAGAAACTTGGTGTGTGACAAACTTCAGTCAGGTGAATTCAGACAGACAGAAGTGAATGAGAGCTCACACACAAATTGTATTTCAGGACTGAGAAGAAAATTGGGTACAGTGGATATTGTGACATGCTATTATTTACTAATGTTAAACATTTTGGGCATAATTAGCAACAAGAGAGATTAAAAAAATGCTGCATTTGAAGAATTCTCTGTAATGAAAAGCCATTAATTCCTGTACATTATGTACTCCTGTAAAATTATGTTAACAAAGCTAATGCTTATGATACTAATCAAAACCCAAGTTACATGGTGAGACATTTTCCAGCTTATGCTGTACATGATTACAGTTTGATTAAATGTCCAGATAGTAGTTTATAATTTCTGTTACTACCATTGTAGAATTTGTGCTCGAATTACCTGCAGTGTTGGTAGGTAACTTTTTAACTTCCTTTGGTAGGTAATAATAACGATGGCATCGAAAGTCGGAATGGCACTGCAAGTGCTCTTTTGCACATAGATGAGTCATCTGGACTTGGGAGGCTGGCCAAGCAAAAACCAAAGAAGAAGAGGAGACCTGAGTCCAGACAGTATCAGACAGGTGAGTATGTGGTGCCTGGCTCTCATTCATCCAGGCACTTGCCCATAAACAGATGCCTTTGGAGTGTCTTGTAAAAAGAGGGATTTGGGGAATTACTTGGTTGACAACACTTCTACTTTATAAATGAGTGCAGATTTTATTTTGCAAATTTTAAATACATGGGTGATTTGGATTGTGTCAGGTATTTTAAAGGAAGCAATTTCTGGCATAGAAAAAGTATCATAGCAAAAGGTTAAAAAGCTATATACTTAACTTGCCACACCTGTTTTCATGTTTAATGTAGCTTTTTAAAAGGCAATGTTAGATAAATGGTATTCTATAATCATGCCTTTTAAAACCCCTTTTTTTTTGTCTTTATTGAACATATATAGAACAATGCATTTCATTATATCAGCTCAGTAGGTGACTGGAAAGTCTGAACATTATATATAAATTTTCAGTAGTGTAAGTTCTATACCCTTTCCTCTTTTAATGGTGAAATAAAATTGCCTTGACATTTGTGCCTATCTTTTTCTTTTCATCTGTGAGAACAGAAATGTTCTGTAGCATAATTTGTTTTCTGCTGTTACTGTGTTACGGTCAGAATATTTATTTGGTTTGATAAAGTTGAAAAAACACAACTTTTTTTCTTCAGTAGCCTTGCCTTAAATAATACTAGAAGTTTCTTTCTGAATTGTGACTTAACTGTAGGAGTTCTGTTTAGCTTAGCTTGAGTTAGTAAACTGTGCAAATTAAATTTGGCCTTTTCTATTTCCAGCTAGTCCATTCTCCTTATAAAACATTTTTGGACAAGACAGCTTTTTTAACATCCTTGGGCAAATTCAGGGTAAACAAATCGGGGTGATAGATGAGTGCAAATATTTTCCAAAGCTTTGAGGTTTCTCTGTGTAAAACATGTTCTTATTGGTTCTTGCTTGGTACCTCTTCAGATTGTAGCTGTGACAGATGGCATAAGAAGGAGGTGTTAGTTTCGGGGCATCTGAATTGTAGTCAGTGGTAGGTGATTAAACTGCAAGATTAAACTTTATCTGCAGATTTGTGGAGAATCAAGAGAAGATTGTGTAGTTTGCTTACTAGATGATACTCAGTTTAACAAGTTGGCTGCAGTTCTTTGCACCAGCCATTGGTTTCTGCATGTATTTAATGTGTGAACTCAGTCAGAACTCTTCAAAATAGAATTACTTAAGGTGAAGAACATGTATAGTAAAACATATGTATCCCATCTTTCGCAACAATTAATCTTACTGTTAACATCTCACATTTATTGAAGTGTAGTATTGTTGTATAATATTGATAAAGGGGTTTTTTGTTGTTTTTCAGCAATAATCATTGGTCCCGACGGTCATCCACTGACAGTCTATCCCTGCATGATTTGTGGAAAGAAATTTAAATCCAGAGGTTTCTTGAAAAGGCACATGAAAAACCACCCGGAGCACCTTCTTACTAAGAAGAAATACAGATGCACAGACTGTGATTACACTACGAATAAAAAAATAAGTTTACATAACCACTTGGAGAGTCATAAGCTGACCAACAAAACAGAAAAGCTTATTGAATGCGATGAGTGTGGGAAAACCTTCTCTCACGCGGGAACTTTATTTACTCACAAGATGGTGCACAGGGACAAAGGAGTTAATAAAATGCACAAGTGCAAATTCTGCGATTATGAGACAGCAGAACAAGGGTTACTGAGTCACCACCTTTTGGCTGTCCACAGCAAGAACTTTCCTCACATTTGCGTGGAGTGTGGCAAAGGGTTTCGTCACCCGTCGGAGCTCAAGAAGCACATGCGGATCCACACTGGCGAGAAGCCCTACCAGTGCCAATATTGTGAATACCGATCTGCCGACTCTTCCAACTTGAAAACCCACGTAAAGACTAAACACAGTAAGGAAACGCCGCTGAAGTGCGATATTTGTTTCCAGACTTTTTCAGATACCAAAGAGCTACAGCAACATACGCTTATGCATCAAGAAAGTAAAACACATCAGTGTTTGCATTGTGACCATAAGAGCTCAAACTCGAGTGATCTGAAACGACACATTATTTCAGTCCACACAAAAGACTATCCTCATAAGTGTGATATGTGTGATAAAGGCTTTCACAGGCCTTCGGAACTGAAAAAACACGTGGCGGCTCACAAAGGTAAAAAATTGCACCAGTGCAGACATTGTGACTTTAAAATTGCAGATCCATTCATTCTGAGTCGCCACATACTCTCAGTTCACACAAAGGATCTTCCATTCAGGTGCAAGAGATGTAGAAAGGGCTTTAGGCAACAAAATGAGCTGAAAAAACACATGAAAACACACAGTGGCAGGAAAGTTTATCAGTGTGAGTACTGTGAGTATAGCACTACAGACGCCTCAGGCTTCAAACGGCACGTGATTTCCATTCACACAAAAGACTACCCTCACCGGTGTGAGTATTGCAAGAAAGGTTTCCGAAGGCCTTCAGAGAAGAACCAGCACATTATGCGACATCATAAAGATGTTGGGCTGCCTTAAAGTCTCTTTCACAGACTTATGGCTGGAATTATAAAGGAAATTTGCCTTTCAGGCAGTTAGCTTATTTTAAAGCCAATCACCTGCGATCACACACACAAAAAAAAAAAAAACCACACACAAAAAAAAAAAACAAAAACAAAAAAAAATACTGTGCATTTGATTTGTTGCTGTATAAAAATAGGATTATTGCTTGTAGTTGACTTTTATACCTTTTGTTCAATAGCGTGTTCTGAATTCTATTCAGTTTGTTTAATAAATGAAGAAAAGATGGCAACAATAAAGTTGCATTTAATAAAGTAAACCCTGTCTCTTACTGAATTTTTCAACCATAATAGTTTATTTAAGTATATTTATCTTACTGATCTCGTTGATACTCACAGTGTCCATGTTAATGCAGTTTTGTCGTGAATTTTAAAAATACAAAATTTCTCTTGATAAAATTGTCAGAGGTGTGTATAAAATGGGGAATTGTCATGTTGACAGTAAAGTCACTAGGGCCCACCTGACTGTCCTGTTTTAACTATACAGACTTCATGGCAGGTTAACTATTTTCCGGTTGAGGAGTTAGAAGTCTCACTTTGTGTTTTCATTCTGGTTTCAGAGAGAAAAATATTTTTAGAAATGGTTTGGGGCGGTTTTTATCTTTCCTGGGCAAATTCAAAATATGCGCAAATACTACATTTATTGTTCTGTGCTTCTTTGTCTTTGAAAGGTTTTGTGTGTTACAAGAGTTGGGTTTTTTCCACTTTATTCCTGTCTTAAATGTTGGAAACATGAAATACTCTTGTTCCATTTGCAGAGTTAACAATAGATCACAACTGTCTGTATGTGCTGGTAAACGTACCTCAAACTTTATGCTTTTATGTATGTTGGTATTTCTTTGAAAGAGCAGTTTGTGGTTCAAGTCACATTTTTATTGTTAATTGTTTTAGAATAGAATTTAAGACCAAGAGGTGCCTCAGTTTGGAAACCAGC
Source organism: Pyrgilauda ruficollis (assembly GCF_017590135.1). NCBI lineage: Eukaryota > Metazoa > Chordata > Aves > Passeriformes > Passeridae > Pyrgilauda > Pyrgilauda ruficollis. The sequence goes on from NW_024524266.1 coordinate 12,388,652, forward strand.
TATTTACAGTGAGAGCTTAAGAAGGGCCTGGAGTGGAGCAGATGAGTTCATAAGGAGTAGAGATGTTGTAACGTAGATGTCCTTAATAAAAAAAGTATCTTATGATAGATGCAGTTCTGTTACTAAATTAAATGTTTTTCCTGAGCCATTAGTAGCTGTGTTCAGTGGCTGTTTAATAATTAGTACTGTATCCAGAATTAACCCAGTTCTTTCAATCTGTTTATAAACAGCTGGGAGAACATTACAATTATTAGATGCAATTTTGCCACCTGAAGACTATTATAAAGTAGCTCCATATCATTTGCTAATTGCAGTGTAAATGTACCAAGCACAAAGTCATGTACTTTAACAACAACCTTGGAGCAAAAAACCCAAACCGTTTTAATTACAGGCCAGATTTTAGGACATGGCCCTGCTCCCCTTGCTCAAATTCTCATCCCAGCCACTGATGATGGATTGCAGAATTCAGTCCTGGCTGCCTGCCAGATTAGGACAGATTTGTAACCAACAATTCCCTAATGGAAAGGCTTCAGCGACTGGACCAGTGTTAATTCCTGTTTCTAGGCAGGTGAATTTCCAATTGAACTCAAACAGGAATTTTAGTGATAGTTTCAAGTTTGGGGTGAGAGAGGGACAAAGGTTTCCTTTCTGGATGTGCATCTTCTCGGCCTTTTGTAATTTGTCTTGTTACCAAGCCCTGCCCCTACTGCTCATCCCTGCTGTCTCACTGTAAGCTGGAATTCTTGTCTGTAGTGTGCAGTTCGGGAGAGTCCAATGCCATGTCACTGCCTGTGCTGTAGGATGGTTTTTTCTTTCTTTGCCTGCTTGCAGTGCCCCCAGACTTGCTGGGTGCTCTTGTGTAATATTGCTACTACATGACTCTTTAGCGTGTAATTCCTGGCTGTGCTGCATTGTGCCTTCCTTGAAATCCCCGCTGAAGCCAGTGGATTTCCTCCATGGCCGTAGTGTCCGTTGCCTGCTGATGCCAAACCAGATGCAGTAAAACCCAGCAGAGATTCCCACTCGCTTCTTGCAAAATACTTGCCTGTGACTACTTTTTTTTTTTTTCCTCTCTTATGTTCAAGCATTTTCTAACTGGAAACCTGGAAAGTGTACAAAATCTGCAAAAAATCCCATAGTAGTGCTGAGGATTTTAGCCATTTGAACTTTATTTTTTTAAATAAGCTGAAAGACAAAGAACACAATTTTACGCATTTTCTTTCTCTTACGTAGCCTGGAATCATACACACTTTTTTTTTTAATAATTAAGGGTTTGGTCAAGTGGATTTTGTAAAATGTATTTGTCTGTATAAAGAGAAAATGAAGTTATAGTTATTGTTAATGTACTGACATTAGTTACAGGTTAGTTTTAATTCTTAAATAATTTGCTTAGCAAATGCTATAAAGTGGATGTTTCAGTTTAATGTTTAAAAAAGGTACAGATTTTTACAAGGACATAATATAAATTATTGTTCTGTAGAAAATACCCTGTTAAATATTGTATATGTCCTTCCCTCTGTACACTTTGTAAAAAAGACAAAAGAAAAAAACAAAATACATAGAACCATATAGGGATGTGTGACATTATTGTAATTGTGTACTTGATAATAACGTGAAAAAATAAAATTCAAAATATTTTCCTTTTAATGAACGTTTAGTCTATTTGATGCCAGTTCTGAGATGGAGCCTTGTTCTGAGGGACACACTCACCTGCAGCTCTCCTGCACTTTACCTTCCCTTCTGCTCCCTGCTCTTCAGCTCATTTTGTGCAGCACTGGGGCGGGAGCGGTTCAGTCCCGGCTGTGGCTGAAACGTTCCTTGACCTGGAAGTCTGCACAAGTGAAAGGGATGGCAGGTCTTCAAAATCCATTTTAAGGCCTGGTTTTATATTAAAGAATTCACATCTGATCAACTTCTGATAATGGCTTTAATGGCTAAGTGTTTTTCAGCAAGGTGCTTACCTACTACACTGCCCCAAAACGCCCCGTCAGACCTTGAAACAAATGAGGGGCGCTGCTGTTGTTGGGATTGAATAAATGTTTCCTGGTGCCTCTTTTGCCATGTGAGCCTCAGCAGGAGCCCAGCTCCCTCTTCCCGCAGGGATGGGTGAGCAGGGTGCAGCTCTGCGGGGAGATGCCTGAGCTGGGCCTCTGCCCCTCCTCGCTGTCCTGCCCATCTTCCCCAGCCGCTGCTCCCTGTGCAGGGCAGGGAGGTGCACCCGGCTCGGGGTGCAGGGGGCTTGTGGCTGTTTGCCCCACTGCTCTCCGAATGCTTCAGCCCAGTTAAATCCAGCTGGGCAGTGGGAGCTCCTCTGGCAAAGGTCTGTCTGGCACAGGCCATCCTGCCCGCTGGTCCCACGACTGGCAGAGGTGCTGCTGGGTGTCACTGCCCTCTATCTGCACCTGCCTTCCCAGGGAGGAGGCCCAGATGCCTTCAGGACATTTATACCTGTTAGTTCACTCTCACTGGTGCCTTTAGGAAATGCTGACTAACTCCTCATCTCCGTGATTCAGCCCCATTGAAGTGGGGCATTGGGCAACTCTTCACAGAAGTAATCTGTCACACTGCAGAGCCAGCAATCTCCCTTTGATTTGGTTTGGTTTTTTGTTTTCTCCGTCTACCTGATGTTCCTCAGCCACTCATCAGGAAATTGTACATTGAGTACCAGAGACATTCAGGGCCCTGGAGAAGAAATGTCCCCAATTCTGGCTGCATCCATTCATCTGTGAGAAAGGGCCAGGAGAAGTTACCAGTTCTAGGCTCCTGCACAGTAGCAAGTCCCCTCCTCCTCTAGGATCTCCCCTTTTTCCTCTTGGATTTGTGTAGCTGTGGGAGCCTCCACTTGCCCAGGTGCCTGCAGCCCATATGGGTGATTTCCCCCTCACTGGGAAACAGTAGCCAAGGCACCCAGAGCCTGGATGCCTACCTGAGAGTTTTCGACAGTCCTATTTGCAAGCCAAAGGCCGTGTCACTAGTTAGGAAAATAAGCAGCTGGATAGCTTCTCACTGCTGTTCCCTGGCTTGTTAAAGTAGTAATTAAAATTAAATAATATATAGTTAATAGGAAAAACAATTAATACATAAACAATTAGAACAGGTAGAAAATTGACCAAGGAGGGGCTGGCTGGAACCAGTAAGGAAGTGAGGGGTGAGGGGCAAAGTGGTTGTTGATACTCACAAACAAAAAACTTTCCTTTGGTTTTTGTGAAGTTTGAAGAGGGGATGAGTTGATTTGGTTTCCTGTAAGTGCTGCTGCAGAAAAGGCAAGTGTTTTGATAGTTTATTATTTTATAAAAGTAGTGTAAGTACCAAGTAAGGCTGGGGATGTTTTTTTTCCAGACCTGTGACAATGCTATAGGCCAAGAGCATTTGAAAACTACAAGCACAGGTAGTTCAGAGGCCATGTACCACACAGACTTTTGTAATATTTACTGGAAATCTGCAAATCTGGAAAAAAGGTTACTGTTCCATTGAAGATAAAAATCTGAGAATCATCTCAGCACAAGCTCAGACAAAATCAGGATAAAGAATTACAGCTGCTGGCACCAAGTAAAGAAGGAAACATAAAGAGTTAAACACATCCTACATTATAGTTAATGCATGTGTGCCCTAGCTTTGGACAGACTCCTCCAGTGCTGTGGCAGTGCAGGGTCATGTGCTGGGCTGTCCCTGGTGTGACAGCAGAACTCTCCAGAGCCAAGTCCCACATAGCACCACTGCTCACCCCTGCTCTGCCCCTCACCCGATTTTCTGCTGTGGTTTAACCAGTGTTGGAGGTTCACTGTAACCAGCTCTGCCATGGAGCCAAGGGTGGGGTGTCAAGAGCTTCAGATGGGTGACTCCCATTGTGGTTGGTGCTTGTTCTCCTTGCCTCCTGGCTGGGAGATGTCTGTCAGCCCCACTGCCCTGACAGGCCAATGCTCCTGGGCTGCTCAGGGGCTGAGGAGTCTCAGTGAGTCTCTTTTGAGGAGCCAAGTGCTTGAAAATCAAGTTTTTGATGGAAAAACCTGTGCTCTGTAACCAAAGCCCAACATAAAGCACCAGCCTTGATGAGAGTCCAACAGGGACCACAGAGGTCTTCCTGCCCTAGGAAGCAGAACTCCACATTTTGAGAGTTTTAAACTAAAGTTTGGCAAGCTGGCTAAAAGCTCAAAGAACAACCTACAAGCACAGTGTCAGACAGGGTCCAAAAGACCTGCCTTATCCTATTTAGATTCCTTGGTCTTAGTTCAGTTGCTCATATCCAGGCACAAAAGCCACTGTGATTGATTGTCTTGGGACTCCCAGGTGCTCCACAGGTCCTGAGGGGAATCTGTGCATGATGGTGTGCCCAGAAACAAGTACAGATGAAAAGCCACTTCATGACAGACAAAAGAAGGATGTAACACAGACTTGATTTTTCTCTTGCACTGGCATGAGAAAATTTTTTTGTTAATCTGATACTGTAAAGTTAGCTCTAAGAAAACTAGGACATATTTTGTTTGACACAGCCCAGAAAAACAAAGAGTGCCAGGAGTGTATCCATTTGAAAGCATGAATCATAATTAACAAGCATTCACAGGTACAGAAGCTGGGATGTTACTGCCAGTCAAATGACTGGCAGAAGAAGAGAATAATAAGAATAAAGAAGTGCTTGAAACTGGGAAAATTAATATATACTTTATATATTTACTCTATTTTTAAATGTCATTATGGTATCATTAATACCATTTTGCCTATCTATCATGGCCTTACTAAGAGACTTTAGTTTCCTTACTTTTTAGGCTTTTAAGGCAGCAGTTTTGCTGAAAAGTTTCTGGCATGGAGCAATGTGAATTCTCTGTGGGTAGTCAGAGCAGTGCCAACACTTGTCCAGACTCACTGAGCTCCTTTGCAACAGTACCCAAAGCTGCCACCACACTGGACAGTTGACCAATATCACAATAAACCTAACATGGATGCAGGAGAAAACACCCCACAGCTCTATATTGCCATGCAAAAGATCTTCTGTAGTACAACAAACACCTTGCAAAAAGACCCCAGCAAGCCAGGATAGTGATACCATCTCATGGTCACTGCAGAGCAAGAGGAGCCCTGACCCTCCTCTTGTTAGAGCAGCTTGGGGCTCAGGGCTCTCCCTTGGTATTCAGATATATTCAGATATATATTCAGATATTCAGAAATTCAGGTATTTCACATGTGCAGGCACAGAGCCTGGGAAGGATCAGAAGAAGCTGACTGCTGCAGAAAGACAAACAGCCTGTGCTGCAAATGTCCTGTGCCAGGATTTCTGTGTGAGCATGAAGAGAATCCCAGCAGCAGTGCAGGATTGGCTCCTGTGTGAGGCTGGGGATGATGGATCCATGCCACTGAGGCCAGGTAGCTTTACCTGCAAGTGCAGACCAAAGCCTTCCCCACAACTTGGATATTAAACGCCTGCTCTGCCAAGGCTGGCAAGCAGGATCCTGGCTTGGGCGCTTTCCCGGGAGTCCCAACGTGTGCTGGGTCATGGGGGCCTCCTGACAGCTGAGCTCGGAGATGGAACCAGCCCCCTCTCCTCCTCTGGCTCTGGCTGGAAGGAGGAATGGCTGCTGGGCTGCCACGAATGGCTAAGCAGCAACTCCTTTTCTGACTAGATATTCCTTTACTTCATTGGGAGCTTTTGAAATGACCTGAAGACAACGGAATGAAACCAGCCTGGCCACTTGCAGGAGGTCAGTTACAGAAAGGACTGGATAAAAAGAGATTTCCCTCTTGCATCAGGGAGACAAGGAGGCTGGGAAGGGTGCAGCAGCAGCTAAGCACCAGCTGCCTTGCATTTCCTGATGCAGAAGACCATTAAAGCAAAGAGAAAGCCCTGTACATGCAGTATCGTCCCTGGCTTCTCAGGGAGGGGAAGGACTCAATTTACCATCTGCATTCAAATAAATACAAGTGGGACAAGTGATGTCCCCCAGAACACACATCCATCTGTGAAATACACCGGTGCTTGAAAGACAAAAAGATTTGGCAAGTGATGTCTCTTCAGTATGACATAGCTCTTACATAAAAGAAAACTAAATTAATGTGATCTTGACTCATAAACTTGAAAGTGATTGCAGATTACAGAGCAGCCTCTTAGAGTTGAGCTTCAAGTGTCTAAAAATAACATTTGTTCCCCTTCTTGTTTATTTATTTATCATTTTTGGAAGAGCATACAATGAGATGTAATGCAAATGGCAGGTAACATGCAACTAGTCCTGAGAGCTCTGCCTATAGTAAGCAGGAGGCTGGACACTAGAAGAGCAGCTCTAAAGGAGAGAATCACTGCTGGGGTGTCATATCCATCCTTTAGTTGCCCTGGTGGCTTTTGCACATTTGGATGCCCAGGGTCCCTCCTGCGGCGCAAGATCACCCCAGCAGTGCTGGGGATGCCACCGCAACCACTGAGCCCTGGGCCAGCACACCCTGCTGCTTCCCTGCAGGTGGGCTTTTCTTCCCCACTGCAACAGGAGTAAATTCTTGTGTCCAAAGCCTTATCAGACCTGCCGCTGCTGAGCTTATTAGTATTAAGAGGCTTGTGAGTCTTAAATCACTGATCCCATTAGTGGGATCAATATTAGGAACCAATATTAGGAGTCCTGTTCTTTCTTGGGGTTGCCAAGTTCAAGGGGCAGAAATCACAGGGTTTCCTTTTGGTTTTTGGTTGGCGCAGCCAAGATCAAGTTAAGTTCTGCTGGCCGACCAGATGCTGGCTGGTTCAGGAGTGCACGGCTGTTCCTCCTCTGTCACCGCGGAGGAGGCTCCGTGAGCGAGCGGTGCTGCGGTGAGCGGGTTTGAGCGCCAAACCGGCACTTCGGGAGCTTTGGGAACAGGCCGTGAGGGATGTCTCCGAACGAGCGGAATGCCGGGCAGCTCTCCCAGCTGATGGCTGCCTAGAAAGCTTGTGGTGCTCCTCACCTGAGGTGCTCCTGACCTGAGGTGCTCCTCTTTGAGGCCAGCAAGAGGCAGAAGAGGCAGAGGAGGCTCCGGCGGAGCAGGAAAGCGCGCCGCTCTCCCAGAGTCACGGTCGCAGCCCCTGGCGGCACACGGAGCCTCTCCACGGCAGAGCCCTCCCGTCCCTCAGCCCCGGCCCGGCCGTGCCGCCCGGCGGGCGGGCCGCGGTCGGCAGGTGGCGGTGCCGGATAAGGCCGGGCCCGCGGGCACGGAGCGGCCGGGCCCTGCTCAGCCCGGAGCTGCGGACCGTGCCAGCCCGGCGGGCTGCTGCCAGCGCTGCCAGAGCCCGGGCCCCTCGGAGGGCCCTCAGGGGGAGCCCCGCGGGCAGTGGGCCCCTCCCGGCTTCAGCCGACTCAGGCGGGCCGGGGTCAAACACGGGGCCCTGCCCCGAGCTCAGGGCTCAGACTCGGTGTGGCTGGTGTCCTGCCAAGCCCCCGCGGCCGGACAAAACCCCAAAATGCACACCCTGTGGGCCATGGCAGTGGGCGAGGAGAGCAGGACAGCGTCCCATGGGACAGCCAGCCCAAACCCGAGCCGCCGATTCTTGCCCGAGGGATGCTGCTCAAGGCAAAGAGAGGACGGGATTACACATTGTCTTCCTCACACTGGTAAATTCGTTCACCACAGCTGCTGTTGTTACAGCGAATACCAAAGGAATTACTGATTCATCACTTAATTTCCTCTTCCCCTCCTCCCTCCACCTTGATTTTGCTTTAATAAACCGGTCTGGAGCCAACTGCAGCATCAGGTTAATAATGACTTTAAGCACCATTTATGCTTCTATCGTGGCAATTTAAATTGTCACTTTCTATTAAAAGGTCTAACTCCAAATGGGTTTAGCTGAAAGCATTGGCACTGACAGTGCAATTAAAGAACAAAACTCTTTTCTTGGGATGTCAGTGCAAACACATTTTAAATAGGGGGTCAGAAGCACCTAGCTAATTTAAACTACAGTATAGCTTTCTTGTGAAGAATAATACCTGATGCAGGGAATTTTTTCCATGCTGTGTGACAGTTTTTGTTGTGATTGTAAGAGACTTAAAGAAGGAGTGATAGGAGTCCAGCAGCCTTTGAAAACTCTTGCCTTTGTGATAAACTTGGGCAGTGCTGCATAAGCAAAAGCCATAATTTCTCATCAGATACACATGAAAAGGTATTGATCCTAAATGACTCTTTTACAATTTACAATCTTCATTTCCTCCAGACTTCTTACAAACAAATCACTTTACTGGACATCCATCTGATCCTTTGTCTCCAGATTTACTGCTTCTCTTTCAGAAACATACTATGTATGGTGCACCTTGCATGTCTCACATTCTTTTTATCTGTGCCTCTGAAGTCATTTACGAACCAGATTGTTCTGTGGGAAAATACACTCCTGTGTATAGGATTTTTACAGCTCACCTGTAAAAATCCCATCCAGTTCCTCAACTGGCTGCAAAACAAAAGCTCTTTATTTGCAAGCTCTGTGTAGCAGCTGCAGTGCTAGTGCCAGGCTGTCCAGCCAGCTCCTCCTTCGCTCCTGCTCTGCCTCAGCTCTGCCTCCTCCACTTTTGGCCCTTTCCTCCCACACAGGGCACAGGCTGGTCCTCCTTTACCAAACACCTCCTGTTAAGCTGTTTATTTTTTTTGGTATTGATGCCTCAGGTTTTGGCTTTTATATTTTTCAGATACTGTACTGCTCTGGTGTGCAGTTCTGAGCTTCATATTAGGGGATAGCAAGCTCTCTTCACAGAGTAGGGAGACAAAACAATTCCTTCTCTAGCTGGGGACCAAGGACAACAGACCCAAATCTCAGGCCCAAGAGCATAAACAACAGCGGAATGAAGAGAGAAAAACAAGCAGGATGGGACTTCATGGGCTGAAGCTGTAATTGGACAATTAACTCCAATATGCAAATGGACCAGAACTTGTAAAAGTGAGAGACCTCGTGACCATTTTGTGACCATTTTAGGTTCATCTTGGGTGTAGCCCTGGCTGGACTCTTGTGCTGCCCAAGGTAAATGTGTTGAGACCTCCTAATAATTACCTGCTTTATTCTTTAGCTCCATTTAGTCTCTGTTCTGGGTCAGCCAACACAAGGCATCAGTATCAAACAAAAATCCTTTTGCTGCAAAAGGGAGACTGAGACTATTTCATGTGTAGCAGGTGTTTAACATCCTGGTCAAATTACCTAGCATGAATATTATAAATCACAGCATCACAGAAAGATGCCTGCTCTGCTTGTGTTGATTTTCTTAAATCAGCTTGTGTTTCCTTATCCCTAAGAAGAGGCAGCCTGAAAGCACAGCCCTTTGCTAGACATCAGACAGAATAACACAACTGCCATCCTCAGCGTCTGTGCCTTAAACAGGAAGTTAAAATATACCTGAACAACTTCAATGGTTTGTATTTTCACTTTAATGGCTTTAAAGGTTCTCCAGTACATGACAGTGTCCCCTCTGTTATCCCCGTGGTTTTTCTGAAGCGCATTGCATGTGCTGGGAATAAATGAGTGATTGCTCATCACATTTAAGCTCCCCATCCCATGCTACAGTTATTGCTCTGAAGGACACAGAGACACATCTTGACGTGAATATTCCTAGGATGGATAAGGACACAATATTTATGTCTACACCACTACATTTCTAGCTATAGAAACTCCACTTTTTACCACTTCACTGAAAAGAAAAAATGAAGTGGCAGGTTGATTTATGGCTGGCCCTTACAAAAATAATATGCAAGAGAATAGGATCAAAAGTAAATTCCTTTATGAAATTATGAATGTTATTCTGTTGTTTTGTTTGGTTCTTTTTTTTAAAGAAAAGGAGAACAAGAAGAAAAATATACTGGTATTCTGAGGACTGAAATAAAGGAATGAAGAATTGAAGACGTGAATCGAGAGTACATGCTGTTAGAACCTTTTACTTAATAGTTTTGTCATCATAATGCCACATATTGGTTTAAATGAAAACTTCTCCTGAGAACAACCCCGTCTTCCACTTTCAGTGGAGCTCATGTTCTGTGCAATGCCCGAACCCTGCCTTTCTCTAACATTTCTCTTTTGCTTTTTCTGTCTTCAACCTTGCTGGACGCACCTGGAGCAACCTGCTGTCAGCACCCCTGCCCTGAGCAGGGGAGCAGAACAGATTCTCTCTGAGGGTGCTCTGTGCTCAAAAGCCCGCAGCCAGTCTGTAATTCTGTGAAATCCAGCATGACAAGGAGGTGTTTTTTCCAAGCCAGCATCACTTGCTGTTCCCTGGGTGTCCTGCACATGGGTGATAGGGCTGGGTAGAGAAGGGGCACGAGCCCACGACAGCAGTGAGTTTCCTGGGCACAGGCTTGGTGCTCATCTCCTGAAGTTGATCTCCTGGCTGCTGATTCTGTTTTCTCAGGGAACACTCAGCTCCTCATAGTTTTATACAGGGCAATAGACTTCCAGTGGGATAGAAACAACTTCCACAAAGGCCACCAGTGGCAGTGGGAAATGCAGGAAAAAGTGAGAGAAGGCAAGGGAGACTCCCTTCTCCCAGAACTGCAGGGGCCAGGAGTACATGTGTGCATTTGGGAGCCATGCTGAGTATGGAATTATGCTGTGCTCTATGTCTGTTTTTAAACATGAGGCATTATACCTGACTTTTTAAAAGGAAACAGGTTTGTCAAGTGTTGGAAAAATAGTCAAGAATTATTAAAAATATACTTTTGGTTTGAATACATTTTCTACAGTATTCTAATTTATTGGACTAAGCTGATAAAAGCCTATTCAGACAAGTGTGAGATTTAAACATGTACACATATATATGCATGTATATGTATATATACACCTTTTCCAGTATGCTCTTAATTTTTTTGGTTGTGTGTGTTTGTTTTTTCTTTAGGATAGAGATTGCATTTTCAATGTTTTTTGGAAAAAAACATCTTTTAGAATTGGACTTCTATTTTGAGTGAAATCTGAGATTTTTTCAGAAAATAAGACTTGAAGAAAAAATTGAATGATTAAAATAATTTAATACTTAAATACCAAGTATTTTGAGGCTTCTGTTTTTTCTACAGAGATAGCAGTGTAGCTTTTTACAAGCATTTCACTGAATTAGCTTTACTGTCATGAATATTTTCAGTCATAGTAAACTCCAAGCAATTGTTTATACAAATGTTTATACAAATTACTTTCTGGACATGCATATGTTTGCACTGCAGAAATTGGCTACCTGTCAGTCAGACAAGGTAATAATTTTCTGTCATGAGATTTGAACACCTCCCTCCTACCCTCAAATACACAGCTCAACATTTGGGTGGAACTTATTCAAATTCTTGCTTCCACTTACAAAGTCAGAATGAATTGGTGGGGAGTAAATATCAGAGAAACTGCAAACTGACTAGGTAGAATTGAGAGAGAGAGGGAAAAGAAACAAAGGGCATCAGAGAAATTTTTCTCTGAAAATTATTATGCAGGAATGACAGTTCTGAACCAGGACAGGTACCACATTATTCAGCTGTCAGCAAGGGCTGAAGGATGCTGGGGGAGTGTGATAGTTCCTATATGAAGGTGCTAGTCAACTTGTCAGATGCTAGAAAAGAGGAAATTGGTGGCAAGAGGAGATAATAGAAGAGGCAAGTAGAGATAAATCAGAGAGATGTTAGACTAAGGGAGAGATAACAGATGCTGCCATGGGAACTGCCAAGCAAGAGTAGAAAAGCTGGCTTGGGTCTCAGATAGACCACACACCCTGCAACTTACACATTAACATGAACAATGTATCCTGTGAAACAAAAATATATTCTAAGAAAATAACAAAATGATGAGGGGAGGGGAGAAACAGGCTATCAGGAATGCAAGAAGTATCTGGGAGTATTTAATGAATTTGTCAAGACAAGAGAAAGATGTGTTGAAAAGGTCTCTCTATAGTCTAGCTCATAGTATGTTAAAATTGCTTTTGCCTTTTGAGCTTAATTGCTGCCTAACGTTACAGTGTGAGCCATGTCATTGACACACCACTGCCTCTGATGGTTCTTACATTTGAAAGCTTTCCTGGTTTTTTCCCAGTTTTCTCAAGTCAGGCTAATAAAATTATCACTTCCTACAACTTTGCCTCACTAGCATGCAAAACATCTGTTTCTCTTATCTTTCCTTTTTGTTTTTTAACAATCTCTGTATAATGATTTTTGTCCCCTCAGGAACTCTGGAATATATCTATTCCATGTCCTGAGATGATGAAATGTAAGAGGAATAAGTAACAGCTGTTTTGAAAATGGTTCAAGAAATAAGGAGAAAGTGCCCAGCAGTGCAGTTCCAGATTTAGTGGCTTTAAATCATTTCCTTCCTTTCTGAAACAGATGGAATTCACCTTGATCCAGTATGTGCATTTGCATTGGGAGAGCAGTGTCCTGAGACAGGGGTGAAAAGAGGCTTTGCTGGTACTCAGGGTGGGATCTGTGATATGCTGCTGCAGCTGTCCTCATTCCAGCAGAAATGCCATGGAAATCAGCTGGCTGCCTTCAGAGTAGCCTGTAGAGATGGGGCTGGCCTCCTACTAAATGTCAGCTGCTGGCTGTGGGTGAGAGCCCAAAGCAAGTCCTGCACACTCGAGGTCTCAGTCCTCACTAGAAACATCCCACAGATGTCTCCTTCTTCAGCCCCAGCCTTTCTTCCAAAGGGAGCAGAAGTGGGATGTGCAAGTTGTGCCCAAGCCAAAGGTGAGTCACCTCGATGTATCTTTGTTGCTCCAGTTTTCCACCAGGTTGGTGTGGACCTTCTGGAAATGCAGGAGTGCCAAAAATCTGACATCTGGCGCTGGAATTTCTATTTCAGCTTGACAGACACAATTAGGACCTCCCAAGCTGTCAGCTGAAAGAGACTGCTTTTGCTTCCTTACGGGAAGACAGGCTCTGAGTTTCACCTAATTAAGTGGGCATTGAGCCTTTGCCAAAGAAACCCCTCCTGAGTTATTCCAGGTATGATGTCCTGAGAGTCCTGCTCTGCAGAATTCTGCAAACTGGAGCCCGAATCCACAGTCACCCAGGAGCCTGTGTCTCCATTCAGGATCGCTGTGGTGTGTGCCTACCTGTTTACTCCAGATGGAAGAGGATGACAAATTAACACTTTGAAGTAAGCAGGATGTGCCAGGAGTAGAAGAAAACTGCACTCAGATAAAATCAAGATATGTACACAGTAGATGACAATACTCATTAGAACCCTATTCCACTTCAAATTGCTTTTCATCTCTGGCAGGTCTTTGCAAATTTGCTTAATTTGTAATCTTCCATATCAATGGATCAGGAGAATTAATGCTGTCAGGAGTATGTCAGTGCTGCTTAGGCAGAGCTGCATTAGGAGAAAGTGGCATTTTTGCAGCATATTTGCTTGAAGCATAAGAAAGTAAGAATGGCTATCAGATTCCATTCGAAGGTTTGAGGGGGCAGGAGTGCAGAGAAAATGAAACTTCTAAGTATGAAGTTCACTGTAAAATGCCCTTTGTTTATTTTTAAAGGCTGTTGTGTACTTATTCTTACAATTATTTGGTGGTGACTTTTTGTATTACTCCAGACTCCATTTTGCTCTTTGGACAGTCACAAATTTCTAGCTGTACCCTTTGACAGCTGCTAAGATGATGTGACAGATGCTGATAGGATGTGATTATTTTTATGGCTCATAATGCTCAAGGAGTAAGCTGATCTGAACCAGTCTTTTGGCTAATGCAAATGCCAGATAATACAGCTATCCAGACTCCCTCTGCAAACGAGGCCTTTAACCTTATATTTTGGAATAAATCATAACAGTTCCGCCCAGCAAAGACAAACATTTGAATTTGGTTGCTACTTTTTAAAGTATTATTGAAAAATGATACAATTCCAAATAGGAGAAGCATCAGAAGAATTCACTTATGCATTTGTGTGATGATCAAGAAACATATTTCTTGTCCTCCTGCACCCATCCCTGGAGGAACCCTTTCCTCCACACAGGTGCACTTCTGCCATTGCACAGATGAAAAAGCTCAAACTCAGGCTGCTTGACTTCCAAAACAGTTCTTGCCAAAACTAAACAGATACCACAGCTATTGTGAATCTCCTTGACTGTATTCACAAGACCCCTGTTTCTGTCCAAATGAAGATGCAATGGAAACAAAACATTTTAAGAGAACAGTATCCCAAACCCCCAGAGTGGTAGAGGTTATTCATTATCAAGACAATATCAGCACAATGTGAGTATTTAGCTGTTTTATACTGGAAATCACAAAAAATGGCCATTCCCTTTGGAAGAATCCAATTGCTCTTTTCAATGCCTTGTTTGCCCCCGGCAGCCTGAGCTGCCCCTGTCTCTGTGAGCTGGGGAGAGCCAGTGGAACCCCCGGGGGTGACAGTGCAAGTGCACCAGACACACCGGTTCCAGAAGGGAAAAACCCCTTGTGGGTCACCACAGGTTGTCAGAGGCTGCAAAAATGTCCAGGGGTGTGCAGAAGAAGGCTACAGGGTCTTCTGCACGTTATTGTTTCAGGGTGTTTTTTTCCTTTTCTGCAGAACTACAAGCAATTTAGCAAGGTTTGTAATCCTTGAGCAGGGACACCCCCAGCAGGGACACCCCCAGGGACACCCCCAGCCTCATGACAAGAGCTGCCCCTGGATTTGTAGTTTTGTGTCTGGGGCACATTTCCTCATCACATGGATCAGAGGCACACCACTGACACAATTTACCCAAAGACAGGGAGATGCACTAGAGACAGCCATGCCTTGCTCTTGCTAACAAGTTTCAGAATTTTCTGGTTTACTGCGACCTGTGTATTATTTCACAACAACCCAGACCATGCAGCTATCCCTGCACACTTCAGGTCTTTGGCTGAAGCTCAACTTCCAGTTTTCATCTGCAGACAGTGCATCTCTGAGCTATTACAAATGTGTGCCTAATGTTTATTTGCAGCATAATTTTGTGTTTTCTTTCCAGCCAAACTCTGCTCCAGATGCTCTTGCTTCTCTACCAAACCTATTCACCTCTCCATTTGCCTCTGTTTGTGCATGGACTACAGGACAAAAATTCAAAATTGAATGTGGATGTTTGTGCTCTTCTTTCACCTTCACAGTTCACTACAAACTCAGACAGTGCCTGTGGCTTTTCAGTGTTTTCTAAACCACTAATTTCCCATGCATGCAGCAAGAGCTATAGCATTGAGGTAGCTTTCAAACAGCAAGAAACTGAAAACATCTTTTTTCCTTACTGTAACTTTCAAAATAAAAATTTTATTAATTATTTAGAGAAAAAAAACCCCAAAAAACAAAACCAAAAAAAAAAAAAAACCCCCAAAAAAAAAAAAAAACCCCCAAAAAAAAAAAAAAACCCCCAAAAAAAAAAAAAAACCCCCAAAAAAAAAAACCAACCCAAGTAGGAGCTTCAGTTTTTTCACAGTCTGTCTTTATATAAAGGTAAAAAGTACAGTTTCAGGCTGTGGCACTGATTTCATAGGTAGGCAGTGCAGGATTTCACCCATGCCCAGGATGCTGGCACAGGCAGCCTCACTGCCATGGTGACTAAAGCCCATGCTGACAATATTTTGCATTCATACATGTGTACTATTTTCTCCTTGCTTGCTGGTGGGTGTTCTGCTTGCTCCACAAAACGGTATATCCCTAGTTTTGGAGCATGTTGTGTTTTGGGTTTTAAATTATATTACAATATTTAAATTATAATATTATATTACAGTTTTGAAGTTGTGTGTGCATGTTCTGGTTTTGCCTTTTTGGTTTTTGTTTTTTTTTTTTTTCCTTCCCAGTAATAGCAGTACAGAGAGAGCAGAAAACATTTCTGTCATGTTGTGACCTGTTGGAAGAAATGCTTGATGTGTCCTGCCCAGCACCTGACTGTTGTGAAAAAAGCAGTCTGAGTCATGAAGGGCAGAGTGCCTGAGATGCCCCAGTCAGATTAACAGCAGTAACTTCTGAAGAGACCCCTGCTCTCCCCTCCAGGAAACTGCTGTAAACCAAAATCTCCAGTATGGTTTTGGTTCTGGAAACCCTGTTCCATAAGGAGTTTCTCAGCTTTTCCTAAGGCCTGGTGTCCTGAATCAAGTTGAAAAGCAGAAGCTTCCATTAAAAAAAAAAAACAAACCCAAACAAAAAAACCCTATGAATTTGTGTGTAATTTCCTAACTTTGAAGCATTATGCTTTTATTTACATTACTTTTTAATTTTAAGGATTTTCAAAATGTTTCATATTTCAAAATTTGCTTTGAACAGCAGATGCAAAACAACTCCTGTAGGAAATGTCAAGCTGAAATGTTTTCACATAAACCAAAGTTACAAAATAGCCTCCTGACAATAAATCTTTTAAAAATCATCCTTCTAATCAGAAGCCTCCCTTCAGAGGAACTGGCGTTTTTGACACAAAACGTCAAAATTCTTGACAGCCCTGCTCCAGAAGTTGGGGGTTATAAATCAGGACTGGAAAGGAAAAATCCACAGAAATTCAGCCTAGAGACAGAACTTCTTAATCCTTATCTATTCCTTTTGATGCTCAAGATCTGTGAGGTTTGTCTTTGCCCATCAGTGCCCTTGGATACATATGAGATGCTCTTGGAGTGGCATTTACCTGGTCCTTAAGGCATATTTGTCTTACTGCTCATCAACACTCCTTTGGGGAAAAACTTCTTCCATTGCTGAAAAGCTCTGCAATCAAATATGTGTACTTTATCAGAGCAGTGGCAGGGAAAATGCACTCCCTGCCTCTATTCTCCCTCAGGATGCTGATTGTTGGCTACCCCCCTTACCACCAGTTTGGGGTCCTAATTTTATAAGGTTCTTTCAGCTCTTTGTTCTACTATGAAGTACTGTGAATTCCCTTCCTGTTATTTTACTGACACAGGCAATTGCTCCTAAGTTACTTTCAAAGGGTAAGACAGGGTAAATAATTACTTATAACTGGAGGAAAGTGTAACAATACATTAAAAAATTCATAGTTTGATTCTGTCTCTGCATTTCTCCCCTGTTTTGAATGCCAGAAACTGATCTGCTGCTTGGGAAGTAAGATAAAATCAAACCTGTTAGTTTCAGGTTTAATAAAAGCCTCTCTTTTTTCTCTTTTATTGCTTCTGTACCGATAAGAGTCTTTGTCTAAGCTTTCCTCTTAAGAGCATGAAAGCTTCTGGCACACCTGATATTCTTTTTAATGTAGAAATTTGTCCACCTGAATAAGCACTAAAATTACAATTCAGTTTTGTTATCTTCATTTAATTGTCATTACTGTATTTATTTCTTTTTATAGTTGCTGTCATAATCCAGATAACAAGCAAATCCCCTTATTAATTTCTTTTACAGTGATATAGATGTTCCTTTTCTTACATTAATGACTCACCTTTCCTGAAATGGGTAGTTTATTACTGATGGTTGGTGAAAAATCCACAGATTTATAGTGGAAAAGGCTGACTTGCATGCAAGTCCAAATGTATATTATGCTATAGCTGAAAACAGGATTTAATTTAATTATTAAATATGTACATTCCTTTGAAATCTGAACAATTTTAGCTGACTCTTCTGGCTCTTATCTGGGTATCCAAACTTGTGAGAAATGTGATGTACAGTCCCCTATAGCACTGAAAATCAAAGACTTCTTTTTCTAACACAGATTTCTCCTGTTAGCTTGAACTCTGCTGAACAGTTAAAAACTCAAAAAGTTGGTTTTCCTTCCCTGTAATTTCACCTAGTTCCTCTGAATTTTCACCTAGTGCTTCATGTTTGACTAGAGCATAGCTTTGTTCAGGCAGAGCACACAGAGGAAATCTACATTTCTTCTAAAGAGAGTTGGAGATACCTCTTTTACTGAGAGTGAATGAATTAAGTCTAGGTTTTGGCATTATTTTAAATTATCAGTTAGTATTATTTTTCCTCTCACATTTCATTTTTTCTTCCCTTTCTGTGTATGTTCCTTTTCTTTATTTCTTTTTGCTTTCTGTCCATCACAGTGAAAAATGAATGAAGAACCAGTTGCTTTCATTGTATTGAAACATTAACCCAAGTTTAAGACTCCTTTACACAAGTTTTTACTGACATTACAAGTTTCTTGCATCAGTATAGATCACATCCTTTCATATAAGCATAGTTGCAAGTACTTCCATGGTGCTCCCTGGGTCCACACTCCAGCAGAGGTACTGTTGAAGCTCTATCTCCTTTTCCATGAAATTACTGTACAAATGCAGCATTTCAAATCCTGCAACAGCACTTAGAAGGATAATTACCTCTCCCATTAATGAGTGTTAGTCTCTTTCTGGGATGATTCATTTTACCATCCTGCATCAGTTAGCCTCCAAATTGTCTTAAGCAAATGCAGTGGGAGGAGGTAAAACAGTTCAAATAATTTGTCTCTGCCAAACTGGCTGGTTTATCTGTGTGATTGGAGGTCCATGACCAGAACTGTCAGCAGAGGAGAATCAGGTAGGCATAGTAACCTTTCCTTCTGGCACCTCTGGACTTTGTTCATCTACAACTCAAATCCTTTACTATGTACAACTGAACCTGAAATGCCTACCTTGTTTTTTAACCTTAGCAAATGCAGCTGCTCCACATATGGGGGTATCTGTCCCTGGAGTTCAGAGTTGTTGAGTCCCTTTCAGAATCAGCTGAACATTCTCCAGGTGATGTACATTTTCACTGACTAAAGGAATGTAAGGGTTTTGAAGTTTGTGTACCTCTCAGGAGGCGAGTTAACCTTGCCTCAGAACTGTTTGCAGTGTTAGGTTTGTGGTTGGACTTAATCATATAAAAGGCCTTTCCCAGAACAAATGATTCTGTGAAAGGGGCTGCATTTCCCATCTTTCCCATCTGCATTGATGATGCTGATGTAAAATGAAAGTCATCACACAAATGGAAGAAAGATAAGCATCTGCAGTGCTCTTTAAAAGATGAACACAAGTAGAAGCAAAGGGGCAAAGTAGAAGCAAAGGTTTCTTGAGAAGAAACAAGTCTGAGCTGTGCATTGTCTGGAAGGGGGCTGAACCACAAAGAACTCGACAGTCCCCAGTCAGCAGATGAAGGGAACTGTGTTCAGAGGTGGTTTTTAGTCTGAGGACCTGTGTCAATCTCTTGATGCATCTAAATGGATAGGTGATCCATTTATAAATACTCATCCAGTGCTGAAGGTGGCTTTGGGGGTTGGTTGGTTGGTTTTTCATGGAAAATACAATATATTGAACTAAAAGGTTAAACCAAAAACTGGAATAGTGAAGCTGGGAGGAAAACATACTCAGGCTTATGGGAATTTAAAGGATTCATTGTTGATGTAGAGACACAGCATTTGTCTTAGAGGGCAGAGCAGAGAGGGCACTGCTGAAGAGCCTGGTCTAAGAAAGTGAGCACAGAGCAGCAGACCTCCAGCTGTGGTAACTGAGGGATCATGGCACATTCTTCAGTTTGCTTTATTACATTTAAACACTGTCAGGCAAATATTGTTGCCAAGACACAGTCCAGAATGTGAGGAAGAGGTGATGCACACTCCCTCCAGGACATATGGCAGCTTTTAAGGAAGTGGGTCCAATGTTTGAGCCAAAAATGGCAAATGGTGTTTCCAACAAAAAGGACTCACAGTAGGTCTGTGCTTCTCTTTTTAGACTCTATTTCGCATGAGATGCTCCAGTAGAAGAAGAGAGTGTTGAGGTGAACACCCCATGTGCGGAGACACAAGGCTTGACTCCATTTTCTCAGAAGGCTGATTTATTATGTTATATATTATACTAAAACACTACACAAAAACTATACTAAAAGAACAGAGAGAAAAGAAGGATCAGAAGGCTACAAAGAACAAGAATAGAATACAATGCATAACAAGAATCCTGGGACTGCTCACAGCCTCAACACAGGTGGCTGTGATTGGTCATCAAGTGAAAACAATCCACATGGACCAATGGAAGATGCACCTGTTGCATTCCACAGCAGCAGATAGTTATTGTTTACACTTCTTTCCTGGGGCCCTCAGCTCCTCAGGAGGGGAAAAATCCTAGCAAAGGATTTTTAATAAAATATCATAGCTACAAGAGAGCTGGAGAGTTGGACCCCTACAGCACCAGGTGGGAATTAATCCTTAACCTCTAAATTTCAACCTGTTAATTTTCTATAGGTTTGAGACAGGAAACTCTCTATGCCATGTTCATATATGCGGAACAATACATCCAGTATTTGTTCCAAACTGGTATTTCTGAAAGGCTTAAATATGACTGTCAAATCCAAAGCTGTTACTGAGTTCAGGGAATTCTTGAGTCTCTTACACTTCGTGTATGCATGTCTTTAACACAAGCATTGCCAAACCTGTCTCATTCAGAAAAAGGAATTCACAGGTAAGGGGGTTCTATTTTTAGCTTTTAGGGAATACAAGGAGCTGGCAACCAAAACAGCAACAGATGGAAATCCTCTTGTGTCTGCTCAGGAAGAACATTCAAAGACCTTAGGCCATGTTTAAATCTCAGCAATCCTAATGAGATTTTGGTCACATTTTGGAATATGACCTCCTCAAAATAATTGGTTAAAAAAATTAAGCAAACTGTGTAGAAAATGAATGCTCTTCTGAGGTCATTTCCCTTTCTTCCAGCAACTGTTTCTTCAGGATGAGAAAACAGTCTTTCAAATAGAAAATAAGCTGGAACAGTGTTTCATGGATTTTGCCTGTATGTTTCTGCAGCTGGGCAGCAGCAGATGTGCTGGGTGGAGAATGCTCTGGGCAGAACTGGGCAGATACCACATTCCAACAGCCACTCACTGGTGAAACTGGTAGGCTTTCATCCTCACCTCTCAATGCAGTGAAAACAATGCCAGCAATGCCAAGGAGGACTTGAAATAAATTACTTTGATCTGTAACCAAGCTGTCCTGACAGTAACAGAACAGGCTGTCAGTAGCCTCATCTGTCTTGCTCCCGAATCCTGCCACTCTGGAAGGAGCCTGCCTTCTCTCAGTACCTGCTGGTGTGAGACAGTGAGCAGTCCTATTCTCCCCTGCATCCTTGTGCTCCTGCTGGCAGTGTTTCAGTGTCCGGCCTGTCCTTCCTGTAAAACCTTTGGAAATCCTGTGAAAACTGCAAGATGACTACAAGCCTTTACCACAAGGGCCCTTGGTGCTTAAAAATGTCCCTAAATTCCTCACCTCCCCACTTCAATTTGTTCAACTTTCTAGAACACCAGCATGGTGAAGGGAGGCCTCCATATGTATTTTAGCTGGTTTGTGTCTTCCTTTATTTATCCACAAATTTCTCGCAGTCCTTTGCATTTTGTCCCATGCTGATTCTTGCTGTCATTTTTGAAGACTGTCCACTGTGTTCCCAGGATCATTTTCATGAGCGGCAATCGCTTATCACTGCATTGGTAATTAGGACTGTCCTCCTTCCCCCCGGACACCCTCTGTGCTCATTGTTACAGCGTGTCCCTGTCATTTTGTCACTCAGCGCAGTAACCATTAGGGTTGGCCAGCTTTCAGCGCGAGTGTCCTGAACAACCTGGTGGGTCACCAAATTCCATCATTTCAGTACTCATTCCCTTTTCCTGGAAACAGCCCGAAAGTGCTGAGGCTGCAGAAAGAATCCTTCCAGCAGAGGAAACGTGTGGGAAAGTGGAGAATCTCTCGGTATATTCCTACCCTCACTGCGCTCCCCTTCAGCGTCTCACCTCGTTGCAGCCAAGTCGATCGGGAAACCTTTGGTGAAGGGCTCCATGAAAACTCCCTCAAACACCTGCTCCCCTGACGGAGCAGCTTCCGTCCGTGTCCCGGGGCTGCAGCGAAGGCGGACACGGCCCCGGGGATCCCGCCCGCCCCCGGCCGGCTCCAGCGCCCCCTCGGCTGCCGAGACCCGATTGCAGGTGCCCCGACACGCTGGGGCTGTGACTATGGACCCGGCTGGATGCCGCAAGCAGCTCCACCGAGGCCGGGAGCAGCCGCAGCCCGCGGCAGGCGGGGTGGGCTTGGGGTGGGCGCGCTGCCCCAGCTGGCGCTGCCCCTGCTCGGCGCTGCCCGTGCGGCCGTGCCGGGCGCCAGGAGGCAGCGCGGGCTCGGTCCCTGCACCGCCCGCCCGCCCGGCTCCGGGGTAATCATTAACAGGGCCCGGCCGCCGGCTCCGCGCCGCTCATCGCCGCCCGCACTCGCCCGGGACCGGCGGCCGGGCACGCACCGACCCCGCCGCCCGTGCCCAGCCCCGGCACCGCCCGGGCTCCGCGCCGGGGCCGCCGGCCGCGCAGCCATGGAGGGCGAGGCGAACGGGACCCTGCACCCGTCCTGCGGCTCCAGCGAGCCGCCCTACTCGGAGGAGCTTCTCCGGAGTAAGTGCGGGGCGGGAGGAGAGGAGGCTGCCCGCCGGACACCCGCGGCGGCCCTGCCCGGCAGCGCCCTCGGCACCCAGCCGCGGCGGCATCTGTCCCTGTCCTCGTCATCTGTCCCTGTCCTCGTCATCTGTCCCTGTCCTCGTCATCTGTCCCTGTCCTCGTCCTCGCTGCTGCCCCTGCCCCTGTCCGTGCTTCTGCCTCTGACTGTGCCTCTGTCCCTGTCCGTCCCCCTGTCCCTGCCCATCCCCTGTCCCTGCCTGTGCCCCATCCCTGCCCATCCCCTGTCCCTGTCCCTGCGTGTTCCTTCGCCGTTCTTCCCCGGCGAGGAAATCCCCGAGCGGAGGCCGGCACCCGCCCGTCCCGGCCGGTCCTCCGCCTGTCTGCGGGCCGCGCTGGCTCCGGGGCAGGGCGAGAGCGCAGCACGGCCCGGCCCAGGCCCGGCTGGGGATGGCACAGCGGAACCGGCCCCTGGGGCTGCGCCGGGTCTCAGGCTCCCTCCGGTGAGATTTAAGGAGTGGAAATGTGCACTGAGACCGGCACTGCCCCGCCTGCAGCCAAGTCTGGAAGTGTCGGGGCTTTTTGAACGAGGTTAGGTTAAAGAGGCTGGAGCGGAGGCTCTGCTTTGCCTTCCCATAGGCTGCGGGTCTCACAGCAGTTCGTACTGATGATGAGCATGAACTTCTCCTAAATTAAGCATGACTCCACTTTTTCTGTATCTGGAAACACATGCCTTGGAAGCAAATGCACTTCAGCTGTCAGTTGTGGGTTAAAGTTGATACCCATACCCAGTGTCAATGGAGACATAAAACCTATCACCTATGGGTAAATGTTGAAATGTTTAAGGGAGAAGCAAAAAAGATTTTGGTGAAGACACAAAGTTTTATCTCAGGCTTGGTATATCAGAGGTTTTTCCTTACATTGCTAGTGTGCCATACAAAATTCCCCCGAGCTTCTAGTAAGTTTGCCTGCCTAAGGAAGTTACATGTAACATACCTGTGAGCATATGATGGAAGCAGAGAACTAATACTGAGTGAATACATGTTTGCTTGTAGCCTGCCTGGAAAAGTTCCCAGATTATGTATTTATTTCTGCTACATATTTGTATTTATCGAAGGATATTTGTCCTGGAACTCCCCTTTTCTGAAATGGACTATTGCATAATGCTTTCAGAAGGTGAAGGCGTATTCTTCCTGCCTGCTGTCTGTGGATCCTGGAAAGATTTAGTCATGAACTTCAGTACTTGAATGATTCTGTGGAGTCAGTGGTCTGCCTGTGTAACTAGGGATGAGTGCAAGTATTTGTAGGAATAAGGCAAAGAAGCCCCTCAGAGATGGTGTTGTTACATTAATGTTTGAAAAGCTTATGAAATAAATCAGAACTGTCTGTTTTCTTTTCTCTCTCTGCAGGCCTTGACCTACCAGGGAGATTTCTCTTTGCAACCTTGACTCTGATGACGCTCATTGCCATTCTGGTGTTTATAGAGGAAGCAGTCTACATCTACAGGAAAATCCCCTCCTCCAAAAGATCAATCATAATTTGGATTAATGCTGCAGCTCCAGTAAGTTAACATGGAAACAAGATAAAATTCAGTGCTGAAAATAAGGCTTCCCTGAAAATCCACAGGAGCCATGTGAGCTCTCTGCCCTTCATACAACCTTCCTCCCTTTTCTCTGTAGGTGATCTCTACTACTTCTTGCATTGGCATGTGGGTTCCTCGCTCAACAATGTTTACAGATTTCACAGCAGGAATGTGAGTATTCTGCTTGTTTCTAGGTGTTGCTCCAAACCCCAAATTTCTTCCCTTTAAGCATCTGCTGCTCTTGGTAACACAGTCATTCTGTAAATTTAACAATTCAGTAATTTCTTTGTTTGAGTTGAAATCTCTTGGCAGCTCTTTCCTGGGAGGTGAAAAATGCTGAAGCAGTTCCCAGTGCTACAGTCCCCTAGTGTGGGAATGTCAGTATGAAGGATCTGTGGCTCACATGTAATTGATTCCTAGGACTGAGTCTCTTTGGAGCAGTAGTCTGTCTCTCCTCTCTCTGCATGTCATGTGGAATGAGAGTCTGGCCTGTGACTTCTTCCCTGCACTTTTACTAATGATGAGCCCTGGAGGTCTATTATTAATGGTGCCAAGTGAGCCCCCAATGAGCACATCAATGTAAAAATGTTCCACAGTTGTCCTGATAAAAGCACTTTATGTGTGAGCATGACAGCTCTGGCATTCACAGAGGAGAAGGGAGAAATGTGGTCCCTGCTTTGTGCAGGTGATGGCACAGCCCTGGTGGGCAGGACCAAGTAGGGGTATGCCATGGCCCTGAGCACTCCACATCTGGAGATGAGTAAAAGATTAAAAGAGGAGGGACAAAACAGTAGTAGGGAATACTGCTGGCATGTGCCAGTGTGTGCAGGTAGTGCAGATTGCCAGGAACTTCCAACAATCCAGTCCTGTGGCACTTCAAGCATGTTTAAATTCCCTCTTCTCCCTTGCCTAAGCTGCAGGCAGTGCAGCAGAGGACCTCTTTTATTGATTGGATTTCCATGTTTGGTGGCATAATCTGTAGTTCCTGGGTAGGGTTGAGAATGTGCAGCTGGGGAGGGAGGGAGAGGTGGGGTTGCAGCAGTAGGTGCTTTGTCTGCAGAGGAACCACACCCTGCCTGGGCCAGCACATTCAATGATAGCTATGTATGTGAACCTAGCCGTGTTTGTTTGTTGAAAGCCATGTTTGAGGAGCAAGAGGACTTCTTCTAAAAAGTTGGGACTAGTGAGAACTAGATAACTTATGGAAAAACACAGCCAGAATGACTGGGGCCAGGAAAGCCTGTGCTTTAACACCAACTCTGCCACCAGCCACCAGAGTGGCTTTGGAAATTCCACGCCTGCTCTGTGCCTCAGTTTATTCCTCTTTCAGTGAGGGTAGGGCAGTTCTGCTCCTCCAAGGTGATAGAAAGCAGAAGGTGTCTCAAAGACAGAGCTAGAATGTTTGTTGATTGCGAAGCACAAGCTGTGAAAACCCTGTACAGGAGGTGGCACTGGCCTGCACAGGCATACGAGACACACAGGCAAGTTTAAGCTGGAATTCTCTCCCTCTCCTAGATTTTTTTCCATAGTTATCCACAAGTTCCTGATGATGATGATTAAAGAGTGTGGAGGGCAGAAGGTGCTCCTCAGACGGTTTGAAAATGGTCACTTCACCATCACCACCGGCCCCTGCTGCTGCTGCTGCCTCTGCCTCCCTCGTGTGCCCATCACCAGGTGAGTCACCCCTTTAGGATTTCCCTTTAAGGAGCTTGAAAACGGCTGCTGGAGTTCAGCCAGCTTGGCAGGGCCAGGCTTACAGCAAAGTTTCCCCAAAGTCAGTCTCAAGACATCTCAAACTGTTTCTTTTAAACAGCATCCTCACTCTGGGGCTGTACACCACCACTAATTTATTTTGTGTCTACAATGCAGAGGTGTGTGGGAGGAGAAATTTCTACTCTAGAAAACCTAATAATTGACATTTCAGTTTCTTTTCATTCCAGAAGGGAACAAGTGTCTTGAGATCATGTATTTTTTCACGAGCAGAATTGTCAAATGGAGGCTCTCTTGATAGAAAATTTCTCTCACTTTGATAAAATGGAAATGTTTCATTCTGATTTTGACTTTAAAACTACTTTAGATTAAAATACTTTTTAGAACAAAAAGTAGATGTAATTCTTGTAAAGCTTTGTTCTCAATGAAATGGCATTATCTGGTGAGGCAAAAGCAGATGTTTTCTTCTTCTAAACTTAGTATTAAAGCATCTTTGAGAAGGGAGGTAAGGATGGAGAGCTACAGGAGCCAATGTACTGTAACACAAACCTGTCCTCCTCTGAGCACAACCTGGTGGAGCTCCTCCTCTGGTTGGTGTCACCCCTCACTACAGAGCACTCCACAGCCTGGGAGCCTTGTGTATTTCCCTGACTTTTCTACTGGCATAGAGCATGGGACTGTTTCTCTCATTATAAGCAAAACCTGAGGGACTGAAAAGAGACTTTTCTATGAGGGTATGGACTTTAGTGTCAGAGGGTCCTAGGGGACTGTACAATCTGTTTAGAGAAAAGCAGCAAACAGAACACAGCATAGTGGTTTCTGATGCATTTTCAAAAATTCTATTTTTTATTACAATAATTTTTCCTTAAACTGCCTCATTTGGTATTAGAATTTAAACTTAAGTTTCCATAATTTTTAATAGAGTATAGGTTGTATTTTTAATAGAGTATAGGTTGGGAGTTTGGAGAGGATCCCCTACTCTCCCTTGCTGTTGTTCAGCCCAGTAGCAGCTTATGCAGGATGATGTCAACTAATATGGACTCATTTCAGGGGCTAGACAGTGCCTACTGCTCCTGGCAGGAAGGACAGCTGTCTGTTGAAAAAAAAAAAGGCTTTAAATGGCTTAGGCCTCCCTCTCCAGTGTCTGTACCTCTGGGAAACCCATTTGCTCTCTGCTTCTAACCTCTGTCCTTTTCCCACTGCAGGGTACCTTTTTAAAAAAAAGGCATTGGCAAGCTATATGAGAGAAAAGTCAGTCTCACATTCCTTCCATAGGTATCCTATGGGGAAACAGGGAGCTACCCCAAGGGAGGGATTAATTATTTAAAAAAAACCCAACAATATATATCTGCAGTCCTGGGGAAAACAACAAGGTACAGCTGAGGCAATATAACAATCCACACAACAGGGAGAGATGGGGCAGAAGAGATCTGGTGATCAGTAAAGGTGGGCCTGTATTAACAAGGGAAACAACTCATGGCATTGCAGTGACTGCACTCTTTGTCAGATGTGTTATTCTTTAAAGCTCTCTGGGAATAATAAATCTTTGGAAAGGTACACACTAAGTGGGTGGCCCATTGCAGGTCTTTCCACATGGGTTTGTCCTGTTGATAATCCTGTGGTTACCAGCTATATTCATTGAGCAATTCCTGTAATTCCTGGTTCATAGCTATATCCTTTAGCACACTAAATGGCAGCCTGTTGTCTGTGAGACATCTCTGATGGCAGGGCCCAAGGAACTCCAGTGAAAACAACACTGAAAATATGGGAAATAATGCACAGTAACAGACTAAAACATGAGGCAGCTGTAGCTGCTGCAGCTTCCCCTGTGAGAGCTCAGGTCAGTCAGCTTCCATGCCCTCTGTTAGAAAGTTCATCTGCCCCTCTCCTGGTGGGCTGCAGTGCTGGCTGGCCAGGTTACAGGTGTGCTTTGTAGTGACACTTTATAGTGACAGAAGTGAAGGAATCCCGAGCTCTCCTGCCGGCCTTGTGCAGTTTGCCCAGGGGGAGACTGTTCCTTTCTTCTGTTAGGCTGCAGAGGGGCAAGCCCAGGTCTTACATGGTACTCTTCAAGATGCACTGAAAAACCACCAGTCCTTTCACCTGGGTGTCTGTGATCCCCTTTCTTGATCTACCACAGGACTAGGAAGTGGCTGAACAGGCTGATTTGTCCAATTTCATGGGAGGACTGAAATAATAAGACAACAAGGCAAAGGCAAATGGCATCATTGTTCAGAAACCGGTTATGCAGCTACTGTCTCTCTGGCTGGCTTCAGGGCAGAGAAAGACATCATGTTTTGCCCAGCCTTGGTTAGTATGTACTTGCTGCAGAGCAGGAGAAGTACTATTTTTGTAGAGACTTTATTAAATAAACATTGGGAAATTCTTGGAAATATTTTCTAATCTTGAAGCTGTTCCTCCCCAGATTTTAGCCACATGCTGCAAAAGTGGAAAAGTTTTTGCAGTTGACAGTATCCAGAAAATGTTATTAAGGTTACTAATACAATCTTGGCCTTTTTTTTTTTTTTTTTTTTTTTTTTTTTTTATCCAGGCAAACCCTCTTTTGGCTGAAGCTGGGCACCTTTCAGTTTGCTGTCTTTCGGCCTGTGCTCGTATTTTTATCAATAGTGCTTTGGACTAATGGCAATTACGTTCTTTACAATGTAAGTAACTATTTTAATCAGAGAAGGTCCTCAAAATCCATAGGTTTCAGGGCTGATGTAACTATCCTGGCCTACAACTAAACTGTGAAATCTAGGACCATTTCCAAGTGAGTCCTTGCTGTATTCTTTTGAGACCTGAAGCATATAATTTCCTGACATCCATGATTTCTGCCTTCCTCAACTCTCTTGGAAAGAAATTTGGCATCAGGGGGGTTGGGCATCAGATTATACATTTCCCAGCTGGTATGGTTGGAATAGCAGGACTGCAAGTTGCCCTGTTGGATCTATCTGCCCTGTGTTTTGTAAGGTACAGCCTTAAGAAATAAGTGTACATACTGGCATGTTAACAGGAAGCCTAATTCTATGTTTTTCAGCGAGACATGGTGATTTTTATAGCTGTGCAAAGTGAAAAGATAGTACTGTACTTCTGCTTTGTACCATGTAACCTGCAAGATGATGGAGAAATCTGTATCTGATAATGATTTGGCACCTCCTGGATTACTCAGACTAACAGTAACATTTTTGTTGTTGTTTCATGGTATAAAATTAATGACCTGCCTGAGAAGTCAGGCTGAACATGCTCTCATGAGCTGTTGAGCATTGCAGGTGCTGCTGGGGTCTCTGAAAAGGCACACACTCCATGGCTGGCAATTGCAGCATGGAGGGGTTGTGCCACTTGGCACCTCCCCAGGCTGAGCACATCTCTGTGTTGGTGCCTGCAGGAGGAGAGCCTGTGCCAGCACTCCAGTTGGTGCTGGGCAGTGTCCCCATGCAAAACCCAGCAACTGCTGCTGCCACCAGCTTTCATGCAGATAGAAAAAAGCATTTTAACATCATCCAGTTCATAACTTCCTCCTGGAAACACTGAAGTAAGGTTGTATAAGGCTGTGTGATTTGCTTCTCAGTTGTCTCCCAAAGGACCTGCGCTGTGGATCAGCTGCTTCATTGGTGCCCTCACCCTTTTTGCTCTGTGGGCAGTAGGAATCATGTTTCGAAAAGTTAGGATTCTCCTTAAGTGTAAGAACATTATCCCAAAATTTGCTCTTTATCAGGTGAGAACTTCAATATTTCTGGTAAGAATTTCTCTTATCTGCTGACACTGCTCTGCCTCTCTTGTTCTTGCTCCTTTGTTGAAAATTTATGGTATTTTTTCCCATTAAATACACTGTGCAAAGCCATATTTTTACCTGATTAAAGCTGCATCCCTTTGAAGCACTCTCCTTGGCTGCTGTTCAGTTTCACTTGGAGCCAATTTACCTCTAGTCTCAGGAGTGCTGGAGAGGTGAAAGCCATGTAAAATCTGTCTATCTTTAGACCACTGAAATCACAACAGCACTTTCTGTGGGGCTTGAAGGAAGCTTTGTAGCTGTGGTATCCTGAAATGCAATGTTAAAATGCTGGTGTGTACCTCAGAGAGGAGACGTTGCATTGTGCAGGCAGCTGTTGTTTGAACTGCTTCAGCATTCCACAATATGCTGTTTTAAAAGGGTTTTTTTTGGCCATTCTGTACTTCAGAATTAGATAATAGTGAAAATACTGGCTGCAAATCATTAAACAGTAAGGAACAGAACCACATAGGTTAGATTGAAAAAGCACAGGGACAAGGCTACCCTCTCCACATCACTCTAAATAGAGTCCAGCAGAATCCTTGGATATGTCCTTCTTGAACAGGACATGCATCAAGGCTGGTGCACTGAGGTTAGGTACACTATTAAGCACTAATAAAGGCAGTAAACAGGATGGTCACACCTGCAAAGCTGTGCTAGGGTGAATTCAGGTTTGGGATGGCAAACTCTATTGATGTGAGGGTTTAGACTCAGGCAGTTCCACCAGCAGCTACAGAGTCACTTGGATAACTCCATGGCAGCAAAGGTCTGGCTCAATCTAATGTGATGAGCAAGTGGTGGTTGCTGAACTCAAGCTGTGAAGAGTCCCTCATACCTTCTGGCAAAGAAGCCAGTCTCATATAATTGGGGACCACAATATCTCCCTGCTTTGGCAAAAAGAGGAGACAACAGGAAAAATGTTCTTTGAGTCTTTCTTCCATAAACAAGGAAGAACATAAGCTCATAAGCTCACGGGTCAAATTAACAGTCATTTTTTAAACATTGTTACCTATTATCCAGAACTCAGTATTATTTGACATCCCTGCTGTGAGGTCTGTGTATAATGTACCTCCCAAATGAAGGCCTGAGAAGAAATACTTTTCAAGTCCAGGATTAATTTAATACTCCTATTCAGAGCAATATCATCCTGACCTTAAGATGAATTCTGCAGAATGGCAGGCACCCTGCTGGTAGTGGGGGGGGGGAAAGGGAGGGCAAGCAAGGAGGAATGAGGCAAAAGAGGTTCTGTTATCAAAGCAGAATTGTGTGAACTATAAATTGTTGTGTGAACTGTAAACCCCTTTCTGGTAGCTAAGGCATTTGTTTTCCCTTTCTGGTGCAGTTTATTGTCATTCTGAACCACCTGCAGACCACTATTATCAACATATTCGCTACACAAAAAATCATTCCCTGTGCTCCACCACTCTCCTCTACAGCAAGAGGATCATGTAAGTTTTTTGAGGGAAGAATGTTCTTAATTTACTTATAAAAGTACCAGTTCATTGTTGGTAATGGCAATCTCTGGTATTTTCCCAAAATACAAATTTCATCTAGCTTTTGGAGAATCTCATTTTTTAGTTTAAAAAACAATAACAAAAGTTTCATAGCTCTCATGATTTTGGAGAGCAAATTGATAATGAGAAGAGCTGGAATCAGAAATGAGAGGAAAAGAAATCAACATGCATAATTACTGTTAAATCTCTTGTATTTTGGATGCAAAATTTATTGCATTCTTATTGATAGGCAATACTGGAATTCTGTAACTGATGTCATTGCTGAGTGTGAGAGATATAGGGACAGGATGATAGAGTTTGTTCCTTTTGCACAGGTGAAAATTAATAAGCCAATTATTCATTTTTTTGTCTGATAGTAATTTCCCCTTTGGGGGCTTTTCTTTGTCTCCCTTTTTCTTTTTTGGCAGACATAGCCCAGCAGCTGCTCATCATGGAAATGTTTCTGATAACTGTAATCTCCAGGGTGGTCTATCGGAGAAAATACCATGACCTGGAGCCTCCGGAGTGTGTGGCTGAAGAACCTGGGGACAAGAAGCAGGCTCCTAAGATTATCCTGAATGGTGCAGCTGTTGAAGATGCAGTGCCAAAGGTTTAGAAGCTTCCTGTGCTGCTGTTATGCAGGAGCTGTAAGATCACCTTCAGGAACTTGTATATTCTTGCACCAAAAATAGCCACTGTCCATGTCAGAACATGGCATGAGTGCCTGTGAGCTGCAGTACTGAAAGACCAGTAAAGATAATCCTGTTGATTCTCCAGCCATGTGTACATGGTGTGAGGGTTTTGACACCATGTAATTTACTAAGGTTTTATACCATTTTATACTGTTACTGAGCACTTGATGGTGCCAAACTGTCTTACATTATGATTTTTAAAAAATTATTTTTAGCTATTAGAATGGCTACAATTTAGAGTTAATTCAGAGTAATTATTTTTCATCTTTTTTGACTTTTAAAAAATCTTATTTCACCCTGGATTGCTGTCATATGTCCAACACAGCATTTTTCCATGCTTCCTCCATTACAATAGATTATCTCTCATCTAAACCATGAGATGTACTAATTCTGATCAGTAAATATAGTCTCATGTTTGTTCTGAAATCCCCAAACCCATGTGGATTCTCCACCTACAAAAAGAATGATCTCTCTAGGGCAAGATTTTTTACATTCCTGGTCAGTTCACCTCCTAAACTGGTAAATACACAAAGTTACTCTTTGTAAATATGTCCGGTGTTCTTCCTGTGGACAGCAGGTTCTCTGTCACTGGCCTGGAAAAGGAAAGTAGGAGATAGAGTCTGGGATATCTTCTGGTCTGTGATGTTACATGGTGCTTTGGTAAATGGGGATAATGACACTCAGGATCCCTGCACTAACAGTCTGTGAGCTTGGGAGTGATTTGAAGGACTGTTGGGGTGCTGGTCACCAGAGAGCTGAACATGAGCCAGGTGTGCCCAGGTGGCCAGGAAGGCCAGTGGCACCTGGCCTGGATCAGCAAGATGTGGCCAGCAGGACTGTCCCACTGGTGAGGCCACACCTCAAATCTTTTGTTCAGGTTTGGGCCCCTCGTGACAAAGAGGACACTGAGGTGCTGGAGTGTGTCCAGAGCAGGGCAAGAGAACAAAGCTAGGCAGATGGAGTCACAGGATACTTTGGGTTGGAAGAGACCTTTAAAGGACATCTAATCCAAGCCCCTGCAGTGAGCAGGACATTTTCACCTAGATCAGGTTGCTCAGAGCCCCATCCAATCTGACCTTGAATGTTTCTAGGGGCAGAGCACCTGCCACTTCTCTGGGCCACCCATTCCATTATTTTACACCTCTCACTGTAAAAAATATCTTCCCTATATCTAGTCTAAGTCTATGCTGTTGTAGTTTTTAACCTTTATCCCTTGTCCTGTTCAACAGGCCCTGCTAAAAAGGGTGTCCCCATCTTTCTTGTAGTCCCCTTTAGGTACTGGAAGGCCACAATAAGGTGCCCTCTTCCCAGAGCCTTCTGTTCTCTAGGCTGAACAGTCCCATCTCCCTCAGCCTGTCTTCATAGGCTGAAATGCTCCAGCCCTCTCATCATTTCTGTGGCCCTTCTCTGGACTCACAGACTCACAGGGTGGGGCTTTATTTATGGCTCACATTGAATTGAAACATTGCATTCAGTTTGGGAATTGGTGGGAAGTGAAATATACTGAAAATAACTAGTGAACCACCTGAAGTAGAAATTTGGGCTGACTTAAAATGTTTTTTTTTCTTTCTGATTGAGGTCAGAAACAATATTTTCTTTAACAACTGAAGGATTCCATTATAGTAGAAAACTTGAATTATTTTTGGTTTGAAGTGGTTGATGCAATTTTTATATTTAATTTTTTTTTTTTTTTTCTAAGTAGGCAGTCTTGGACTGCATTAATTTGAGAGAATCTGCACTTTTCCCTTGAAAAATAATTTATGTGAAAATTTTTACTCTGCATTAGAGTGAGTGCATTAGAATAAGTTAGCTGGGATCTGCTAACTTATTCTTAACGTGACAAATCTTCTTAATGTATTTTAACATTATGACTATTAGCATATTCCTAATGTTGCTTTCTATCAGTGCAGTCTAGGCCACAGGTACATACATAGGCTTGAAGAGCAATACTGAATTTCATAACAGCATTGGGGATGGTTGGCTGCGAGTACAATCAGCTTCAAAATTGGAAAATAAAATATTTTGAGTTGGTAAAGCATCTTTGTGTTTTCTGTAGTGGTTCAAGGGAATGTTTTGATGGGTGGGATCTGTGCCATGGAAAAGCAGATCCATGTGGCATGGAGAGTGCATTTGAAGACAGATGGAGTGAGTAAGAAGTGTGTCTGTAGGTCCAGAGGAGACTGCTGGGGCACAACAAAAGTCTTCACTCATTGCTGTTGGGCTGGTATCTGTCATGTCTGTTAAATGTATCTTGTAAATATCAGTGTGGGCCTGATTTAGCCACAGGTATTGCTAGCTATTATGCTTTTGGATAGTTATTTAATACTTGTTGTGACCTTCATCTGACATATTTCAGCAGTAAGATGTACTGTGGTGATTGTCAAGCAGACTTTGGATTTGGCAGCAAATCTGTTTACTGTGTACAGTCATGAAGATCTCATTCCAAACATCACCTACTTACAGAAGCCTTTTCAGAGCAAAATTAGACATACATTTTCTTAAATATATGCCTAAGAGCTTTCCTGAGTTACAGTTTATGTGACTGTAGCAGTATGTGTGGGTCTTATTGTTACAAATTTTGTTTTCCTTTTTTTGTTTTTAATTAAGACTCTCTTGCCCTCCTCTGGCTCAGACCAATAGCTGTGTCCTGCCTAATGGAGGAGCCTGGAAACAGGTGGACTCCACTGCAGGGCCTGCATTCAGGTACTCCTGAAATGAAAACATTTCAAGTCACCACCTCCAAGCTGGACCTTAATCAGTCTGGGGATGGAAAAACAAAACAGAGTGCCAGAAATTCCTTCAGTCTCAGTTCTGATAACCATCCCTTTCAGATCACTTTCAACTATGTGTTTGTGATTGAAGTATTTGAAAACAGTTGACAAGAGCTAGAAGATAAATTTCACAACTCGTTTTTATACAGCTGTAGTAAAGTAATAAATGTTAGGGTGAGTGCATAACCTTTATGCTTAGTTTGCCTGGGATTATTGTGTGAGGAAGGGTAAAGGTAATATTATCAGTGTTTTCTGTGATTAACGACATTAAACAGAGATAAGCATACACAGAGGTGTGTGGTTGAGGAGGCTTCAGAGGCTTCTCAGGCACGTGGAAGGAATTCATTAGAACATGGGAGAAGAAGAGTCATGTGCTTTGGGTGTCCATGTGCTGAAGATGCAGGCAGGAGGGTGAACACTGGCCATGAAATCTCCTGGAGTGTCATGCAGGGGAATGCAGCCCACACACAAGGGGGGGAATCTCTAACACCTTGCAATGCTGCAGCAGTGGGCTGGTAAACAGAAGCTGCTCCGTGCTCTTCTTTTCCGCCTGTCCTTCAAGCTATTAATATTAAAGCAACACTAGCTGAATCCCTCATGTTTCAGCAGACCATGGTGTGGGCTCCTGTTGGCTGCAGCATGGTCAGTGCTGGAACCTTGAAGATGTTCCCTCAGCAGACCTCCTTGAAAGGCAAGCTTTGCCATGCCTTTGTGTTTCTCATGTCTCAGGCCTCTCACCAACGGCCTCATGACTTAATACCCAAAGGATGTGGTTCAGGAGTTAAAAGGGTGCTCTGCTGGCTATAGATCTTTTTATCCCACCCTCCAATTGTCCTGTCTGCTCCTTCACCCTCACATTTGCCTCTGCCTTGTTCTCTTTTGCTTGAGAAAAAATCATGTGGGTACC
Source organism: Pyrgilauda ruficollis (assembly GCF_017590135.1). Taxonomy (NCBI): domain Eukaryota; kingdom Metazoa; phylum Chordata; class Aves; order Passeriformes; family Passeridae; genus Pyrgilauda; species Pyrgilauda ruficollis. The sequence continues at coordinate 12,423,782 of NW_024524266.1, forward strand.
CATCAGGGAGGATGTGCAAGGGGGTAGGCTCATGCCTGCACACCCAGAGCCTACTTTCTATGCAATGTCTGTTTCCCAAGAAAAGCCAAGAAAAAATACCCACAGCAACCATCGTGATCCCCGGGTTCCCAGAACGGGAGCAGGGGAAGGATTTGGGTAACAGTATTAAGCTCTTAGAGAGCATCCAAAGGAGGCCACGAGGATGGTGAAGGGCCTTGAGGGGAAGCCATGTGAGGAGCAGCTGAGGGCACTTGGCCTGTTCAGCCTGGAGGAGATGAGGGGAGAGCTCACTGCAGCTACAGCTTCCTTGTGAGGGGAAGAGGAAGGGCAGGCACTGATTTCTTTTTTGTTGTGACCAGTGACAGGGCCCAAGGGAATGGCCTGAAGCTGAGTCAGGGAAAGGTTCTTCACCCAGAGGGTGGTCGGGCACTGGAACAGGCTCCCCAGGGAAATGATCACAGCACCAAGCCTGACAGATTTGAAGACGTGTTTGGACAATGCCCTCAGGGACAGGGTGTGATTCTTGGGGATGTCCTGCCAGGGCCAGGAGCTGGACTTGATGATCCTGATGGGCCCCTTCCACCTCAGCATATTCTGTGATTCTGTTGGAATACAATCAGTGGTAAATTGGACAAGTTAGGGCATAGGTAGATTTAGTGTAAGCAGTAGAGAAGCCCTGAAGACTCAGGGATAGCAGAGAACACAGCAGTCATTTGCTACACACCTAATGCAAATGCTAGAATAGGTCTGTTGCAACAACTCTGTCTCCATCTATTCAATAATTGGAATAATTTGAGGCATTTGGCTTCCTTACCCTTTCAAAAACAGTCTGACTGGTGCTTTTGCTGACAGCCATTCACATGTTTCTTCAGGACAGCTCATGAATCTACTTGCACCTTCTTAGCTCCCAGGTAAAATGGATGACTATTTTTAAGACACAGTTTTTGGGGGAGGAGGGTTAGATAACACACTAACCTCTCGACTGCTTTAGATCCCTTACAGAGCATTAGCTAGGTGATTCTAACAGTTGTCTGAATCAGCACAATCATGTTTGCTTCAGCAAAAGGGAGCCAAAGCAGGGAAATCTAGAGGACTATGTCTCTACATTGCACTGGATTGCAAAATGAAGACAATCAAAGCAGTAGATTGAAAGAGCTCAAAACCTATTTTTGCAGAATATTCTTTTTCTTTCTCCCCACCCCATTTCTCTATTTGTTGCCATTTCTTTGCATGCAAAAGCAGTTTGTTACACCTATACTGATGCCTATTCCTGAGAAATAATTGAGCAGTTGGTGTTCTGCTTAAGTCTCAGAATAGCCTTTACTGTTCTTCAAACAAGGAAAAGGAATCCCTACTGTGGAAAGTGCACTGAAAAACATGAAGATTTTATTCAATAGCCTTTTCATTTTTGTGAGAGAAATCAGACAAATTTTGACAATATTTTGGACAAAGTTTTGGTCAATTCTGAGGAGAGAGGGTTGTCCAAAGGCAATTTCCTTTTCATTTGCAGGTGTCTTTTCCCTTCATAACCACTCCTAGACTCCATTCTCTAAGACCTAACTGCCCAACATCCCTGATGCAGGTAGGAACACAGCATATGTAGAGAATTAGTGGTAGGATAAAATTACTTTTGTTTCCTTTAATGTAATTTAGCAGCTGAAAAGTGTCAGTCTCCCCCTCTAGAGATTCAGGCATCAGATCACAGTTGTCATCTGGGAACTAGGGAACAGTTTCCACACAAGCTGAAACGGTGCAGACATTTTGGAGAACTGCTCAGCTCTGAGAAAGCGCTGCCAGGCATTCTGCAGAGCAGAGCTGCAGGGAGAAAGGGAATGTTGCTGCCAAGGGACAGAGTATTGACACAGAGACAATTAGCAGCTCAAGGGCTCTCAGTGAGGAAAAAAAAAAATCAACACAAAAGAAAAGCATTCAAAACTCTGTAGAAGCAACACCAAGTAGCCCAATAATAGCAGCTGAGCAGTGTCAAGGCTCAACCCTCTCCAAGAGCCACAGAAGCCAAGCCTCCCCCCTTGGCTGAAGCAGCCCAGGCTGCCCCGGTGCTTATCAAGGGTGGCGAGCACCTTCCCTTGTTAGCTCTGCCCACGGCTTGTGCATATTGACCGATAAATCAGAAGTTTAACTCTTTTAAGCTGTGAAATCCTTTTTGCTGAGGCTTGGTACCTAGCAAAAGGGAGAGCTGTTCAGTGTAGGCAGCACCTCCTCATCTATCACCCTTGGCAAATCCCTGGCTTAAAACCAAAGCAGGAACTAGAAGCAGCATGGCAACAATTTTTGAATTCATATTAATCCTCCATTGCCAATTGCTGAAAAAGGTGAGTTTTGAGTTTCAGTGCCTCCCTGTTGCCTTGTCATTCCCAGCCAGCAAAGGGTGTGAGCTAATAGTTAAATTCAGTTCAACAAGTTCCTCATTAGGGTGAAATTACCTGAGTTTGAAATCTGCTAATTTTCCAATCAAGGTGAGTGTTTGCACTTGTGATTTGGAAATAATTAACACATGGTATAACATCAAAACCTATGTAAAGGCTAATGGTAGAAGGACTAATTTCCTTGGAATGAAAGTGGTGTGTCTGGTTTCCCAAGAGTTCTATTACTCTTTTTCAGTATGGGTATCTGCTGTGTAAGGTGTTTTTTGTATTTATTTAGACTGCTTCTCCACAGAGTTATACTTTTTAATGATTATTTTGTAAAATTAAACTATTATCTTCCAGGATTGTGAGTATGTTTTTTAAATTTGAAATGTGCTGTATTTCTTTCTTCTTTTTCCTGTTAATGCAGACTTTCCTAGAATTACTTGTTTCTATTTTCCCTAAAGGGAGACAATAAACTGATTAGGGGTTTAGCCTGACTTCTGCAAACATTCAAATGCACCTTCTCAGGAAACCCACGTTCTGATTCTTCAGAACATTCCTGGAAATGTGAATGCCCTGTAGTACTTAGAAAGAAAGGATGTCCAGGCAGGACAATTAATTAGGAAAGCAGATGTGTACATGGGTGAAACACAAACAAATGTCTACCTTAGTTTCAGCAACCCTGAATTCTAACATCCTGACATAGCTCAGCTGGTCAGAGCATGGTGCTAATAATGCCAAGGTTGTGGCTTGGATCCCTGTATGGGCTGTCCACATAAGAGTTGGACTTGATCTTTGTGGGTCCCTTTCAACTCAATATATTCTGTGATTCTGTATTATTGGATAACAGTAGCTGGTATAAACCAGGTAGTTTTTCTGCTAAACGATGCTTGTAGCTTAGAGCATGGCACCAGGACAACTCAGTGCATTAGTGACCTGTCACCACAGGGCTCAAAAAGGAGAGACTTCAATCTCTGGTAGCCAACTCCACCCAAGTGTTAGTCCTGGTGTGAGTGTACTGTGGCTTTTGACAAGCAGGGTGTGACTTGACGGGTACTGACAAGGAGAAGAGCCCTCTCCATGTGAGCAGGCAGCCCAGCAGAGGTCCAGTTTCAGCCAGGGGGCAGAGGCACAGAGTGTGGTACCTAAGCTCTGCTTGCCTACGACTGGCACGTGGGGCTTTTCTTTGCTTTTTCTCACAGCATTGCCTTTAAACTCCTAAGACCTCCAAGCAGAGGCTTCCACAAAAAAGAAAACCATCAAAGGTAGGGAAGATTTAAAAGACATCTGATCTCCCAAAGCTTTGTGAAGCAGCATTCTTCAGCCAGAAAGACTGCCTCGAGAAGCCCAGGGATGGAAATGTGGTTCTTTCTGGGCAGCTCTGTCTTCTCACTGGTCCACAGATATCTATGGCAACTGTTTGCACTGAGATAGGAATTGTGTTCCAGGTAGTTGTGAGTCAGCTCTCAGGAATTCCCTTACTGGACTAGTATCTCTGGCATTTAGGTAACATGCTTTGATTGAACATTTCCAATACCACAATGGTTTGGAACTTTCTCTTCTCAATGAATTTCTGATGACTGTAAGTAGAGTTTGCTTTTCTTCTTTCACAGAGGAAGCATTTGTGATGTGTGTCCGTGCCCGTTCACACTGCTAGAACTGCTACACAGAGGTGGTAGGGATTTGCATTTTCATGCAAGCAGATGACTCCCTTTCTTGGTCAGTTTTGCTTTTTTATAACTCATTGCCTATGAACTACTATTGCTTGTAGGAAATTCTGGGCTGCAAGTCTCATATCCCTTCTTCTATTGCTCTGTTTCTGTTCACTGCCTACTTTTGTTCATGACATCAGCTGCTGTGGCTTCTGTACTTCACAAGAAATTGCTCACCTCTGATCTGGTTGCTTTGGTTATGGGCAATATCTCGTAAGTCAAACACCCAGAGCTGTGAGACCACCTTCTTTTCCTCCTCTTGTGTCGAGCATCCCCCACACTGCTCGTATTTAATGTGGTAAAGACAGCATGGCCAAGTGAGTGAGAAGGGCTAATACATTAACACTCATGATTTAGATTGGAGATGATTGTTTATTTTCCTGAAGCTATTTGTTCTCCCGAAGCTGTTTGTTTTCCCTATGTATACCTTACCTTCTACTTTTAAAAAAGATCAAATTTCAAGTTATCGCAAAGTAATGTTGCCTATTTCACTCTGGTTCTTACTGAGCAGATATTATGTTACAAAAGACACACCTGGCAACTTGGGTGCTGGCTTTTGGCTTCCTTTCCGCCTCTGTCAAGGTCAGGATTGAAGGGCTAGAGACAGTATTTTGTGTTCGGCTCAAATGTTTATTATTTCCTATCTATATTACAGTCTTACAAGTCATGAGTTCTACAGCATTCTACTAACAAGCTACAACATGGCTAACTATCCTTCTCTATGAGGTCTTTTAAGGCTAAACTATCCAATTAAGAAACGGTACCTAAATTATTTTCACTTTTAACCCAAAAACTGACCACTCATGTCCCGCAATGCAGACTTTTCTGTCCAATTACAAAATACCACCCAAATCCATGAAGAAGAAGGTGAAGGAAAACAAGCAGCCACTGTCCTAAAACCTCCATTTTGCTTTATATATACTGCTATATTCTAAAACCTTAAACTCCAAGTTTTCCACCCTGTGATATTACACACTCCTGTTCAAACTACACACCCGTAATCCCAGTGCCATCAATCAATTTTGGAAGCCTTCTCCACAGCCCCAGGTCAAATGCAGTGTTCTGTGGGTCTGTACACCCGTAATCCCAGTGCCATCAATCAATTTTGGAAGCCTTCTCCACAGCCCCATGTCAAATGCAGTGTTCTGTGGGTCTGTGCCTTTCAGCACATAAAGTTTAAAATTCTCAGCATCCAGGATTCCAGCACCTGGGGATCATTTTTCCTGCAGTGCCAGCTGCCTTGGGAGTTGCTGGAAAACCCACACTGTATAAGCAAAGGAAGATCAAAGCCTTTAGGTCATCTGGCAGACCAGTCCTGCCTGTTGTCTGCCTGGGAAATGATGTTAAGGAGATGAAGCTTAAGCAATAGTTTTCTTTGTCTCTTATCCTTTGAGTTATATGCTGCTTTCTACTAGGCAGACTTTTCTTTCATGCTCCTTGCTCCCTTTGAAATTCTCTTCTTGGAGGCCCAAAGATCGCAGTCACCTGCCCCAGACCACCCGGGGAAAATGGCCCTTAGTGAAATGGAGGATATCTGCCAAAATCCCCTTGTGAGATGCTAGCTTGATTGCTGCCTGCAGGGGGCCCAAGGCATCTCTGAGCCCCCAGGTAAGTAACTCAGTTTAAGGTGGTCTTTGCTGTCAGTATAATTGTGTCAGAAAACCAGATGGCTTCTGGAAGCTGATAGCTGTCTCAAGCCACCTTCTGCTTTTGATATAAATTGCCCTGTTGTTTAGTGCTGGCCCAGCAGACAGCATCCCTTGGAAGGCCACGGGGAGGTGTGTGTTTTGCTCAGATCCTGAACAGCCAAAGTGGCTCCTCACGTTGCGAGGCAGCAACCAGCAGCAGCCAGGTGCCACAGAACCAGCTCTCAGGTGAGCCTCGCTTCTGCCCTGCACTACAGCTTCTGCAGCAAAGCTGCATTCATGCATCCCTTACAAAGGAATGAATTAAAATTGTTCTTGTAATGATTTTAGTGGGATTTTGGATTGCTTTTGTAACACTAAAAAAGAGACAATGCTAGTCATTTGCCAGCAACCCATCATCAATTTTAGCCTGTCTCTCCCTGAAGGAAAAGAATGCTGATAAATGGAGAGAATTAAAAGGATTTCATTTGGATTTATCAGTCTTAATTTTCTAGACTTAAACCCTCTCTTTGGCTCTTTTTGAAGAAGTGATCTGAATCCTTTATTAGTTTAACAGAATTTGGCTAATATTACTGACCTTATCCCATCCTCAAGCAGGATTTCTGCCAACGGACTAAACAGATTTCCCTGACACTACAGCAAATCCTCTCTGTAAGCAGTTGTGGCTGAGATGAGATTTGCTATCAGTGCTCTTCTTCCACGTGAGTAAGGAATCCTGTTGAAACTCTCTCCTAAAGAGAGGTGAGACAAGTGTGACTAAGTGTTAGCTAGCTGTTTGCTTTTTCTTTAAAATCATGTGATTAATTATTTTGAAGTTATTTCTGTACTCTTCTGCTACTTGAAGGTGGATGAAGAAACCACTGCAATTGTGTTGCACTAGATAAATTTCAGTGAGAGATGTTTAGTATCATCAGCCTCTGAGGTTCCAGCACACTGTAACCAGGATAGCAAAAGAGGCTGAAGTTTGTTTGTGCCATGATGGAAAATACAGTTCGTCCCCATTTAATTTCTTTTTATTCCACAGTCTCTCCAGAGGTTTCAGTACCATACCATGACAAGAAACTTAATTCTGCTAATGAAGTCAAAATCACTGTATTTGAGATAATTCCTTGCCCCTGTTAGAAGAGAGAGAGAAAAAAAGAGGAAAATGATAAAATAATTGTGTCACACACACACACACACGCCTCCCTTGGTTTCCACATTTCTTCCCAGATGGGGAACTCACTGCAGCAGCCACAGGGTAAGTTATGTCACAGACTACAGAGCGAATCTCCCGGTGCAATGCTCAGGGACTCCACCTAAGGATAAGTGGTCTCTACAGGCTGAGCCCACTCCCTCCTACCTTCTCCAATAACCAGATTACCAGCAACCGCAGGCTGAAGCGTTCGGGCTAACATCTGGCTGGCCCAGATGTGCGAGCGGAGCGGCGAGGCTGCGGGGCCCGCAGTCACTAGGTGGCACACGGAGAACGCGCCCCGGCACCCAGCCAGCCCCACGGCACAGCGCGTCGGGCTTGTACTGCTGCTCCTGCCTTCTCTGGCAGGCTTGCTATTTATTATTAGCGCACAGATTGCTTTGCCTTCAGTTGTAGTTAAGTAATATTGCCGTCTTTGGTTTTGGAGGATGTGTTGTTTGGGCTGCTTTAGGGAATGTCGGCAAGCAGTGACAGGATCCTGGCTGCCACTCCAGCAGCAGTCACACATCTGGAAGGTTAGGGGGATCTGTGATTTATCAGAGGGAATAATGCATGGTGCAGCCCCTCCTGGGTACCGATTTGAAAGAACAATTTTTACAGAATATGTTTACCACTTCCATCTTTTCACTTGTAGTGCCCAATAGGATTTAAGATTGCTATCACCAATACTATAAACAGTAAGAATCAAGGTTTGTTTGCCTCTTAACCATCCCAGTAGACAAAAAATGGAAATCAAAGCAGATGATGGGTGCCATTCTTAGTTCTTGCTCAGATCCTACTCTATTAGTCCTGCCAGGTGAACACTCCATCTCCTTCAGCATACAGTGCTCCTGTGTGTTGCAATAATGACAATTTCAGTGAAATTACTGTTACTGTACCTTTTGCTTTGAATTTAATCCTTGTCAACACAAGTAAGTTAATGGCATGTGAGGCTATGTACACATGCAGCTCTTGAGCTCTGCCTTCCACGTGGAGACACTGTGCTGGGACCTTGGGCTGGTTCTCCAGCTTGTGTTGAAGTCCACTCCCCGCGTGGCACAAAGCAAACAGCTCCTCAGGGATGCAATTTTACAGCTCGTCAGTCTGATTGTGTCTAGAGTAACGGTTTAAATTGGATTACTGCGTGTGAAGCAAATCTCCTAATCGCGTTTCTAATGATGCCTTGAGCTGCCCAGGGGGGCTGACCTCCGAGCACTCCAGCAGGATGTCGACTGCGGGAAACTACAGGGGGAGATGTGGTTTAGGAGAACACCTGGAGCTCCCCCCAGCTGCCAGCAGGCTGCCCGTGCCCACGGGACTAGCCTAGAGCTAGCCCAAAACGTGAACAATTGGAAATACCAAAAAAACCCCTGCACTGCACAGACATAGTCCTGTGGTGCAACTCAAGTGGTCAAATGCATGTGGAGATACTGTTCCTGATAGTTAATGTGAAATTTCTCCCTGTCTTCATGTAGGAGCAGTTCTTGAATTTCTGTCAGTGATCTCTATACTGTATGTTGTTTCCTTTAAATTAAAACTTGTGGAGAATTTTCCCATCAAGCAGTAACAACATGCCTGCTGTGGGATACTTTTCTTCCCTCCTTTCTCCTTGGGTCTCTATGAAGTACCAGTCAGGAACGTCCCAGGATTCTGTTCTTCTGCAGTGTTGATGGACATGGTACCAGACACCAGAAAAATTCTATTTCATACAGAGAAGTAACATAACCCCCTGCCCTACCCCGTAGTCTGCGATGCCAAGAGGATGAAGCATTTTAAAGGCATGTTGCAATTTGGCTTTAGGAGAATTCAGTCACACAGGGTAGCTGTTTTTCAACCTTGCTGGTTTCTACCTTTCACCTTATCATTTTGATTTGAAACAGGATGTATAAAATCCAAGCTCAATGTGCCCTCTAGCGAGAGCCAATTCCTTCTTTCTTCTGACTAAAGAAGTCGTGTCAGAATTTAATGTCTTGGTTTAATCTCTCTTTAAATATGGAAAGAGGCCTGTTGATACCACTTAGTCATGGAAAACAGTCCTTCAAAGCAATCTTTTCTGTTAGACAGCAGCACTATCTCGAGATGCATGTTATCCAGCTCAGTTTTAGCTGGTGGTATCTGGTAACTTTAGGCCTTGCAGTGTGACTGTGTGGCAAGAAGTGGAGGAGGGGCAGAGTGAGAGGAGGGAGAGAGCCAGGACTAGAGCTCACACCTGCAACCTTTCCTCAATGGGTCATTTTCCATTGGGCATCTTCTCCTATGCTAAAAGATTGCAAGGTTTAGAAACACAGCAAGCCATACATACATTACTCAGGTACAATACATAAGACAGACATTAAACAGGTACAACTAAGAGGTTACTCAGCTAAGTAGTACTCAAGTATTAACTCTGACTTAAGTTCTTAAATACAGGCTACTTCAGCTAATTATTGCAAATATTACCAAGCAGGTAGGCAGCTGTTGGTTGGAGGGGAGTTTTCATTTCCATCACTCTTTGGAGAGGATCATGACCCCTTATCTGGCCAAGTTGCTGTTTGCTGAGTCTCTGTTTTCTTTCTGAGGATGTTGAAACTTTTGCCCCTCCTCAGTATTTCCCAGCTAACTGTTACTTCCTTTACAACTTCACTTCTGCCTGTGAACTTACTCTCACATGGTGTTAGCCCACACTCTTTCTTGCAGCTGGACAAGAATGTTCCAAGCAAGATGCAGCCAAGGCATCGCAGCTGTGCCACAGCAAAAGCAAGCCTTGGGTCACAGGCAGCTGAACATTCTGTGCTGGTGTTTAGCATCTGAAAGTTAGCTGCATGTTTGCACCAGAATCGAGGTAAAAGCATAATATTGCTCTTTGTTGTGACACCTAGACTGATGTTATATTGATCATTAACATTCGGGGGGTGGGGTGGGATGGACAAATTATCATTAGGGCAGATTAGAACACTGGCTCTGGATATTTTGGTACCATTATGAAGTTCAGGCTGGACAGCACATCATGACACAGCAGCAGAGTCCTTGAAGTAACTGCTGACTATATCACAGGTAGTCTATCAGATAAACACACTGGTTTTGATTGCTGAGAAAATCTAGTAATAGAAAATGTCCCACTGGCTCAGACATATTGTCCTGGGGTTGTGTTAATGCCTTAAGAAGGACCAGGTGCACCAGAATGCTTTCATCAGGATTGCTGGGTTTGAACAGATCTGAACAACAAATTTTGTTGTGGAGTCTTTTGAGGAGAACAAAGAGAATATTAGAATCTACCTTTTGAAAGTTCAGACAGAAAGGAAGAAGATCAAACTTTTTCAATAGCAGAGCAGAAAAGCCCTCAAATATCTGATAACTGAGAGGATCACTTACATACCAGAAGGTACACATGCAGACAATGAAGAGTGTGATCTGTGTGGAGTAGCTGGAAAAAAAAAAATCTTTGATTTGCTGGTTAATCAGAATGTACTGCAGAGAAATCAATTTAAGGATAATCTCATTTGCTATTTATTTCTGACTCATATTTCCACAGGCCTGGATATATGCATTTCATCAGCCATCTACTTTGGAGAGGAATGGCATAAATTTCAACATATCTGCTATTTTTGCCTGCAAAATATTCAAAATTGTTTCTGCAGAAGCTACAGGCAACAGTGGGGGACATTTATTTAAAGAAACTTGGAACAATGGATCACTAGTGATTAAAATAAAAATGGAAATTGCATTCTGGATGTAGGAGGCAAATGAGTATTGCATTTACAATACTCTGGCATTTAGCATGTATGAACCATAGTTGAATAGTTGCATTTTGGAAATTTTGAAACCTGGTTGTCTTTTGAAAAATGCAGATTCAGGCTTCTCATTTTATGCTAATGTGAAGAGGTAAAGAAGAATACCAGTTTGTTGAAACAAGTGAATTAGCATGTGAATGGGGTGTATTGGACTTCTCCCTCTTGAAATGGTGGCTTTCAAAGTACAGAGCAGGATTTAAATCTCACACTGTGATTTTTCTCTTCTCAGAGCCCCAAATCATGTTACTTGTAGTGCATTAATAGACTTTGAGCCTATACCCCATCAACTAGAGGTGCTGTCATTTTTACTAATAGCCATAATCTACAAATCTTGCAATCAATGAAACAACCTGTTTTCTCTCCCCCTTCCTAATTCTTTTGGATCTCACTTTCAGTTTTCAGGACTGATGGTTATGAAAACACTTGCAAAGTAAGAATGTGAATGGCAGACCAGCCAGCCTGGACTCTCTCCGTCCTCATCAAATATTTTTTTTTTTTTCTGAGGACTGCACTGTCAGCCTTGCCAGAGAGCTTTGCCTTCAGTGCTGATTTACTCCTTGCAAATAAGATGGGCTTGCAGCAGTATATTGCTGATGAAGCTAGACTGCAGTGACACAGGAGAATTAGTGCTGCTAAAGGGAAGAGACTTGGGGAAGTGATTTCAGGAATATTTCCAGCACCTGGGTGACTAAAATCTCACAGCTCATACAGTCTAATCCCATACTGCAAAAAGTCAAGCTACCTTCAGCAGAGACTATGACATCTTTTGCTCATGTGAAGTAAAAACTCAGGAATCTCTGCTGTGATTGAAATTCCCCAATGAAAGCAAATTTTTGCCTTCCAAGATCCTCTCCTTCCTCTTCCCCACCTCCATTCCCCCAAATTAGCCATGGTAACATGCCCTGCTTTTCAAATACCTGCTTGTATTTGTGTGATGGAGTGCATATTTAGTTTGCCTTCCTTCATTGCATTGTACTTGCCTCTGACTAATGATTAAAGCAAAGCAAAACCATTGTAGCTGGTTTTAACTGCCTCTGTTAGCAAAGAAGGGAGCTTGCAGTAAGTCAGGACACCAGAGCTGGACCACTCTGGGCTGCTCTCAAGCCAAGTCCTGCAAATATCACTTGGCAAGGTGTTCCCTACCTCACCCAGCCTGCTTTTACTTGCAATTATATTCACATTATTTTTAACATAACATTGTATTTGACAATAACATGGAGATGCTTTGGTTTTAGTTCTCTTATTTTTTGGGGGGTAATGGCTGTCTTCCTCTTATGAAGTAATACTAATCCAACCTCTGTAGCTACTGCATGTGCCTACTGAAATATCAGAGAGCATGTGCCTACTGCAATATCAGGTGGCTAGCATCCACTTGTGCTACACTGCCAGTTGGAAAGGTAGCAGGAGGTGCAGTTATATCATGCTGCTTTAAAGGCTGTAAGACTCTTCTTTTTCCTCCACAGAGGGAAGGTAAGTCACTCAGTAAAACAAGTGTTTACAGTCATAAGATTACAAAAGTTGTTTATTTTTGTTTGTTTCTAAAATGGATGTATACTTGTCTTCTTGTTCTACTGGGCAATAAAAGTTTCCTAAGCAGTTCAGTGAAAACCCTGATTCATAGAGGATTGGTGTTGGTGCTGCCTTGCATAGAGATGTAGTGTCTCCCAAAAGGAGTTATCATAAGACACTTGTAATCTTCTCAAGAGAAAGCAATTTAGGTGGTAGCTGGTGGAAAAGACCACGCCATTTTTCAGTTGAAGTCACCCTAACAGTCCTTTGATAGTAACAGGTGTCACATTCCTTAATCAGCTTTACTGTCTGCTGATTTCAATGAACTCAATGTCTGTAATGGAGAATCAGAGAGCTACTGCTGTATTTACAGTAGATGAGATCCTATAATATGGCTGAACAAGTCTCGTGCTGAAAGGAGTGGCTCTACAACCCCTCTGGTTCCTTTGCAGCTCTAGAGATGATCTATAACTTCTCTCCATTGTTTTGATAATGAGCAGGAAGTAGGACCACGTCTCTGTTTCTGCAGATTATCTCCCAAGCGTGGCACAGCCTGAGGCTGGGTTTGTGCCCTCAGCTGGGCAAGGAAACATACCTGGGAAAGGGATGGGGGGAGGCTGGGCTGCAGCTGAAGTGCTTGTGGCAAGGTGTGAGCCTGATACAGATATCAGCTGTACTTTCCACGTGCTAGACCTGAGGTTCAAAATTAGCTGGTACTGCAAAGCCCAGCTGTTGCAGGCAGCACACCATGACAACTCAGGACTGGCCTATCCAGAGCCATTAACTGCTGGGTGCCCTTAGATTCTTAAGCCTCAGCATTAGCAAGACAGCTGAGTGACTTTTGGCTGGGGTCAGCATGTAGAAACTTCCTCAGAGCTGTCTCAGCTTCTTAGCTTCCTTGAAATAGTTTCCCAAGAGATGTATTAATCCATTTTTACATATCATGAATGCTATTCTTAGGAGCTACCTTTGATTTGTTTAGTGTGGCAAGGCAGAATACAGAACTGTATTGAGCTGAATGTTTTAAGTGCACTATTCCCCCACACACTGCAAGCACACATCCTTACACAGACACGCCTCACCTTTGTCTCCATGTGAACCTACATCAAGTCATAAAGATTGAGTGGAATGTCTGTATTTTACTAAAAGAAAAAGAAGCCTCTGTGATATCATATATATGGCTAGTGAATTGGGTTTTCATGGTGGGGATTTTGTAGTGGGAGGGCTCCTGTGAGCTTCTGTGAAAGGCTAGAGAAGCTTCCCCCATGTCCAGCAGAGCCAAGGCCAGCTGGCTCCAGGATGGACTCGCCGCTGGCCAAGGCTGAGCCCATCAGCAGTGCTGATTGTGCCACTGAGGTAACATTTCTAACAACAGGGGGGAAAACCTGCTCTGGGAACAGCAGCAGTTGCAGATGGAGGAAGGAGAGAAACAGCCCTGCACACACACCAAGGTCAGTGAAGGAGGGAAAGGAAGTGCTCTAGGCAGAGATTCCCCGCAGACCATGGTAGGTCTGCTATCCCCCTTCAGCCCATGGAACACCATGGTGGAGCAGAGATCCACCTGCAGGATCCCTTGCTGGAGCAGGTGGATGCCCAAAGAAGTGGCACTGACCGTGTGAGAAGCTGGCCCTGGAGCAGCTCCTGGCAGGACCTGTGAAAAGCAAAACCTGCACTGGAGCAGGTTTGCTGGCAGGATTTGTGACCCCATGGGGGATCCACAATGGAGCAGCCTGTTCCTGATGCATGCTGTGGAAGGGACCCATGCTGGAGCAGTTGGTGAGGAACTGGAGCCCATGGGAAAGACTCACATTGGAGAAATTCATGGAGGATTGTTTCCTGTGGGAGTGACCCGAGATTGGAGAAGGTGAAAATTGTGAGGAGGAAGGCGTGACAGAGACAAGGTGTGATGAACTGACTGGAGCCCCCATTCCCTGACCCCCTGCACCTTGGGGAGGAGGGTAGAGAATTTGGGAATAAAGATGATATCAACAAGAGGGGAGTGTGTGTGAGGTGAAGGTGTTTCTGCAGAGGAGTGCAGCTCAAATTTGACAATTTATCTTATCTGGAAATGTGAGGCTCAACAGCTGTGCTCCAGCACAGGTAACAGCTGTAGCACACAAAAGATGGAGTCCCTTTGAGGTATAGATATCTGGGCTTGATTATGACACAGGTTCAGCTATGAGTGCACCTCAAGGGGAATCTCTGCACTCTTTTCCTTTCCTCTCACTTAGAAAAGTTACCTTGTATTTGATTGCCATTCATCATGCATGTGTGAGATCAAACTACCTTAAGTCAGTACTCATCAAATGGCTAACAGCTGGCAAACACCTGCTGAACACAACTGGAAATGGCTTCTAGAGGCAAGCATTCAGCAACCTTCAAAATAAGAATGCTCTGCGCTCTTCATTCTGCTTTTCAGTATGTCCATCACACGCCACTCCAAGCTGCAGCTGAGAAGAAAGGCACTGAACTACACAAATGTGGTAATGTTGTTGCTCATTCAAGTGTGACAACCTCTTATTTAGCATTCAGTTGCTTAATGAAGTGAAAAGATGACTTTGGATCATCAGTAGTTCCATTCTTATCCACATCCACGTCTATATCCTTATCTAATCTTTCAAAGCTAATCCATCCTACAACAAACTAGTGGGCCTCAGTGATGTTGCAACACGGAGAAAGTAAAACTTGCAGGTTGTCAGGAATCTGCATGGAATCCATTTTTCACCTAAGAAGGGCATTTTATTACTCCTGCTATCTCAAAGCACTCATCTGCAAGCAAACACCAGAGCAAAAGCTTTCTTCCCACCCGTGAAGCCGTTGTGCTATGCTTTCCCACAGATCATCAAAATAATTTGCATATGAATTTGCATAATAAGATGCATGTTATGTTTTGTAAGCAGAACAGTTGAAAAAACTATTTATTTGTTTATCTTGTTAATTACAGTTTTTTCCAATCATCACCTTTGAGAAGGCTGTGTACAGAGACACAGGATATTTTGCCACATGGTGCTCCTGGAGAAGTCACCGGCTGTTGGCAGCAGGCCTTCAAGGCTGCTTGAAGAAGCCTGAATGGAGGCTAACACATTTACCAGACTCAGGTGCATGGATATGCCACATGAACATGATGCATTTATTCTCCCTTGGACTGTGTATTTAAAGACAAATTAAAATAGATTCTTGTTTGGCATCAGCATTGAGCTCCACTATATGCATGGATTTGTGCAACTCCAATTGCAGACTGAGGAGACTCCACCTTGTTAAGAGGAACTGGAAATTAGGGTCATGATGCAAGAACTCCTGTACATTGTCTACCAAAAAAGCTTCTCTCTAACCCCAAACTAGTGCTATTATAACCCTGACAAGTTTTCTGTTTAGCTTAGGGCTCATTTGCTATGTCAGTGTACACAAACATAACACTGTGGTTGCCCTCATCTAGACCAGACCAGCCTACAAGCTACAGTGTGCACACCATTACAGAAAAACCAGCAAAATATGTATTGCTGTTTACAGGGAAGAGAAACCCCAGAATGCAGCAAAAAAGCAGTATCAGCAAGCAGTATTTGAAGTCCAGGATGTCACAAAAAAGGTTAAATATGATGTTAAACTTGCGCTATGTAAACTAGTTCAGTTTCCTTACTGTGCATTTTGAAATCAGTACCAAATAAAAGGAGTATATGAAAATGGGAATAAGAAAAGCTTATTGGTTGGACAAGTGCAGGAAAATGTTTTTAACAGAAAAATTGGAGAAACTACAGTAATTTGTTTAAACTTTACATGGTCTTAAATAAAGGCTATAATACTCACCAATTCATGTGTAAATCTATAGAGTCTATAGAAAAAGCCCAATGAACAGTAAGAACTGCAGGTTAATAAAACATATCAGGTCAGACAAACATGATACCCAAACTCACTGCAATTGCCTGTGTGTTATATAAAAGTATTCTAGTGCATGTAATGCTTATTGATTTCAGAAAAGCAAAGCACTTGATACGACACTGAATTATAAAACTAGCATTTGGTGCATGGGATACAAGGAAATATAATGGAGTGAAAAGTAGATCGATCAATGCAGAGGAGCAAAGTGATGCATCACTGTTCCCTAAGGGCAGAGCTTCTATTGGAACAGGGGCTCTTCTCAACCCATTTTCTACTGCCAAGATCTGGAAGAGGAGGCAATCAGAAAATGCACTTGTGCTTCCCTAATATTGTTTGGTTGGTTGGTTTTTGAGAGGAAAATGGCTGATGATTCATTACAAAATGGATATTTGGACGCAGATTTTTCTTTATTAACTTGTCTCTTGGCACACAGGTTCCTCTGGAAAGTGCAGCTCAGGAGCAGGAATTGCACTCTGAAAGATTTTTAACATTCAGAAAGCTCCACAATGACAACTATGACAGCTCTTCTTCCCAGCTGTCACAGGAGCTGAACTTTTGTGCTGTTTTATTTAAGGAATCCAATTAAATTGCTGGATTCTTAAAGGAGAATGTTTTGATGTTTCTATAAAAACTGTGGTGTTTCCTGGAAGCTTTAGTTCTCACCTCATGGGTTGCAGTGAAACCAAAAAAACCCAGGTTTCAGATCTGTATGGTAGAGCTGTGAAAGTCCTGGGAAACCTGCTCATCCAATCTTTCAGCCTGCTAGATAGGGTGTCAAGTACCAGCAGAGATGGGAACAACTTCCTGTGAGATCATGTGTTTTTCAAATAAGAAGAGCAGTTTCTTGTTGAAGATTTGAGTGCATGGAAAACAAATCTTTTATGCAAAATGAACAAAAAATGCATCTCTATCTCCTTGTGAAAATTTTCAGAGCCAAGATCTCTGAAACCTGCTCCCTTCAATGGCAGATCTTGTTCCATTTATCAAAGGATATGAGAACTTCTCGTGCTGCATAGTGAACTTCATGTAGCAAGGTCCACTCCTTTTCAGCTTTTTCCTTACAAGACCTCTGCAAATTTCAATTTTGCAAACAAAAAGGTGATCAGATTATATTCTCTGAAGATAAAGGTATGTCAGGGTGTAGTTATGGTTATTCAATCTAAAATAAAGTTTTGAATTTTGCCCTGAAAGGCTCCCTAGCAAGGGAAGAAAAAAAAATAAGAAGAGAAAAATAATTTCTTTCACAGATGCTCCTCTCCTACTAATGCCAAACTAGTTCTGTCCTTCTCCTCAAGGTATATTGTCAATCCCATTTTAAAGGACCTAGTACAAAACCCAAAGTTGTGTTTCTTATGTACCAGTGACTCTTCCTCAGCTGGTGTTCTTTCAAGCTCTTTCTGGAAAAAAAGATTTAATGTAAATCCTTGGTACAAGTGTACTGACTGCAGTACATTTTGCCCATTTCAGATGCAAGTTGGGACCTTGCTGTGGGTTTTTATGTATTTTTTAATAGTAAAGAAAGTACCAAGACAGTCTTATAGGGAAGGGGTTGTTCTAGTGTGGTTCTTTGCCACTCAGCCACAGCTCTGCCTCACTGGTTCCAGTGGTTCCCTTGTGGCAGAGGCAGGACAAAATATGGCAATAAGGACACTACTAAATTCTTTTGCTCTGCATTTACTCTCAGTTATCTCAGTGGCAAGAATTTTCTCTCCTGCATGCCTTAACAATTTTAAAAGAAAGTAATCTATTAGTTTTTCTTTAGACATGAAAAGTTTTTTGTCTATTGTGTCCATTAAAGCTGGACACGCAGATGGCATCTTCTGATAGAGAGCCAACATCAGCTCTATGGTGGCACCAGCTTTAATTTAAAGAAAACTACAGAGAACAACTCTGCAACTGAAGAAATTGTGGAGTGCATACTCTAATAAAAACTAAGACCTCTGAACCAGATAAACCATTTGACAAGTCATGGTACTTTTGGTTGCAAAGAGAGTAAAGACTTTCTTCAAATTGCCAGCTCTTAGATTTGCTGAGTGCAATCTTTGATAGTTTCAGATGGCTCCTTTAGAAAGCCTGCTGAACTCTGCTGGTCAACTAACTAGGATGAGAAATGCTAAATGCAGTGACTACAAGCTTTTGCTGGCAAAAAGCTTGGTAAAAAAACCTTTGTTTTCTTGGGTAATAGACAAGAATGGCTGGAAATGTAGACTATGGTAGCAACAAGAGATAATACTACATTGCACATTCCCAAATGCAAGAGCTATCAATCTTCTGAGCATTGTGGGTAACAGTCCTTCCAAAGTTACCCACCAGAGTGCACAAGTACTAGGAAGTGATAAATTATTAAAAATAAAACCAGATCCTTTTTGAAGTTCAGGAAAGCTTCAGTAAAGAACCCTTTCTCACTCCATGTGTTCCCAGTGTGGCTTTGATCCACTACTTGAATCTACCCTTGAGAGCATATAATGCCAGGTAGGAAAATACAGTGGGGTTATCTACAAATACTAGTACTGTGAAGAGCAGGAATTTGTATGAAACATCATCCTGTATTCTTTTTTTCCTGTTCTGTGCTGATTTTTCTGTCATCTTGTAAGAGGTACTTTGGGAGTATAATTTTCTGTGTAAATTTTCTCCAAATAACTGTTATTGGTTATTATTGTTCATGTTTCAATTGTATTATCCCCATTCTCAATGAGTGCTTCTGAACTTTAAGAGATAGGCATTATATTAACTTCAATATAGGTTTATATTTTTGGTAAAAAAAAAAAAAATTAAAAATACTATGAATTCCACAAAGTCAATGTGTCTAGAAAACACTAATAACCATGTTTTCTTGGTTTACAGTTTAGCATTACTTTTCCCCTCCTCTGACATCCATACAAAGAAGTTCATTATGCTGAATCCCCTGCAGCTAGTTTATAGACCTACTATGTATTCTGCAGTGAAATAAAACAAGCTTTGTTAAGAAGATTATGGCTCTGGTGTTTTAAAGGTCTGAAATTTTCACTGTGAATAAATGTTACTTGGGTGAAATACTACATACAAAAGCTTTGATCCCTGAAAACAAGCACATGTAATATAAATGTCCAGAAAGAACAAGATTTGAAAATGTAACAAAAATGCGTCTTTTAAAATCTCCATACCAAGTTTGGCTACAAATTTCTGTAGGAGTGAATTTCTAATTTCAACTCTTAAGCACTCTCTCTTTTAGCACTTTAAGGGCTAAGAAAACTCAAACTTAAGGAGCATTTTATTTTCTGGTAACTTAATTTTCTGGTTACTACTCATAGAAGTGTCTCTTATTTATCTCCCTGGCTCCACTGAATTAACATATAAAAACAAGTCACGTACAAGGAACAGCAAAGGCTCTGCCATGTACACTCTGTCATTAGGGTACACAGTCCACCCCTCCCATCATAGCTAAAACACAGACACAGGGGAGGCCAATTTTTAAGTACTGGCACTAAATCCAGTGGTCAACAGTCAGTGCTTGAAATTTCTGAGAGTAGGAAACACAAAAAAGCTTTGCTTTTGCAAATATTCTCTACATCAGTTCCTCTGTTTTAGGGAATCACTCTGCAGCAAAACCTGATATTGCTGCTTTTCTGTCTCAAAGTTTCTGTGGTTTGTGAGTTGTAAGTATTGATTTTATACCAACTCCAACACAGAAAACCAAGAAAAATTATTCAGGCAAGATTGTTTACTCAGGTTTAATTATCCATCTCCTTTGTCACAGTGATGGCCCAATAAAAACTGATTCCATGATGTGTCTGGAGCTCCCTGAGAGCAAGCCAGGGGCAGTGGGGCTGGGTGGTGCTCCCTAAGCCAGGACACCACAGGCATCCTGTCCTCGGTGCAGGGTTCTGGCAAGTGGCCATACCAAGACCCTAATTCCCTTACAGGTGCTGAGGTTTCCAGTTGCCTGTATGCTCACAGATTCTGACTGAACAAGTGACTAAGTTGTTCTGGCTACTAAATGGCCATGTAAATGTGAGTCATCTTTGACCCCTTGGTTAATTCTAGTTATTCCAGATTTGATCTAACTGGAAAATATGAAAATAATACTCTCAGTAAAAGAGAGATGATAAAAACACCAGAGAAATTCAGCAGTGTTAGGCGTTACCAACACTAAAATCAAATTTTCTTAAGGAGTAAATAAATTTTTCCTGTATGCTTGTAGAAGTTTTTTAACATTTAAACAAAGATGCAGGGGAGCTCTCACAGAATGAGTTCAGGAAGCTTTTCTGCACCAAATATGTTCTGAAATAAAGAAGGCAACTATGAGGTATGAGAAATCCAACTGGTCCAAAAAGCAAAACTCAGCTTATCATTTAATCCTATCGATCCCAGTGGCATTTTGTATTTTGCATGGTTTATGCCACTAACTTCTCTTCATTTAGGTAGATTGTTTAAGAACTAGGTTTATGTGTATGCTTGCTGCTGTCTTGCATTGGTAAAACCATAGCCCTTCCCATGTGCATTTTACGTTCTCTCAAGCAAGTCTTGCAGTCTTCTTAAGCACAAGGCCATGAAGAGCTGCTGGGTGGGTGTGGGATTTGATGTCTCTACAGCGTGTGCTTGAACAGTTTTTGAGAATTCCATCTGTTGGTTATGTCATCAACTTCTCCAGAGCTGAGAGAAGCTATTGGGAGTCTGTTTGATGAGAAGAGCACACCTCTGTTTTGCAGTGACTTTGTGCATGTCCTCATTGTGGTTTTAGTCTGCATCACCATTGACAAAAATAATTCAAATTTTTCACACGGGTTAGTTAATATAGGATTAAGAAATTTTAAAAAAGTGATGTCGTGATGCTTTATATTGTAAAAATGATTTTGTCTTTAGAAAGACAACTTAAAAGTTAACTGTTGTCTTGCTACTTTTGAAGCTTAAATCACATTAGAATTACTTTAAAATGTGAAAGACACATAAAATCAAGTGGCTTAAATGTTGATAATGAATCATCCTTTGAAGTTGCTAATTTCATCTTAATTTGGGAAATGTTGTTCAGTCTTTAACAAAAAAAGATATTGTTTTTTTGCCAGATAATTCCACAACTGATTTCAGAGTTATGCTCTAAATGAATCACAATCAAATCCAGATGAGTCTATAACAAAAGTTTTAAAACACTTTTTCGCACCTGCCAAAAAAGCTTCAGAATTACAGTAGATGATTCATCTTGTCAGTCTTGATTACATGATATGCCTCTTCAAGCCAGTCATTCCTATAAGCTGCAATTGAAGTGATTTTAAAATGCTTTCCAGTTATTTTGTACATTAGGTCAGGATTTCTCAGTCTCAAATTCTGTAAGAACAATCATGACAGAAAGGATGGAGAGAGACTTCCAGTAATTGAAGAGTACTGGTTTCTTTTGCAAATCAGCTATAAAATTAGAGCAATACTATCTTGTACCTTCTGAAGCTTACATTGAATTCACTGGAGAAAAATAAGGAATTGGTCACCAATTATTTTTCTTAAATGTACCTAAACCACATCATAGCAAAAACCAGTCAGTGACTGCATTCATTGATACATTTTGATTCTCCCAATACCTGTCTTAACTTTTGAGTCTAGTCATCAAAATTAATTCTAATTGTATTCATACTCTTTCTCAGATAAAAATGGGACTTTTTCAGAAAATTACAACTATTGTCACATGCAGTGAACTTTGTTCTGCCAGCCTCACAGCTGCTGTACAAGCCAGTGGATACCTGAGGGCTGTATTTTGGCTGGAAGCCAGCTGGGCAGGGATTGTCTGATGGACCAGCTGAGTCACATTAACTGGTCCATACCAAACCTGAACAGAGGCTGTAGCCGGTGGGGGCCGGGCTCTTCTCCCAGGCAACCAGCAACAGGACATGAGGACATAGTCTTAAACTGCCAGGGGAGGGTTAGCTTGGGCATCAGGAGGGATTTCTTCACAGAAGGGGTGATTAGATAATGGAGTGGACTGCCAAGGTGTTGCAAAATGTGGAATATGTAAAATTTGCTCAAGAAAGGATGTTCTTTGATGTTTGATTTTTGTATATGTTCAAGCTTAATCAAGAAGCAGGAGATTTAATATGTGAAACAGATAGCAGCTAGGAAGCAAGCTCTAAGTGATGTCCAGCTGTCAGAAAAACAACTTTAGAAAAACAATTGGTAGAATTGCCTTGTTAAGGTTTAGGGCTTGACACGCTGTGATGATCTGAGATGTAGCGGGAGGTTAACAAACCTTGGGGAGAAGGATGTCTACTGATAGTGGACACAAAGAATGCAGAATTTACAGGCCACAAGGACATCTGGCAGAACTCCCAACATTAAGAAGAAACTAATAAAGCTAAGTCAGCAATTGTGCTGAAGTCTTCCAGCTGGGTAAGAGGTAATTCTGGCAGGGGGAGATTGGGACCACTGACTCACTGCCCACCAACCCAGCAAACCCACTGCGCCAGAAGAGAATCGTAAACCAATAGAACACTGATTAATAAGAGAGCTATGTAACTTGTAGCCAATGACCACTAATTCTTTTGTTTGCTAAAATCTATAAGTAGTAAAAAGTTTTGGTAGTTGGTGTGCTTGAATCATAGAATACCACTAAGCACTCAAGCTTGCCCGACCCTGAAACAAAACAATATCTCTCTCGAGTATTATTACTAGCTTTTCACACAGCACGTCATGAATCCGATTTTTGTGGACGACATGGTGCTCGAGTCACCGTCCTTGGAGGCGTTTAAGGAAAGGCTGGACTTGCCGCTCAGCGCAATGGTGTGGCTGACACGGTGGTGCTCAGTTACAGGCTGGACTCGATGGTCCCAGAAGTCTTTTCCAACCTGACTGAGGGCAGGGATTGCGACTCCAAGGGCCATTTTGGGCTGAGGGCAGGGACTGCGACTCCAAAGGCGGCCTGACCCCCCAGCGCTACCCGCGCGGAGCGGCCGCGCCCGGGCAGGAGCCGCGGCCGGCGGGAGCGCAGCGGAGCCGGGCGGGCCGCGCCATGCGGCTGTGCGGGGCGCTGCTCAAGAACCCCATCCCCAAGCAGATCGAGTACTACTCGCGCTTCTCCCCCTCGCCCCTCTCCATCAAGCAGTTCCTCGACTTCGGTGAGTGCCGGGGCCGCGGGGTAAACCCCGCTCCCCTCACGCCCCCGCCCCGCCCCGTCCCCCGCGCGCCGACGTGCGCGTGCGCGGAGCGGGCTCGGCGCTCGCCCCTCCCGCCGGGGGGGTGAGGGGTCGCCGCGGCTCTCCCCGGGAGCGGCGGCCGGCGCGCAGGGCCCACTCCTCGGCCGCGGCTCCTCGGCCCGCATCGGGAGCGCGGCCGGGGCCCGGCCCCGCAGGCCCCGCGCTGACACCCCCGGGGCCCGGGCGCGGTGCCGGTGGCCGGCAGACAGCCGCTGCTCGCCTCGCCGAGGGGCCGGGAGAGGCGAGCTTGCTCCTCCGTCTTGCGTTGTCCCCAGACACGGGTGCCATTGGGATGGGGATCAAAATCGGGGTTCCTGAGCTGACGTTTTGTGGCTTAGCGAGTGAAGGAGTAAGTTAATGGTCTTGAGCGTGAAAATGGGAATCTGCCGTGCTGAGATCGGCTTACTTAAAGCTCGGGCATGAACTCTTAATCGCACTTGCATAGGAGACCTATTTGTGTAAAATTCAGGAGCACTTCAGGAGGTGTTGCTGATGATCAATAGCATTTTTCTTTTCAGAAGCCCTGGAATGAAATCCAGGAGTGGTTTGTGTTGTTGTTAAAAAACATGCTTCCATCTAGATAACGATAAGCCCATATCTGTATCGGAGGTTATTTGACTCTTGCTCTCTGACACGAAAGTCGTTGAGATTTTATTATCATATAAATATTGCTGGCAGAGTCACTGTAAAGGCCGTGTGTAGCATCGTGAAGCTTAACAGAGTGTTTCTTCATTCCACTCTTACAGTAAGGGTACAAAAGGACAAAAATAAGCTAGTGTTCAGCCAGAAAGTGATTAAAAGTGAATACAATTGCACAATTCTGGTAATAGTATTAGTGAAAGAATGCTGTAAGTACAGAAAGCCAGTAATGGGCTTGATATGTTGTCTCAGTGAAACAGGATTTTGTACCATTAAAAAAAAAAAACCAACCAAAACCCCTTGTCTCCACTTGAAGGAGAACCTGACTAGAAGCTGTGCTTTCTTTCTCTGGTCTCCACTCACCTGATTTGTTACCTCTTCCCCACCCCTTCCTGTGCTGCTGGGCTTCTTCCCTAGCATTGATGCTTCTTAGGCTGTGTTTTTCTGTACTGACAAGAACAGTGGCCTAAAGCTTAGAATATCTTTATTTTAGCCCTGGCACTAAACAAATTGTGTCACCTTAGCCTATTTGAAAGTTGGGTTTGTGAATTGTTGCTGGGGAAGTATTGGTGATTGTGAGCCTTTTCAGTTGTGACTAAAGAGGTGTAAAGATTTCAGGATTTGCTTTAATGCCTTGGATGTTCAGACTAAACTTTGCTTTTTGGTTAGGATTTCTACAGTTCTGTGTTGCCCTGCATTACTGTTTGCCTTTGGACATCTCTTCTGTGGCAGCCTTTTCATAATGCTGCATTTGTTTTGACATTGTGGTGCCTGTATTACTGTATGGTCTCGTGATTCTTCAGAAGAAGTAGTTTTATTTTGCAATTTTAAGCCTGGCTTCTGTTACTGGAAACGAACAGAATGAGAACAGGACGTTACAGCCAGCCTTATTCTTTAAACATGCTCCAGTTGTCACTGGATGTGTCATTGGAATCTTCTCTGTGTGTGGCTATGTATTTAAGGGTCTTCGTGTCTTAAGACTGATGGGAAACTATCTAGTCACTGACATTTAAAACCTCTGAAGAAAAAAAAGTCTATGGTTTAGTCTTGAAAGGTCATCAGGAGTTTCTAAAATTAGTGGGTTTATGTTGTATCAATCTTGCTAAACCTATCACCTTGATCTTAATAAGTTTTATGGGCCACTTAACATCTCCACTTACTTACTCTTTAATGCCTGTATTTATTTGAGAAAACTCAAGTAGGAAAATTACAGCAGTTTAAGCAAATAAATGGAACCCAATGTAGTTACTTAACTTACCTGATCCTAAATGTTTACAGCTTTGGGTAATTTCAAGTTCAGCTGGAGTCTTCATAGGCCTAGAGGAAAAATTGACATCAAAATGTAAGTGATAGTGCAAAAGTTTTCCCACTTGAGGTGTGGAAGGCCTGGACAATATGCACCATGTCAGGGAACTGTGTTATTTTTATCTGAGTTAGCCAAAAAAGAATTTGCTGGTGCTGCAGGACACAAGTATTCAAGAGAGAAAATATGCCAAATATAAGGAGCACAGTACTCAAGGTGCATTTCAGTTATGTTTGTTCATTTGTAAGAATGTTTGATGGGAAGAAGACACTGTTTTGTGGTTGGCTTATAGAGGCTGTTTAATGTTTCACTTCAAAAGAAATGGTCTTTTTAAGTGAGCTACGTGAATGTAGTGCTAGTTTTAAAAAAACGTGGCTGAATTTTCAACAAATGTTGAAGAAGAGTAAACCCAAAGGAAATGTGTGAATAACCCTCTCCTGGCTGTCTGATTTTGTTTTCTGATGCACATTTCTCATACGGAATTTAGACTTACTGTGATTTGTATTTGTGTGAAGAAAGTTTTTTGACTTAATTTCTGACAATAGTGAAACTACAATGTGTTCTTTGTCTTTTTTTATATTGGTTGCATTGGTTTAGACTAAGTTGACTTACAAATTTGTAAAATTCTGGTGAGCTGGGAAGGAGAAATTTTGTATTTCTTGTGAGCTGAAGGGTCTCTTCAAAGATAATTGGTGGCAATATATATTGAGGTACAGCTTGGGCTTCTTTAAATTACTGACTAGCAGTGTGGGTTGTATGGAGCACATTTGTGTGCATAGTGAGGCTGTAGAGTCTCTATTTCTTTCCAGTGATATAAATTAATGACATTTATTTTAAAACTCTCTCTGCTTAATTCAGTTGTTTAAACCACTATAAGAGACAGTTTGTTTAAAGTAGCTTGCTAGTACTAAAAGCCTGTGAAGCAAACCAGAAGGCAATAGTTAAAGCAGTGACACTTGCTTGGTTTTTGTAGCTGAGTCCTGTTTGTGCCCATGTTCTGTTGAGCTTGCAGCTGTCTTTGTAGCTGCTGTGAGTGTGTCAGAGGTTACTGTGCCGTGGGCTTGGGACCTCTGTGTCAGAAAGTCTGAGCGTTCACTCTGTGCAGCATTTTTCTTTCTTTCTGTGTGTACACTTTCTGTTTGCACACTCCTGAATTCTGCTCAGGCAGTTTGTTTTATGACAAAGTGCATTTCCCAAGGTTCTTGTACAATTTCATTCCTCTGCAAAAGAATGACCTTCTGTAAGTGTGTTTCAATATAAACAAATTTTGACCTTGTTTAATGCTAGCATGTCACTCCAGGTTTATCCAGGCCTCCATAATTATTCTGCTCTGGAAAAAAAATACAAAATCTACCAGTTGGATTCAGCTATGTACTTCCAAACTTCGGTAGTTCCTCTGGAAGTTGCTTTTTGGTAGATTTCCAAATGCAGGTGTACCTTAATGACCCAGACTAAATTAAGTCCTAAAATATCTTTTCTGAAAAGAAGTTGTGAGTAGAGATGTCATCTAACATTCAGGTCCGTGGATCTTTGTATATTTTGAGGGCTAGACTGTTTGAGGGGGGGAAAAAAAGAAAGAAAGCCCATTCTGGAGATTCATATTGATGAAGCATCTCAATTTAGCCTTGCTTCAGCATGTAAGGTAGGCCTTAGTGACAGGTTAATCCAAAATACCCAATGCTTAATCAGCAAACACACACATGGGTAACCAATTGGTCAGTCTCTTGCCTGGGGAAGTAAAATAACCTGTCTGAGTAAAGTAGAGTTGCTTTTCTAGGAGTGTCTCAGCATTTAAAAAAGCCACCCAGAGACGTGAGCTGCTGGTGCCTGCCCTGCAGCCTGTCCTTGGCGTGAGTCAGCCTGGGAGAGCTGCACGAGTGCTGAACCCTGCCCCAGCTGGCAGGAACCACACAGCTGCTTCTTCACATCAGGGTACCTCAGCTGTCAGTAAAGTTACTGACAAATGTTTTGTCAAATGAATGGTTGTACTGCAAAGGTTACATATAATTAAGCACAGACGAAGAGATGAGTGAAGTATAAATGGTGTAATCCTTTGATCATGCATGAAAGAGTCATTTGGAGCTGTGTTAGTGCTGTGTTGTGAATGTGTGCCAAGATACTGTACTCAGGTAATCCTGTCATTGCTGCTGCTCAGCTGACCAAGTGTCTGAGACCTGAGTCTGAAGTGTGTTTTGTCAGAAATATGAACCATCTGCTTTTGGGGCTTGTTTACTACTGAAGCTGTCTTGGCCAGTTGTACCTAGCTGTATTCTGTCCTTTTTTGTTTCGTGTTTCAAATGAAATGCATTGGATGAATTGTGTACCTAAGGGGTTAAACTTGCTATTTTGTTAGCTCTTTGAACATGTCATATATTAGTGTTCACATACCACAAATGAGTTTGGATAAAAAAGCTTGTGCTGAAGACAGAAGATAGTGAATCACAGTGAATTCTTGTTGTGGAATGTGACTTAGGAGATCCTGATTTTGTAGGTTATAATCAAAATATTTGTGGTGACTGTTGCAGTTAGTGGCATTGAAAAGTATCACAAAGGTTGTAATTTAGTAATTTTACTGTACTGAGAACAGCTGAGCATGCAGCAGATAATCATAATGAGTGCATGGAGCTGTTGTGCCCTGGGGCATATGTGGAGGAAAACATGATCAATAGATCCTTCTTATTTTTCAAATACAATTTTTGGTACGGAATTGTTTCGTTTATGTCATACCTATTAAACTTGTATGTCTTGGGGAAACATATAGGCCTCTTCCAAAATGACATAAAGAGCAAATCAGGTATCAGCGTTGCTATTGGCTGCTGCCATTTGTACAAGCAATATTAGATTGGGGTTTTGCAAGAGTGTTTATGCCTCATGTTGCCTTCTTTGTAGAGGCATGGATCTGAGCTGAAAGCCTGCCACTGGAAGGGTAACTGGCAGATACAGCTTGAACAACAAAACATGTGGGGGCAGGAAAGATCAAAACCTGCCTCATGTCTCCAAATAAGATTAATCTTATAGAAGATGGCTGTTGGAATATTTTTCTACACAAAAAGATATTGAAAGATTTCTATTTTTTTTTAATAGAACATTAGTGGAGAGACTGTGCATCTATAGCACTTGCAAAGTTTAGGGCTAAAAGATACTAAACCTGCTATTTATTGATTGCAGTTGTGCTTTTTCTGCTGCTCTCTGTGCCTTGTTCTTAAAACCTTAGACTTGATTTAAATGCATCTTCAAAGCAAAAATGTCCTCTTCGCATGAATGTTAACCATTGGTAGGCTGGCCACTGCGTGGCATCAGGAAGATGAATGCTAGTCAGACATTACTGTCTTTTATTTTCAGCTTCCATCCAGCAGTTTCATCAGAGCTTTTGTTGGTGAGTTGGGATCCTTTGATGCCTGGAATATTTGCCCTATGTGGTATATGTACATTCTGGTGGAGTTATCTTTCTTGATTTCGTAAAGATAAATAGATTAAATGTTGTATTTGCAGTCTTACAAAAAATACCATGGAATTAATCTGTTACTGGCTTTTCCAGAATTTTCAGTATTGTTCTTCAAATATGTCTTTTAGAACTTTAAATAGAATCCCTTTAGGAGTTTTGTGGAACACTGGAATCAAATTGTTTTACTGCTGTTTAGTTTTTACCTTGAAAGGCTACCAGTGACAGCTGGATGTGCAAGCTGGATTGTCTGCCTGCTTTTGTTCTTGAATTCTTCTGCAATTACCACTTTTCCATGTCCACTCCTTCATTCCCTAGATATGGGAGTGAATAAAGTTTACATTTCAGAACATTAAAAAGGGTTTCCTTTGAATGGGCTGTAGCACAGCAAGTAAGCTGGAAGCCTTTTTGATGCAACTGTTATTTATAACCTGTTCCTATTTACAACTGGCAGTTGCTGGCAGGCAGTGATGTTCCAATACTATATATAATATTGAAGGGTTTTATAAGGCCTAGTATTGACTGGATGGAAGGTCTGGAAGAGTCATTGTGGTTAGGTAACTTTGTTCAGCAGTCACTATTGAACTGTGGTACGATAGAGATATTGGAGTGTGGGAGCACTGTGTAATACTAGATTGTGATGCATTTCATTTACAGAATTATGTCTATCAGTCGCTTTTACAGGCTGTTTATTCAATAAAGGAATACTTAATTTCTGTGAGACTTAATTGAAACTTCATATATTCTGAATTCAGTATTTTAGTATAGTTATAGTACAAATTCCATAAATTGCTGTAGATGATCAAACTGGATCACCAAGATGATTTTTTTTCTTCCTCATAAGCATTGAAAATTCTGCCTTCAGTACCTGGTTTGGCTGGCCACTTTTGCCTGTAAGCACAGGCTAGTAGTCTACAAGTGAGCATCCTTCAGCTGTTGGAATTGCTTGAGTTTGTTTCCCAAAACAGCAGAAAATTTCTCAGTCTGTGTTGTGTTTGTCTATGGATTGATCAGAGGAGCTGTGCAATTCTCTGCCTTGGGATGCTGGGAAGGGAGTGATCTTTCCCTGCACATGGATGTGTCTGCATGCTTGAGCTTTTTTGTATTCCCTGAAGATGGTGCAGTGTGTAAGGACACAGCTGAATGCCTTGGGTGAAAAAGAGAGGACAAGAGCTCCCCATCTGCATGAAGCAACAAACAACGCCAGTGGGTTTGTTTATTTCTTTTTAGCAAGTAGCAGAAGCAGTGGAGAATGCTGCTTGACAGAAATTGAGGGCTTGGGAAGCTTCTTTCTAGCGGGACAAAAAGACAGGATTTGTAAGTCTTGAAGATCTAAGAATGTTTGGGACATGTTTTTCTTCTAGCAACTGGTAGAAATTGTTGAAATGCCTTCTTTAAAGTAGATGTAAACTAATAAGGAGGCAATTGAAAATCTGAAATTAAATTTTGATTAAAATGAACATGAATTTGGTAGCATTCTTTCTCTGGAATGGAAGAACTGACAGCCAGTGTTAAAAATAGCATAACTTCTGCAAGCCAAGAAAACAGGCTGATAGGGTCTCTCCTAAGACATAAGGAGGAGTATAAGATGATCTATCAGTTTGAGAAAGAGCAATTCTGA
The DNA here is from genome assembly GCF_017590135.1 of Pyrgilauda ruficollis. Lineage (NCBI taxonomy): Eukaryota > Metazoa > Chordata > Aves > Passeriformes > Passeridae > Pyrgilauda > Pyrgilauda ruficollis. Next base: position 12,453,997 of record NW_024524266.1, read on the forward strand.
TGCAGACAAAAGATAGGAAAGCAGCAGAACAGTGTTACGATTTCTAGAAATACTGTTGATTAAAAAACCTATGAAAGCTGGAAGCAAGGACATCCTGTCTTGGGTTGCAGTACAAATAACAGCCAAGGTGAAAAGTCATGGGATAGAAAAGCAGATAAAAAGATGTTGAGATAATTCATAGCAACTGGGGAGAATGCTGAAGTGAAACATTTACTTGATGGAAGTAAGTACATAGTGATAAAGACTGTTGAATTAATCTTTGCTTTGGTCTTCAGAAAAAGATGAATTGTGTCCAGAAACATAAAGGAAATCACAACTCTCCCCTGACCCAAATTTTAGATAAGCTGAAATATGTCTACATCCTGTTAGTGGGTTCCAGTGGAAGTAAATCAGTTCTATGTGTTGTGAGTAGTTGAGCACTTTCTTCTGCAAATGTGTGTGGCCTGGTGCAACTCAGCTCGTGTTTGTGGGCTCCATGGAAATAATGAATGGTGATGGCCCCAGGGCTTTGGAAGTGGGAAAATAAACTGCTTGTCTGTCAGAGAAAAGGAAGAGGAGGACATTAGAGTTAAATCAGCTTGTCTGAAGTAGGTGAAAAAGAGATGGAGCTAATAATGAAGGAATGCATAGATAAGCACCAAGAGATAGTGAGGTAGTAAAGAGACAACAGATTGTGTTGACCTGGTCTAATTTCCATGTTAATTTGCTGTGTGCTAAGGCAGTAGTAATAGGTGCTGTACCTGGCTTTTTATGAAGTTTGGCATAGCCCCGTGTGGCATTCTTCATTAAAAACAAACAAACAGAACTCAATGTACAAAACAATGGAATAACTGCAAGGTGAGGTTGTTATACCAGATGTTCAGTGTTATGGTGGGTTGACCCCATCCGGCAGCTGAGCACCGGAGTACTCAGGTACTTGCTCCCCTCCTTCCACCCCCACTGGCATGGGGAGAGAAAAGGGAGGGCAAAAATGAGAAAACTTATGGGTTGAGAACAAGACAGTTTAAGAAGTAAAGCAGAGAGGAAGAGAATCAAGTGATGCACAGGCGGTCACTCACCACCCCTCAGAAGGAGAGCTGTGCCCAGCCAGTCACTGTGTGATGGACATATTGGGGGACAAAGCCAACCAGTTGGTTATTGCTGGGCCTGGCATCATGTCATATAGAACATCCCTTTGTCCATCTCAGGTCGGCTCCCTGGCTCTGTCCCCCCTCCAGCCTGTTACCCACCCCCAAGCCCACTTGCTGGGGTAGGGAGTGAGTGCAGGAGAGTGAGAAACCCTTCAGAAGCTGTGCAGGTCGCGTTCAGCCATGGCACAAACAGCCCCTTCTGAGCACTGAGAGCAAAACTGGCTCCAGCAGCCAGCTCACACATGTTGGTGGAGAACATTTCATAAATACTCTATGTTGCACTAGCAGTCATAGATTCTCACAGGACTGTGTTGTGAAGAGTGAATGGTATGTCTGTCTCCAGTCCCCCTTAAATCAGCATAATCCATCATAAAATTAGGCATAGATTTAGGAATTGTTTTATCTAATTCCACAGTTACTGTATTAGAACAGCTTTTCTTTTTGCCAGTTATGCTTAATATAATGGGCTTTTTTAAAAAAACACCTTTCCTCAAAACTGCTGAAATATTTTACAAGCTGCTACTTATCCTTTTAAAAATATTTGGGGTTTTGTGTTTATCTGGAGTCAGTTAAATGTAATTTTTATTTTTGGAAATACTAGGTTGAAAGGATAAATTAGAGCAATGAACTGTAACTCTTAAGGTTAGTTCTCTTTTTTCTGATGCTTTGTGTGTTATAAGAGGCTATTTTATTGACTTTGTTTCCTTTAAACCTTTCTATGTAAATGTGACATTCTCTCACGTTTCTTTGTTCTGTTTTAATTATTTTCTGTTAGCTTGTAGTCAATGCAAAAAAAGTGACACAGTATTACAAATATTTTCACTGACTTAATTCATTAAAATAGTAGGCTTGTGCAAATTATAAGTAGCATTTTTCAGTATTAGGTTTAAGACTGTGAATAGAGAGAGAAGCAAATTTTTTTTGCTAAAAATAACTTACATTTCAACTGCTACTTGTTTGGTTTAGTCCTTGTTTGTGCTTTTCTGAATGATTTTTATAGATTGCAAAAATGCCTTCAAACTGATTACATAGAAGAATACTCTAACCTTTTTTATAATGTGTTTTGTTAATGATCAGAAGTGTTTTGAAACAAGATGTTTAACAGTCTAATACATTTCACCTCAGTGAGACTGAAGGGGAACTGGAGCATGTGGTATTGGCAGTATTTTTATGTAATTGGTTTTAACTGTGTGAGTCTTTTCTCATAAACATTAATTTTATTTATGCTGGGGATTTGGAATAGCTTTTTCTTTGGCAGGTTGTCAGGAACTAGAGGATAAAGCAGGGATTTGTATTTTTCTGCAATGGTTAGAGAGAATTATGGAAGTTTTTCATAAAGGTTAGGAAGGAAGTTGTCAAAGTTGTGAGAGCTTAGGGAGAGTGTTAAACATTTGGAACATCTAATTATAATCTTCAATGTGAAATACATTTTTACCTCTTATGGGAGGAAAAGGTGATTATACGACCCAAGAAGCACAACTCAGTCTTTTCTGGTCAGTTTTTTGTAATAGAAGCTGATCAGAGCATCAAAAGGGGAATAATGTTTCTTTGGTTTGGTGCTTTAAACCTCAATCTACATCTCAAAAAAAAACCCCAAGTTTAAAATTTGTTTTAAAATTTTGCATCTCACTAGAGCAAAACACAAGATCTGTTTCGTCCAGGGTGTCCTGTTTGAAAGCGCGGATCCCCTCGGCAGGGGAGGCCAGGGCTGCTGCGCGCCTCTGCGCTGCTCTGAGCCCTGTCCCTGCCTGGCTCTCCGGAGTGCAGCTGGAAGGGCAGCTCATGCAGCCTGCAGCACCTCCGTGTTTTGGTGCTGTTGGTCTGCTTTAGAAGCCCCCTCTTCCTTCCCAGGGGAGGAGTCTGAGTTGACAGGTCGTTCTAAGATCAAGAACCCCATCAGGGCCGTGGTTTCTCCTGAGAACATTTTGGCTCTTTGCCTGTCATTTTCTGTGGGGAGTGCCTGTGATAATGGCGAGACAGAGCTTTGCTCCTGAAATGATTCACCTGACTTTCAGCCTACTCCCAAATTGCTCGAACGGAATACAGCCTTGTATAAAAAGAGTACAGGCTGTACTATTTTTAGACATATTTAGACAATATGTCTAAAAATAGTACAGCCTGTGGGTAACTGGTTGAGTGCCTCTGCATTAAACTTTATAGGTGCTTTTGATTATTGTGTTGTCTCTTGGCAAATGCATTAAAATACTCAAAAAGTTGTTTTGTTAGAACCAAGTGGTAAGCAGCTAAACATTAGTTTTGCATCAGGGAAGCCTATTTTAAAAACTCACACTTTTATTTTTAATTTGGGTTGTTCTGTTTAACAGTACACAGAGCTGGTTTACAGCTTTGATAAGTAATTATCTGTTGATCCATTCCTCTTGAGAGGGACAGGTGTGCCTTCACTTGGGTCTTTTCTGTGACAGGAAGGCTGTGGCAATAGGAGATAAAATTAATGATTGCAGAGTATTGTGCATCTGTTAATTCCTCCTGTTGATCTGTTTCAGATCAGCAGTAAGTTAAGCTGCTTTCCAGCACAGTCAGTTTCATACAGAACACCATTTACTTGAAACAGGCTTACTGGAGTTGGCAAGTTATATATTGTTGTTATTATTATTTATTATTAAATTAGTGTGTAGCTAATATGATAGTAAATGTAATGATTCACTCTGTGTTGAGCTGTCCTGCTGTGCTAAGGACAGCTAGCTGGCATTTTTTCTTTACCCATGTTTATATGAAAACATGAACTGTCTTTTTCTCAATGCCAGTGGTAATCCTTAACATGGGCATAGGAATTAATACACATGAGACATAAACCAGCTCACTCTTAGGGGTTGTGGAAATAAGTGGAGATAAGTATTTTTTTCTGTATACAAATTCAAGAGTAGTTGCATTTATTTTCTAACTTCTTAAGTTCAAAAGTCTAGACCTTGATTATGAATGGGATTTGGTCATTCAGACAACAGGATATAGGCTAATGTATTCCCTGAGTGAATGCTGTACTGAAGTTTTCCTTTGGAGCAGAAAGTGAACATTGCAGTTGCCATGCCAGTTAAAATGTTCTTGAATGTGGTATTTGAATTGCATAAATTGGAAATGGTTTTTAAGCTCAACTGTTTCAGTAGTTCAGCCCTTGTTTTATCAGTACTCTGTGTCACATGACTTGGAAAATTTAACTGGAAATAACATGTGAGCCTCCTAGCTTGGATTGCACTTAGCAGTGAAATGGCACAGAGTGCAAATCAATGGCCATACAGTGGTAGTAAGTTGACTTCTCGTCTGTGAACATAAACTATGTGGATTGAGAAGACTCAAGCACCCCTCTTGGTGTGCCTTTTCCTCTAGGCTGAAAAGGCCCAACTAGTCATGGGAGTTGGGCTGAAAAGGAGAAAGAATTATTTGGGAAAGATTACTTGCAGACTTCAGTTCCTCTGGCTTTAGGCTGGTTTTCTGGCAGTAGTTGTTTGACAGAACTTAATTGACTTCATAAAAGTGATATGTTTATTATCGTTCGGTTAGATATAAAAATATTTTTTGTTTTTAATTCTTCAAGTTTCATTTTTGAAGCTTTGGAATTTCTCTGATTTCTGTACTGACATAGAACCAATCTCTTAATGTGCTAGGTGAAAGCCCTTAAAACAGGACACTTGAATGAAACAATTGCAAGGCTTGGTGGAAGTAGCCTTAGAGAGCAGTAATGGAACTTGGGCTAAAGCTTAATCCTGAGGTATCTAAAAAGAGTCTAAATACCTGAAGTAGCATAGTTTGGATCCTTAAATTTCAGATCCTTTGTCTGCAGGCTACCTGAGTGGGAACAGCTGTGCAGGCTGTGGTTGCTGTTCTGTAGCACAGTGTGGCAGGTCCAGTTTCAAAATACAGATCTTTTAGATGCAGTCTGTGGTAGGGAGTGAAGGTTAACAGGGGTCAACATCTGTTATTATATTCTGTGTGTTCCTTTTCCACTTGATTCATCATCTTCATTGGGTTTTACAAAGCCCTGTCTTGTAGCAAGCAAACAAACCCTGTATACTTTTTGTACTTTAGTGCTTGGTGAGATAAATATGAGAGTATGCTGAAAATACAATAATTTCCATTTGGGCATAGGAATTATTTTAAACTCAGACTTGTTTTGCTGGGCTTTGCTTTGTAGCCACATTTATTGGGACGTGCAAGCATAGCTTGTTTGTCTTTTAATAAATAGCTCATGTTCCTGAAATGGTTTGTAATCATTGAAATTCAACTATTCTTCTTAATTTCTGTTTTCCTAGCTTCAGCAGCAAGTTATTAGTTTTAGCTTTTGCTCAGTCTCCTCTGATGCACTGATCTTTTTGCATATTCTTTTGAAGATTTATTCATTCTTCTGCTTCACTTGGTTTTGTTTGCCTGTACAGGAACTATGAAATATTCTGGAAGCTCAAGAGAAGAGAGTAGATATGGCTGATCACTCTTGCTTTCCTGTCTTTCTTCCTTTACTTTGCCCTATCTAAAAGCAACTGTAGTAGTTTCTGATCTTGTTTTTATAGATTCTTGGTGGAGTCCCTTGTCTCTGGTATATAACAGGTGGGACGTTGCTTTAGAGTTTTAAAGTAGTACAGTGTCAGTCTCTGCTGTTCAGTACATAGTTAATGGAGAGAGCCAGACCTCTGCCTGCAGTGCTAAGACTGAAAAGAGCACTGTGTTTCTTCTTTCCCTGCCTCCTCTGACAGATGGGTTAATATTCAGAAACTATTGATGCTTTTATGATGTGACCTTGGCAGTCCAGTGACAGCCTGGGGATGTGGCAATTGTGTTAGGTTTTTGAACTAGGTGACTTTGACCATCATTGTGAAGGACTGTTGCTGGAGTCTGTTCTCAAATGGGTATTCACGAATGTGGGAATCTGGCAGCTGAACTGAGAGCGGTGGAACCAGAGTTCATGGTCTCGTTCTGCGTTTCTGCCCTCTTCTGCAGCAAAACGGAGATTTGTGTAGGGCCTTCTGTATGGAACTAATCCTTTTGTAATGTGAATCTTGGACAGTACAGTATTGCTCTGGCAGTTGGTAGAATTTGCCAGAATTGGATGAGGGCCTGCTGCATGTGTGTGAAAAGCCTCTGCATTGTTCATGTTTCTTGTTGCAGGAACCAGAGCAAAAGTTTTGTCTTAAGTGAAGCTTTGCAAGAGTGTCTAATTTGTTTTCCATTTCTCAGCACTGTGGAGTAAAAGGTAAAAGTGATAAACAGAAGAGATGAGTAAATGTTAGAGAAGAGTTTGAATCCAGAGAGGAGAAAAGAGTGTAGTAGGGAAAACAGAGTAGAACTCTGTTTCCTGAGTTTTCTTTGAATGGAAGGTCCGCCAGTGATAACATTGATGTGTAACCCCAAAACATTCCACTTTTCATCTTTTCCCTTCTGATGGCATTACATTCAGAAATTCTAATGCATTCAAGTCTGCTTTTGTGACCTGTGCTACCTCAAAGGTTCTGGGTCATGTTTTATTGCTATGTTTTTCTTAGGCTTTTTTCTCCTCTGATACCTGTCTCGTTGAATAAATGGCAGGATTCATTTTTGGTGGAGACATGTAACACTTTTTCATGTCCGGAAAAATTGATTTAATATTAAATGTCATTTTTTGGGTGAACTTATTTTTAAATTTTAATGTGTAAGTTTACTTATATTCTCAATTTAAACTTTTGCTGTGGCAGTCACATCATTCTTCAGGTGTATCATATTTCACTGCATAAGCAAATCCACCAACATTGACTCTCATGAACAGTGACCATTCCAGTGTTTGTACAGGTACCACTCCCACAGTATTTTTACAAACCCTGTGTCTGTTATGTGCAAGGTTGCTACACTGAAAAAATAGAAAATTAGAAAATTCTTCAGTGGCCTTAGTTTGATGTCAAGTCTGGGAGATTGCTGCTTAGATCTTTGTTTGACTGATATATTTTCTTATTTTCACGCTGTTGAAGGTTGTGTCTGTTGTCAGCCCATTACACTGACTTGTTTTTAAACAAAATAGTCTCAAGATTAGCATCACAGTTTCTCCTTGGTGCTAGTCTTGAGCTGAAGGTTTGAAAGTGGCACAGAGGAGGCCATGAGTATGTTTTTCTATGTGACTTTTATGTAGGGTAACTGATAAGCCCAGACAGGTAAGATTGTTCAGAAGATTGAAGGTGGTAGAACATTTATTAAACAGTTTCTTTTTTAAACCTGTGGTGATACTTGACATTTCTTTCAGTTTTTGTGCTAGCTATGCATGCAATAGTGATAACTTGAGGTTTAGTTCCTTCACAAATATCTTGCTTTTTATTGTCATTTTTCTGTCAAAGTAGCTATTACTGTATAACTTAATTTATGCAGCCTATGCTGTGTTTTTTCAAACTCTGACTTGCTTCAGAGTTTCTGCTTCTTGCTTGTTTCCCTGTGCAAATCTGCGCTGCTTTCTCTTTGCAAATGGTTAACAAAATATGAGGTGATCACTTCCTTCCTCTTGGGTCATGAGAGAATTAGAGCTACAAAGAGTGTTAGGCCATGTTCAATCTAATCTCATTTCAGAGACTGAATCAAATAGCTCAGTGTAATTTTGGGCAGATGTCTACCTTCACTAGTAAACGACATGCCTTAATCAGATCAGTTTGCTCTCTTCTACAGTGCTTATTGTCAGGAAGTTTCTACTAATTAAGAGTTGAATCTTCTGCAGTTTGAGTCTAATGCTTGTTTGGTTCTTGATGGACGAGGTTACTGCTGCCTTCTCTGCAGTGAACTGTGAGGCTTGGAGAGCATTGCTGTGTTCTTTATTTATTTCTTCTTAGGTAAATCCATCAGATTCACTCATTCCTGTGTCACACACTGTCTTATTGTTGTTATCTTGTTTTTTGCTGCATCCATCTATGCTTTTAGAAGACGCTCAAAAATTCGTGTAATTTACCAGTAGAGTGGAATATTTTATGTGTGCTTTTCCTTTATCCCCTTGGATCAAATTCTGGGTTAAGCTGCAGGTACTGTACGTATGATCTTAGAGTTTTTTAATCAGTTTGAAAGTGTAACTTCATTAAAAGTCTGAAGATAATCTAGCCTCTTGACCCTGAATTAACACCTAATCCCATAGAAAATGTAATTACTTTATAGGGTTGTTTTCTACCGGGAGGAATGGTATGGGATTGCTTTGTGCCCTGCAGTAGAGCAGACCTGTTACAAAGAGGTTGCATCCTGTCTGGTTTGTTCTTTTTGTTGCCTTAATGTGATTCTTGTTGAAAGAAACTTGTTTCAATGCCTGACTTTGGTCTGCACAATTATTTCACTTGAAGCCACAAAACTGAATTATTGTTCAATTGCAATCAAGTATTGCTGTCTTAGAGACAGTGGGAAACAAATGGTGGTGGTGTGTGCAAAATTCTGAACCCTATATATCATGAGATGCCTTACTTGACTTTCTTCTTGGCTTTGTGGATAGGAAGTGTTTCACTTTGAGTCTTCTAGTATTTTCATTTTCAGTTTCTTAAACGCATACTTTTAAAGAGTTTACATTTTTTTTTGAAATAAAGCTAAATACAGCCCTTGATGCCTAGTGCAGTGTAGTTTCCACTAGGGCATAGGATGACTTTTCTTTTTCCATTTAAATTCATACAAAGGTAAGCAGGTCATTGTTTCATATATTTGTGTTCTTGAGTAATTTATTGAGGTGTAGATCAAGGAGGGATTATTCACAAATGTAATTTGCACTTTAACCCTGAGAGAGTAATTTCAAATTCCTTTGAACTGAAACTGATAGATTTAGACTGGCTTTAGCCTATGCTGTTTCAGACAAAAGCCTGATGCTGGCGATATATATTGACCCAGCTAGAGTCAGAACAAAATCAAGAAAGATTGCTGTATATTTTGAAAAATAGATGTAATGACTAGATCAAAATTAAAGCCAGCCTTTGAAAAAAAATTAAACTGACTATGGCTAAACATGCAGAACTTTAATTGCGGCTTATTAGAATGCTGTTTCTGGAAATACCTTTAGAATTTAGACTGACTTTATCATAAGTGCAACTATAATATAATTTATAATAAATTATATTAGGAAAATACCTAACATACAGACTAAGGGATTTTATTACTTAGTCTGTTGTCCCTTCTTTTGATGGAAGTGGTTGTACAGGTGTTGCTGTGAGGAGCAGCAGCCAAGGAGCAATGTTAAGACACAGTTTGCTTTTGCTTTGGAAGCTGGAGGATATCTAATTACTGCTGCTCCTGGTGGGTAGCCATTCTCTCTTGCCGTGCATGTGCTGCCTGGCAGGCAGGTAACTGACCTGATGCTAAATGCTGAAGCAGCTCTGTGGAGGCTCTCAGGTAAACTGAGTGCAGCTAATGGGCTGATACAAGGACCATGTGCCCCAAACCAGATGAGCTGAACTTACGCTGAAGTAAGCTTGTAAGCAGGGAAGACTTAAAAACCAGAGCTTCCTTTCCTCTTCCTGCGCTGAACATGCAAAGGGACCCCAAAGGGCTCTGTACCTAAAATGCAGCTGTACTACAGGGCAAGGCAGCTCCTTAAAAAGAGATGGCTTGGGGCTGCTAGGGTGAGGCAGGTTGAATAGAGATGTGCCCTTGCATGTGGGACGAGAGGGTGTGGGTCTCTTCAGCCAGTCGTGCTTGCCTGTGGCAGCTTTTGTTTGCATTGCACAAACCCATGAGCAGTCGGTTCTTGTTCATAATTTTCAAATTTTCTGCATGGGCTGTCTTTCATTCATTTTGCTTTTTATCACCTAGAGAATCACTGTACTTGCTCTCAGTCACTCTTGGGAAGAAGCAGTTATTGTCTTTGTTCTGAGGATTTTTCCTGTTCAGAAGGTTTCAGCTGAGCTGAGTAAGAGCCTTTCCTGCTGTCCAGCCTCAGTCTTTAAAGACTGTCATATACGGCGACTTGTGAACAAACAAGTGTCTGTCCTTTGTTGTAGGTGAACTGGTGTCTAATTTACTTGAAAGATTGAACTCTGAAGTCATTACTGTGCTTCACAGAAAACAATGCAATGTCTTGTTTCCTTTGTCTAATTTTGGCAGGATGTGTATATTTGTAATTGAGATGTGAAAATGGGAGCAAGTAAAACAGGTGCAAATGTTTACTGGAAGAGTTATAATGAAATTGGTAGCACTATCAGAATTTAATGAGCCCCAGACTGATGATACCTAAATGAGCAAGGAAAAAAGGCAAATCCTAATCCTTCCTGCATATTCCCCAAGCTAATGTTAGGGTTTGGGAACTAATCCATCAATGCACGCTACCTATGCAAAGAAGGTGAAAACTCTGTGATTATAATGGGACTGTCTTAAAAAGTATCTCCTTGATTGTGCTAGTTGCATTGTACTTGAATCTTGGAAATTGTAAATCTCAGTGATTATGTGCCTAGCAGTGCTTTTAACACTTTCTGGTTTGCTTGAACATAATTTATAGCTCTTACATTATGCCTTCACTCAGAAATTTTGCAGATGGTTGAACTGGTTATCATCACAAAAGACCTTTGCTCTCTTTCTAGATGAAAGCAGAATCCTGGCTGTTCATTACAAGTAAAACATGGACTTCTAAAAAAAATTTCATTTACCTGTAATCTTTAGAGATTAGTTATGATAGGACTTTCTCCACTTGCTAAAGGATGCAAAACACAAAAAACTATGTTAAGTAAACTCTAATTTTCCATCTTGGGTAAATTTAATATCTTGTGCTTTTAAGTATTTGCAGTATCCTTAGTTAGATAAGACTTTAGCTTAAGATTGCTCTTAGTCATGTCAGTCTTTCAGTTTGTATAGGATGGCTTCAGAGAATGAATGAGGTTACCACTAGGTCTGCAGGAAGGTATTGTTATTTTGCTGGATCAATTTATTTGCTTTCTGGCTGTATGGTTGAGATTTTTTTGTATGTTTTATTTTCAAAGAACTAGCCTTGATAAAAACGTGTTTTAAAAGTGAAAGTTAATCTTAGCTGAGACCGTTCCAAATGAGAGTGTGGTGATAAGCACAGGACTTTCCTTCCAGGTGTCTAGTGATAATCTTGCAGGCCAGTCCTAGGAGGGATGATGTCCTGTGCTGGTCTCACCAGGTGCTGCTCAGATGTTCAAGTACTAAAAGTTGAAGAATTTGTGACATGAAACATCAGCAAACTGTTGTCATTGTTTTGTCCTTTTGTTTGCACTCCTTTCCCTCTCTTATGTGTGCAGCATTTACTTTTTAAAAGTTCACTCCAGTATAAAAGTTGTATCAATAAAAGCTAGTATTTTGGGGTCTTATTTCTGGGTAATATCAAGTATTTGATGTTCAATGAATTTTATTTCTATGATGAGAGGTTTTTCTTTATGGGAGAGAAAATTAGATGATGTGACATGTGGAAGAATGTCAGACAAAAAGGGTTAAACTCTAGGAAGGTAAAAGTTTAAAATATGTGAGTGAGAAGAAAGTAAAGGAGAGTACTGAAATGGCTTTAAAATTTTTATTTTCACAAGTGTTTTTTTTAAAGCTTCTAACATTAGGAAGTCAGAATTTGATCTGCTGCAATGTTTTTCCTTCCGACAGGTCGTGACAATGCCTGCGAGAAGACTTCCTACATGTTCCTGCGGAAGGAGCTTCCTGTGCGACTGGCGAACACCATGAGGGAAGTCAATTTGCTGCCTGATAATTTACTGAACAGGCCTTCAGTTGGGCTGGTACAGAGTTGGTAAGTTTTAAAAAAAAGTGGATTGGAAAGTTATTGTAAAACTAACACTGTATGTATTGTTCTGCTTGCAACAGAGAATCATTGAATTTTTCTGAATCAGTCAGTTTTCTGCCTTGAATTGTTTATACTGTGTCTTGTCAAATGGAGTTTCATTTTCTTCTAATGTTGGGTATATACCCTAATCTGGATCCTAGCTAAGAATTTGTAACTTAGTAAAAACATACTGTTGTCTCCCAAGTAATTAAAATGAGTCCATAACTTCCAAGAAGAAGCTTTTTAAATATTCCTTACTGTATTGCACTCATGGCTTCTTGAAACATCTGCTCTTTCTCCTTATTCTTCCTTTGTCAAAAATATTGAGAGAAAGTTAAAACCTCATCTGTTTGAGAAAAACAGATGAGAAACAGAAAAACTGGTAAATCTTTAAAAACAACTGTGTAGTCAGTGGAAGTTATAGTATGGGTAAAAAATCTGGTGTCATCCAGTAAACAGCATTCTCCGTTGTAATAACTAGCATGGATCTAAAGTGATTCAAAGTCCTGCCATCTTTTCCACAGTAATTAATTTCTAGCCTAATTGAGTGTTTGGTGAGATTTAGAGGCGGCTGCCTTGGTATATAAGCACAAAAAAAATCATTGTTCATGGGGTATTTATTGTTCATTTACCTGTTAATATTTTCCAAATACTTTTTGTAAAAATATTTTTGCAGTATACAACAGAAGTCCCTTTGTGAGTAGCAGCTTATTTAACAGTAAAAGCAGCTAATGTTGGCTTGTGTTAAATTCAGTCATAGTCCTTGAGCCAAGAGCTTCTGTGCTGACGGTGTGTTGACTGCTGGCTTGGGTCTCCTATTTATCAAGCTTCAGACTTAGAAAATATAAATTAGGATGTATGGTATTGTGTTTGTCTTTGCAAGGTAACAGTGGATGTCTTGATGACCACTTCAAGCACAGTGATGAGGTGCTTCAAGTGAGTGTAAATGCTGTGAAGCCACACAATCACTTTGTGGTTAGGTGGCAGCTTGCAAGGTTTGAAGGCTTGTCTGTCTGTCTGATGTCACAGGAAATTATGTTTGTAGAAAAGAGTGGCTAATATGCAGGCCTTCTAGGCTTTTCTAATCTGGTTGACTTCTGATCTGTCTTTAATTAAATGCGGACAAATAGGTGAATGAAGAAAAGGAAATAATTTTTCTGTAGTGACTGCAGCATAATACTTCTAGTCCAAATGTCTGTGCTGTGGCTTGTGCTTCTGCCCTGTCTATACAGAGCTAAGCAACTTTTGGATCCCTCTGGCAAAGGAGCTGAATGGGCATTCAGAGTGGAGGCCCCCTTCAGAATTTTTGTTGAAGAGGTTTGAGGACTCGTGGTGATTTCTATGGCCACAGTAGATACTACTGATTAAAAAAAAAGGAAAAAAACACCAAAACTCCAAATGAAAAAAAGCACTATCGTGTTATATGACAATGTGGTTTGCACTATCACAGCTGTAGACCACTAGTTGTCTGTTGGATGGGCTAAAATACCAGACTGTAATTTGCTGAAGAAGTTGGAATGGACATCAAGCCCAGAGATGAAAGTCTGAAATCAAAGTGTTTTCTGTAATTTTCTTCTAATTTTGATCCATAGTTAACTAAGAGTTTTTGTGGTAAAACATATCTTCATTGAGATCATGTAAGAATGTGTTTATCATCTTATGTCAAAAATAAGAAAAGTAATTCTAGCATTTTTCCCCCTGATTATAGGTATGGACTTTAAAGAGCTTAGTTCTTATTTTTCTGTTCGGAGGTTTTTAATTGCTTAATTAAATATTTACCTGTAGTTTGTAAGTCCTGATGATAAACCTTGGGCAAAATTTACTTTAAAATTTATCTTTTAAAAAGACCAAACCAAAGGTTTTATTAACTTCAGTGTGAATGACCTTGACTGTTATGCAGCTATGCTGATAGCAGGTTTTGAAACACGTTTATAGTTTCTTAACCTAAAGTTTAGAGATGCTATCAGTGAGATTCCTGAATTTTGTGTAGTAGAATAAATAAATGTAAATTTAGCTGTTCAGCTGTTTTGTGAGCTTGTAAAGTGAAAAAAACCCCTCTTCTTGGTGCCGTTCAAAACTACTACAAGAAAATCTTTTTTTGAGGGTCAGATCCTTTGTTTTTGCTATGCCATAGGTTGAGAAAGCTTGTCAGTTCATTAATAGGCAAGCAAAAATCTGTTGTATATTTGCCACAAGTTAGAAAGACATTTAATTCCTTGCTCACTTTAATATATTTATTTGCTAATATTCAGTAATTTATATAGTCACAAGTTTGTTTCATTTTTGCTATAATTTTACGCTAGAAAACATATGTTTTTATGTGCTTTTGGTGAGACTCCAGATTAGCTGGAGTTTTAACATTTGAGTTCCTAATCTATTCCTTAATGCCAGTATGCCAGAAATGAATACAAAAAGGTCCTAATCTTTAAGATGGGTTTTATTAGATTTTTAAGTTCAAGTGGCTCTGTAAATAGAGGAATAGGAGATCAGCCCTGCCTACAGTGCAGCATGGGTCCTTTCCCATCAATCCTCTCTGCTTCCAGCCATCAAACATTCTGGGTTGCATCAGTTTTCTTACCCTTGTGCTTCCCTTGGGAGGCAGCCTGGTTTTGCTGCTCCCTGCTGCAGGCAAGACCTGTTCTTTCCTTCTCCCATCCATCTCCATGGCCATGCTGGAGGCACTTTGCTTCCTGTGCTTCGCTGCCTATCCCATTTTACAACTGATTGCTTGATTGCTCTTGGGAAAAGTGCTCTGTTGGTTTTTTCTCCTTCCTTTCCGGGCTCCTCAGCCTGGTGTGTGCAGCCCTGAGAGGCAAGACCCCTCTTCTTCCTTTGTACTGCTCAGCTACGCTTTCCTGAATAAAGCTGGCATTACTGAGAGAATGAAATCTGAACAAACCTAAAATAAAAGTTTTGCATTTCAGTAAAGGTAAACCATCAGCTCTGTCCCAGTTTGAGTTCATAGTTTAATTTGTGTGTATCTTTTGCAAGGAGTAGGGAAGGAATAAAGTGACTCAAGACTGAAACACAGTTAATATGTTCTGGCTGTGAACTGCAATGATTCCAAACAGCAGACAGACCAACAGGTTTTCAAAATCAATGGGCAGCTTGCTTGATCTGAAGAACTGGGCTTTTTTTTTGGCCAGCTTTGAGAGGTAGTGCTATATAGCACTATAGCTAAAGTGCAGGTAGAATATTGAACATATAGCAGAATTGTTTAATAAAGGATATAGTCACTAATATGACGAGGGAAAACAGTTACAATAAAACCTTACAATGAAAATGGTTAGAGCTTATAAAATATCAAAAGTAAGCATGAGGTTTGCACGGTATGTTACTTGATTATATGTAAAATCCACATTTTATTTAGCCCTGGACAAATTTCTCTATTTTTCTTTAGTGCTTTTCCTTAGAAAATGCTATAAATTTCTAGTTCTCTCTTGGGAAAGACCCATTAGAGACATATGTACAGTTTGGGGATTAATAATTGGTTTTTTTCTATTTTCTACATTGAGACTATTCTGGCAAGATTGTGTTACCATGGAGATTTGTTTTATCATTTCAGTACTTTGGTATTAAAATGATTGTAAAGGAAAAGCTTGGTGAAATACACATCAGGAAAAAAGCAGAAGTATCTTGCATGATTTTTAAAGAAAACCCAGAGCTGACATTATGGGCTTTTGCAGTGCCTTCATGTATGAAGTGTGCCATTCTAAAATTATGGTGTTTGGCAGACTAACAAGAATTCAATCTATGTGGCAGTAATTAAGAGAAGAACAAGGCAAAAGGGTGCTTGAAACCAAAGAGCTTGCCCAATGAATTGTACTGTAATGTGATAAAAAATTAAACACCGGAAAGACAATATGTTTGAAGGGTATGGACTTTGATTTCTGCTTTTGATGACTCACCAAATACAGCAAAATATAACTGACATTCTCTTTTTCTCATATATGCTGGAATTTTTTTTTATTTGTATTCTGTGTAGTTGTATTGCTTTGTTAATGATACAGTAATTCATGCATTATTCTGGTACTTTTTTGTTCTTTCTGGCTGGTAATTGTGTGTGAATTATGTTTAAACATCACAAGGTCTTGCTTTTCATTGCTTGATAAATCCTGTAGTTACCATCTTCATTTATCCCTCTCTGCACCTACAATTCAAATTAAAAGAAAATGCAAGGAAGTAGATGGATTGTGTGAAAAGGGAATGACATTTTCACGCACACTTTTATGGGAATGGACTGTGTTGCTGGCTGCTCACCTGTCCTCAGAGTATAATGGTGGTGGTGGTCATTAAGACCAGAGTTACGAATTTCCTTTTAAACATATTTTTTCATAATTTCTAATTTTGAGCTGTTTGGGAGGGAGCAGAGCGGGGGGCTGAATTTGGTGTACAAACTGGAAATCACATCTGCATAAAAGAAAAAGGTGTAGAGCATTTGCACCTCTTGAGTTTCTTTTCCGAGACTTTAGACACAGGGTATTACAACACCCCAGACTGGGTGATGTACAGTGGCAGGCACTGAGCAGTGGGTTAGGGTTGTTTTACATGAAGTGACTTTTTTCTAGCTTGGTTTAGTCATGGGCTTGGAAGAAATTTGAGTAACTTTGGTATAAAGTTCACCTTTTCTCTGGTCTAGCTTGCTGGATACAGTGCTTTTGCTAATGAGCTTTAGAAAAGTATTTCCTTTACTTTAGAATCAGAAGGAGAGAACTCTAAAGGAAAAGCATTGCCTGTTTCCATAATTTCTCCAGTAATTGCAGGCAACCAGTCAAATCCACACAGCACAAAAATCAGGTGTCAGCTACCTTCAGTACCAGCAGCCTTCATTGCTGTTTTATCCTTGTGTCTGAACAGGATTGCTGTGGTTTGACATTTATGGTAGGAGGTCTATATTAAAAACAACCTTTGTGTTGCTTCTCAAGTGTGGTGGTGTCTTTCAGAAACAGGACTTTGATAATATAATACAATGACAGGTGGGGGTTGAAGAGCATGTACCTCTGTGAGTGAGCATGATTGTGATTTAATTGTTGCATGTGAATCAGCTGAGTTCAGAGTGTGAGGGTTGTGAACTGGTGCCATCTCTTAGCAGCATAAAAGAACATCTTTTAAAATAAGCACTACTAGAGGTATGAGCTACATGCCCTACTTGTAAGTGACAAATATTTGGGGGATTTCTGTAATGGATTCTGATGTTTGCAGGAGGGCACAAATGCACTGAGGGACAGGAGCTGGTGTTCCTGTGCTGACCATGTTGAAAATGTCAGTGTCCCTGAGGAATGTTGCAGTGACCTGTGGCTGAAGCTTGAAATGGGGGTGGACTAAGTGGCATGTGGTTCTGGAGGGAGTCACACAGACAACAGTGCTGTCCTAAGCTTCACTGTAGCTTGAAGATGCAGGGTGAAGTTTCAAAGCCTTATTAAGCTAGTCTTAACATAGACCTGCTACCAAAAGAGCTTATGCATAGGTCATTTTGTTGAGCTGACGTAATCTACTGGGTAGCTGCTACTGGAAAGGGAGAGGCTTGGTTACATGTTCTGCTTTTTCCTTGTGTAGGCTCTGTGGTTATCTTTTCTCTCTTGTGTTAGCTTTAGCTGTTTAGACCCTTCCGTTAGTTGTTTTCATGTGCAAGAAAGGTTTGTTTGGTTTTTCTTTTATTTCACCACTGCTGGGAGTTGGAGCTGTTGACACGTGCATGTGATTAACATCTGATGAGTGTTGATACTGTAGTTTGGCAGTGCTTAACCAGGAGTGAAGGGAGGGTAGTGTTGAAACCCTCCCTTTTATGTGTGTGATTGATTCCTTGTGTGATTTATCTCAGGAAATAGGTCCTGGTTCTGTGGTCCTTAAAGCCCCACCTGTCTGCTGAATGTATCTGCTCCAGGGGTGACAGCTGGTGCTGAGGCACAGCGCTGTGTGTGAGGCAGAATCTACTGGTGGTGGCCAGCGTCCTGCAGAACAGGCTGGCCATGCTCATGTTGAGGGCTTCTGGTTTGGGTCCTCTGTGGTACCTCTGGGGCTCTAAGCCTCTGTTAATCTCCTGTGAACCAAATGCCTGAGCAGGAGAGAGCTGTGTTGTGTAAGAGGGGTTTTTATGAAACCAAGGGTTGTGTCACACGGAGGAGCTGTGGGAGTGTGTGAATGGGTGTGCTCTCCTGGAGAACTTGGGTAGGACCAGCTTGGTGCAGTCCTGTTCTTGTGCCTTTTGGGGACTGTTCTCCTGAGCTTTATTTTGAAAGAAAAATTGGATTGCTCTCTGGGGAATATGGGAAAAAACTAACATCAGTACAGAGGAGATAAGCAGAAAAATCAAAATACAGGGACAAACTACCTGAAATTACAGATGTATCTGTGAGAGGTTTTGTTCCTGTTAACTTCAGTTTCGTTTATATAGCAGACTGAATTGCAGACTGTAAGGTCATAAGTAATACTTTTTAACTTAATGTATTATAGGTGCTTTTTTTCCCTTTGTTGCAGCATCTCACTTACTTTTAGTCTTCGAAGAGAACTGTGTACTGTGCACCTGTTACTTTTACGTGACCCTGTAGTCTTAAAACTAAAGAAATTCAAAAGTATTTTATGTTTAGGTATTTTAATTATCTTTTTATAATTTTTGCTTATTTCAGGTACATGCAGAGTTTCCTGGAGCTTTTAGAATATGAAAATAAAAGTCCTGAGGATCCTCATGTTCTGGATGAGTGAGTAATTTATTTTTTCTAACAGTCCATTTTAAAACAATCTGTCTCAAATACCAAGTGGTTTTGTACTATATGAAAACAGTGACCTTATTTGTAAGTTAGAATATGTATGGCAAAAGCTAAAATTGTAATCTGGAGTGGAATGTAGGTATCTTAAGTGCTTTTGAAGAGTATATTTTGTATTTATGCAGACTGGTAGTTGAAGAAATGGCATGAAATGCTTCCTTCAAGACTGTACTGAGAAGACAACATGGATGTGAGACTATACTTGCGTATCAGATACTTAAGACTAAAATGTCATTTTAATATACATTGAGCTTAGTGCTCTGTTGTGTGTAAAGTTATAAATGTTGTGTATAAACTATTAATGTTAATACATTAATAGTTTGGGGTTTTTTTCAGTTTGAAAGCATTCTAATGTGTCAGTCATTGTTTTTATCTAAAAGCTTTTTTAATGGACTTCAGTTAGTGGTGGTCACCTACCTCACTGAGTAACATTACTTGAAAAGAAAGGAAAACTTAGCCAGTTTTCTTTATCAACAAAATCACATTGAAATTGCCATTAGAATGTTTCCTTGAAATGTGTATGCATAAAGCAGAAGAACCCCACATGTGAGAACAGCAGGTGCAACATATGTATCAGAGACATGGAAACCAAACAACAAAAGCACACACACACCTGTCCAACACTAGGGTCTGTTCTTACCCTGTACCTACAGCAGTCAACTTTGTTTCAGGATATTACTTCTTGAAGGGTTTTTGTTCCATTAATTAGCTTTCTTTGGTTAGTTTGTCTTTGGGATTTCTTTTTAAGCTCTGAAATCCTGCATGATCAAGCAGTGCTTTAAAGAGAGTTTCATAAAATGTCTTGCTCTGTTTGTGCACCATACAGCCTGTGTTGTGCAAAAATTAGTTTTGCCTTCAGCAAACTTCATGTACATACATCATGTTGTTACATTAGGTTAAATAAGGGCTTTGGGAGGTGCTGCATTTCAAATGTTGTGCACTTTGGGTTGTGAGCTTGTTATCTGAGATCTTGACACTTTAGCTTTTGTGTTACAACTAATACATGTAGGAGAGGCTGAAGTGCAGGAGTATGAAGCTCCCTGTGTGGCAGAGCTGTAGCAGGAGCCATATGGATTGAAGACTGACTCAATTGTAGTGCTATTGAACAAGGGGAAAGTAACCATTTACTCAGAGTAAGTACTATGCTGGAGTGCTGCCTGCAGTTCTGGGTACTGCCTTTTAAGAAATTAAAACACTCATGGACAGTACTGATGTGAAAGGAACAAGATTTAGAGACTTGGATAGTTCCACCTCTGAATAATGCTGAAGGCATTTGTCTAGACTGGCAAAAAAAGATACTGGAGACACTGGAAGTCTGCATGTGCCAAAAAAATGTCACTGTAATAAAGGATAATTGGGTTGCTCTAACTGAAGAACCGGAGAATTAACAAAAGTCTGTCTTTTATTAAAGCTGAGAATGTGTGCAGGGAAAAAAGTAAAGATTGTAATATTAATGAGGATGGACCGAAGGCTGTAGAGCATCCATTTTAAAAGCTTTTATAAATAGATAGATTTAGTGGCATTCTAGGTGTGCTTATTTTGTAGAGGATAAATCAAATCAATTTTTCAACCACCTCTTGCTGTCACATTTTGTGATTCTGTATTTACTGTTTGCTGATGACACAGGAATATCTGTTTGTGACTAGTTTAGCAGCAGGCTTTCCTTTATGGGGTTAAGTTACCAAAACTTAGGTGCCTGTTGCCCTTTGAGGTGGCATGAGCTGTCCTAAACACCTGAGTGAGCTTGGCAAATGTAACACAGGTGCTTTTAAACCTGTAATGTCCTGGATGTGTGGGTTGAGGCAAGGTGGTTTTGTAACTTCTGAAACCATCTTTGGTGTTCTGTATTTAGTTAACTGAATTGCAGCTTTTTAAGAACTTCAGAGGTTCAAGGTAGATCACAGTATAATAAATAAAGGCTAATGAGTGGTTCTCTTGGAGATATAGTTTAGAGTCTCATAATTAACACATCAATTATCTGATGCTGCCATATGGAAATGGCATTCTTGATACTGTTTCACAGCAACTGCAAATACTGTTTGCAATGCTCTATATGAGTATGGTAGAACAAATATTTCATAATGAAGCAAATATCAATATAATTCAGGATAACTTTGTTGAAAGCTTTGAAATCTTGCACTTACTGTATTCTGTGTAATTAAGTACATAAAATAAGGATGCATGGAATTTATTGCTACCTGTTGTGGTGAAGTTCAGCTAGGGTCTTTGACAGTAAGAGCTGTCTTCTATACTGCATCTGACCTTTGAAAAGAGATTAAAACTGTTTTAAATAACAATCTGTTTAAAGAGCAGATTGTTCTTTTTGGCAGTATTGGATAGACTATCTAAGATTAGAAAGTCGGATTTACTTTCCTGCTCTGGGGTGTCATCTATTCCTAACTCACTGAAGGCTATGCCACTTAATTGCATATTGAGCTGTAATTAGATTTTTTTAAATATTCTTTACAAATTATGGCTTTCAAAAATACTCTTTTACTATGTCCATACTTATGTTATGATAATGCAGATAAATCTAACAAATTTCTCAACTCCTGTGTCAGTATTCCATGTTGCTGCTATCTAGCCCTATCCTACTTTCGTGTCTTGTGGTCAGAAGCCCATTAGTATGGTCAGAAAGTATCAGGAATGCTGCTTTTCACTGGGGAAAACCCCCACATTTCTGACTTAAGTTTGCATAAAGCTTTTTTGTTCTCTTCTGATTGTACATATCACTACATATGAAATTTGAGCCTTTATCTAGGACTTTAAGTACTAGAAGACACTTAGTTTTAAGTGTCTTTAGGGTTGCATAAATGGGAATAGTTCTTTTCTTTAACCAGATTGATTTGCTTAAAGAAAAACCTGGAAGATTATAAGCTACGTCTGGTCCTTTGGGCCAAAGCCCTTTCTGCAGGCAGTATCCGTGGGGTATCTCTGAGCCTATAATGAGGGGTTGGAGCAGCTTCGTCTCTTGGCTCCTTTCCACTGTCCTGTTCCTGTGTGGAACATGCTCTAGAACAGCACACTTTACATGTTAATGTTACAGGTATATGCCTGGTAGTACAGAAGACCCAGCCTTGCATCCTTTGGTCACTGAGTGCCCATCCTTGTCCAAGAATATCAGGTGATTTAGGCATTTCATGATGGCCCCCATCTCTTCTCCATTAACTAGTGTCACAGGATGTGAGTCTTGCCCGGGTGGAAGTGTTCCAGTACCATCCCAGCAGCTTCTGTTTGGAGCTGGACATGGTCCATGCCTGTCCACCTCAGACACTAAAAAAACATGAAGAATAACAGAACAGTTGATTTTTAGAAATTAAAGAGTGCCTTGTTGGACTTTCTGTCAGCTGAGATGGACTTCAGTTTCTGTTCTGGCTAATCAGGGTAATGGTAGCAGAGGAGAGGAGGGGAGCTAAACTGATCATTCAAGGAGGTTGGATATCCACAGATGTGCTCTATCAATGTTGGCAGTAGTTCTTCAATTACTGTTTTCTACAGTGGTGCAGTGCTTTTATCAATTGAACAGAAAACTGTCCCCTGACTATTTGTGGTTTTATCGCTGCTTGTCTGGGGAGCCTGCTGTGGTATTCTCAGAGTTTGGGCTCTCCTTCTGGGGAAACCATTTTCTGTATTAATGTTATGGTATTATATATATCATGCATGTACTGGCACAGCTGTGTGTGAGGCCACACAGTGAAGTGAATTGGGAAATGGATTTAGTGGAAGAATAGCTCACTTGGAGCTCTCTGGTCCCTAAAATGTTAGTGTGTGGCCTACAAAGGCAGCAGTGCTCCTGCAGTGGAGAGGGTGAGTGCTTATAGGAGTTGGTGCAGAGACGGAACTAAAGCTGATTTTCAGAGTGGCCCAACTTCTCTCTGCTCCTAGTGTATGAATTGGGCAGTTGGATGTTCATGAGTTTTACCTTTTTGTGAATGTTGGACAAAATCCTTTGAAGAGATTTTTTTTCCATTGGCATTGTTCTAATGAAGCATTTCAGAAGTGTTTCAGTTTCTCTGTTGCCTTCTGTTGGTTAGCAGACCTTATGAAGCCTCAGTTCAGCACTGCCACATTCCTGTCACTGTCAGTAGTATGGGCATTTGTCAAATGGTAGGCTACTTTTACCTTTTTGATAACACAAATGTCTTTTTTAGCTGTAGAGGGGTCAGCTGGAAGTTTTTCTGCGGTTCTGCCAAACAGTGTGATAACAGGAGCCCTAAGATAAGGTGTCCACGCTTGGTGAAGGGTGCAAGCAGAAGTGTTGGAAATTTCCCAATATGTCACTATCCAGTAAACACACAGAGGTTGAAGCTGTGTGTCAAAAATTGGATGATTTGTAAAAATGCTGTTCACATGTGCTCTCAAAGGACACTTAGTGCAGCCTCTACACCCCCGGGTTTCTTTGCTGGTTTTTCCCTTTGTGGCCCTCTCAAGGGAGGGTGCGGGGGAGTGTCCTGGAGCTGGCAGCCACTGAGGCCGTCAGCTGCCAGCATGTCTGAGATAACATGCACAAGGAACTTGGTAAACAAGAGCCTTCCTTTCTGCAGCGTTGCAGTTAAAATAATGGTTCTGTAAGCAGTTTGAGCTAAGTAAATATTGGAGTGCATCTGATTAAGAAGGTGCTGTTTTGTTACTTTTACATAAAGTGAAATGCTACTGTAACTAGTTTTGAACTTTGGAAGTAGATATACTTTCTAATAGAGAAATCTTTTCAGAGTGTGAACTTTTACCTCTCTTTCTTGTGATATTCAGCTGCCAGTGAGCACTGATTCAAAAAAGAGCAGCCATTGAGGAAAAACCTCAGACCATTGCATTTGTTACCTTTAAAAGGGTTTTTGCTCTACTCATCACTTTTGTGTTTTTCATCTTTCAGGTAATATTATCCATAAGAGACACTAAGAAAATTCCCTTTGTCTTTATATTTACTTTCTTATGCTTGATTTCTTGTACTGTAACGATAGATCAAAACAGAATAATATATACAGGTTATTAGGAAGTGACATTCATTAATTAATGAATGTCACAACACGTTATTTCTTGTACTTGCAGAATTTTTTAGCCTTCATTTATTTAACATCTGTGGTAATGCCTTAAGTATTCTTCTGTTAACGCAGAAACCACTGAAGCTCAGTTAACTAAAGTAGCTTCTTATTGGTAATTTCTCATTTGTCAAACCAACTGCATTATTTATTATTCGTGGTTTTGAAAATACACAGAATTGTGGACAAAGAATGTACTTGATAAAAAATTTTCAGAGCTGTTCTGGAGTATTCCTAGTTAATTCCATAAACAGTTTAAAAATTCCTTGCTACGGTCTCCCACAATTTGAGTACAGCAAAAGCTTTGTGGCTTTCAGGGGTTGTAGCAGGTAGAGGGACTGTAAGGAATGAGTGTTAAGATCAAGTAAGTGTTAAGATTAAGTAATTTGATTTCTGATTTCTGCTGTGCTACTTTGAAATTTGCCTGTATTCCTCTTGTGTTTGCTCCTTTAAAAGCATCTGCTTAATGGAAACGCGTGAGTGAACTCGGTTATCTTGGAAGATGGAACAGGAGGTTTGTCATATCAGTGCAATCATGAGGCATTCCTTTATTATATATTTAGTTTTATGCTGACTAAGCTTCAGTTATGATTTTGCTGGTCTGCAGCAGATAAACCTAAGCCCTTTGCCCTTTGGCATGCTCTGTGCATTTAAGCACTTTTGTAGTGGGCTATCAGTGAACAATTTGCCCTCTTGGCATCAGATATATATTTTGGATAGTGGAGGTATTTAAAAACAAATAGCAAAGCAAACAGCAGGTAGGAGAGAGTGTTGTCAGTTCTGTTTCAGATGTGACTGTAAACATTGCTTCCAGCCCTGCTCTTGGCTAGGGCCTTGTTGCTCAGAAACAGAGAAGCAGCACAAGTGCAGCCAGGCACCAGGCTCTGACATCACCTCTCAGAGGTACCATATCCTACAGAGTCAGGACTCAATCAACACATAAGGTCTATAAACCTTCTAAGCATTAAATGTTCTAAGCTGTCCAGTCAGCAAGACTGGTAAGTAAGAGAACAGTCATTCTGTACTGTGGTAGTATTTAGAATGGGGAATTAGACAGTTAAAACTTCCCCTTTTTTATGCAACAGAGTAGTGTTGAAAGACTGCTGAACTGTTTGTTAACACACAGGCAAAAACTGGTGGCTAGACTTGGGATCAGGAAAAAACTAGTAAAAAGGGATCCTACATTCCTTTGCAGCTGGCAGTGTAGAGTGGGAGAAATTATTTTAAACATGTATCACTTGCTAAGAATGGTATAAAAAAAATTACTGTCTTGACTAAGTGGTGCTGAAAAGGAAGAAAACATCTTATTTAAATGTGGTGACAATGGCTGGTCTTTTTTACTTTTTGTGGTCTTTGTTCTTTCCCTTGCTCATTTGCAGGGGGATTGGGCTAGATGACCTTTCAGTGGTTTCTGTGATTCTTTCATTAGCTGGTGTATATTCTACTTTTGATAAAAATAATGAATACATTTATTTTCAGATTTCATTATAAATCTACAAAGAATATTCTGTCCATGTTTTTTAGAAAAGGATCTGTAGAGTTGCAGATGCAGGCATAGTTGAACAAGTGTTCCAGCTCTGCTTTCTTTGGAAAGCTGCATTTCACGATTTGTACTTTCTATAACAGCATTATACAAACATTGTGGTGTTAACATTATTTAATATTTGAGAAGAATTAAGTAGCACTGATTTTCCATATTTCCTCTTTAGAAAGCTATTAATAATTGATATTTCAAGTATGTTTGGGTTTGTATATGGGGGAAAAAAGGATGAGCACATTGAAGATCATAGGTGTTGAGCAGCCTTGGCAGGAGAAACAGAAATCCTTCAAGCTGTTTCAAAGGAAATGCTTGTTAAAAGCAATGGGAGTGTTATCTAAAAGTTGCCGAGCTCCGGAGGAGAGAGCTCTGTTGTATTCGCTCTGCCATCCAGTGGTGTCAGAGGAAACTGAACACGAGTCACACAATTGCCTGTCCTGAGATTCTAACTTAGCCCAAGAGGTGCCAGGCAAAGAAAATGCATCCAAAATTCACTGCGTGGGTTGAGGTGTTGGGAAGAAAACACAGATTTTTCTAAGGAAATCATAAAGGGTGGTCAGGTTTTTTTTCCCCGAGTTTCCTTTCCAGTCTCTCAGCTACTGTTAGGAGTTGCAGGGGATGATAGTTATGGTAGTGCATATGATTGTGCTGAAAGAGAATCTTTTGCTATCCGTCAATGTTCAAGAGAGATTGATTTAATTTCAAGGAATATTTGTGGGAGGAATAACTTAATTTGGGGCTCTAAATGCTTCTCAGGTGAGAGGTTGATCAAATACTTCTTTTTAAATAGGCTTGTTTAGGTACTATATTTTTTTATTTTCCCTCTGATATTTTGTTATTGACTGGGAGGCATAGTAAACAGATAATATGGTTATACTGTTGTTGAGTTTAATTTTATTTCTAACAATCTGTTTCTAATTTTGTTTCCTCCAGCTTTTTAGATGTTTTAATTAAAGTCAGGAACAGACACAATGACGTGGTTCCAACCATGGCACAAGGGGTGATTGAATACAAGGAAAAATATGGCTTTGATCCATTTGTTAGCAGTAACATCCAGTATTTTCTAGATAGATTCTACACCAACCGCATCTCTTTCCGTATGCTTATTAACCAACACAGTAAGTAATTGCTTTTCTCTTCCTTGAAAACTCAGTTATTGCTTGTAAACCTGAAGATGAAGCTGTGTTTTGTATTTCTTTTCCTTACTCATGACTATTCTGTGCTAATCATGGCAAAAGAGATAGTGGCAACTGGTTAGTTTGGTACTTGGCAGTGATCAGAAATGAATCCAAAACAGCAGTGTGCTTTCTTTTAGAATTCTCAGTCTTTGTTAGTGTGGCTGTTGCTTTTTTAGTATTATTGGCTGAGATGGCTGGTGAAGTGATGTCTAAAGTATTTTTAGGTAGTAGTAGAGTAGCTGTATCTTCCTGCTCACAAAGCTTTCAACATAGTTTGTAGAGCTCATATTTATTTCATAATGAAATGCAAAGATGCCGTAAATTTTGAATTTAGGTTAGGTACTATACATACGTTTTTTTCCAGCAAGTTATCTAGACTTTCTTGCCTTCTGAAGAGGTTGAGTATTTCTAACTGAAGTTTTAAGTTACAGCTCTTGTCTTCCATTACTTCCTATTTCCCATTTATGGATAAATGCTGGAATTAGTCATCCTTTGTCATTAGGTTCTGTTTCATTTGTTGTTACTAATAAACTCACTTTTTTATATTCGTATTACAGAGTGAAGGGAGTTACTTGCACAGCTCCCATTAACCAGTATGTGCAACCATGCAGAAAGTGATCTGTGTAAAGTTAAGGACAGTCTTCTGATCTGTTTTAGTGTGTCTTGTGCCTTTTAGCTCTAGAGCTTCATTCTCTGCTCAGTGTTTTGCTTTTCTGAGCTCTCAGAAATGGTTGTATGCTACAGATAATGCAGATGCTGGAGTATGAGGTGTTTTACTACAAGTTGTGTGTCTTTCCAGTAACCTTTCATGTGACTAACTAATGCCTTGCTTTGTGTGTACAGATAACTTGAATGTGGCAAAGCATAGAAAATGAGATAAATGTACAGCTTTTTCTTTACTTGCACCTGGGCAGAGAAGTGACAGACATAAAACCAAGTTAAAAGACTTTCAGAGAAGAGTTCTAGCAATAGAGTACAAACATTGTCCTGATATAATTCTTGGGCTGAGTGCTACTGTAATTTGCAGTAATCCTAAAATATTCAACATGATTCATTGAACTGAACTAGCTTTTCCTATGGATCCTCCTCTTTAACTGGTTGTGGCTTAAAACTGCTTGTAGATGCTTAAAATTTAATTAACCTTGTATAATGTTTATGTCTTAGCAGTGTTAGTGGTCTGTCCGTGATGGCAAAAATTAATCTTGAAGCACTGATGAAAAAGATAATTGGGAAGCAGAATGCAAATCCAGGATTTTGCATGGTTTGAATTTCTGTTCCTACATTCCTGGCAGACTGTTTCCTACAGAGCTGTTCTGCAGGACACAGTGCCCAGTGTGTGAGCTTGCTGTGCCCAGGGTAGGAAAAGCTTTCAGATCTAGACTTTTGCTCACCTCATGCTGCACCTGCTTCCTGTCAGAGCTCACTAACTTGCTAAAGTGGCAGAAAATCACTCCTGAAATGAAGTACAAAACCTTTCTACTTCTTTGGGAGTCTCTTTAAACTCTTGGTGAAGGGTCTGGTGAGTACCAGACCCCTTGTACAAAGAGGGAGTGGGGATCATACTGCTGAGATCCAGGGAGAAAGTCGAGTGAGTGAGACCTCTGTGCCAGCTGTGAAATTGCAGCTTAGGTGAGTGTTAAAGGCTTCTCATGATGTCTTACAGTTCCACAGTCCTTTTTACTGTAATGTTTTCATTGTTGTGAGTGCTTCTGTTCTGACATAACAGTATGAATGAAGTGTTCTGCATTTTAATTTTATCTAGTTTTTTATAATCTGCTTTGAAATGTAGGTTTTCACCTTAACCCTCCCACATCACGAATTCTGTTTTAACTAGTCTTAACTGTAAAAACTGGGGGAAAAAAAAGGAGGGAAGATGAGCAGTTAGACAAGTAGTCTTCTTAAATGAGGATTCTGGCAATTTTCTGGAGTATCTTTTTACAGAATGATGCAGTATCCGGTAAATCTCAGATACCATCAGATTGAAACTTTCTGGCCTGCCTCAAGGGTGAGAAATAATTTACTACAATTTCTTTTTTATTTTAGCACTTCTGTTTGGTGGAGATATTAATCCTGCTCATCCCAAACATATTGGAAGTATTGATCCTAATTGTGATGTGGCAGAGGTAGTGAAAGGTAAGATGAAGTTAATATTTTTTGTTACTGAAATCCCTAACTTAAAATACTCAGAAATATTTTATTGAGATACAAGAAACTGAAGGCTATTTAAATCCATTTCTTCTTTTCTTATTTCATTAAATTCTGTTTTTCTGCTCACAATAAAACCCTGGGCTTCTTGATACTTTCTAATGTCTTCATTATTGAGAAGAGAGAAACTTTTGGTCTGTTAACAGAATTAAAAACACTATTTGATTTTTAATAGCTTTAATCTGTACTTTTAAATATCAGATGAAGTGTCTAAATGTTTTGTTAAAGTTTAGATGTTTTCTTCCTGAAATACTTAGAAGCAGGTTCTCATGTACTGCTTTTGTATCACATGCTGGTATTACAGAAAACTGAGAGTAAGTGAAATTTCCATTTTGTTTAGTTTTGTTTAGTTAGGCCTTTTAGTAAAATGTCCTCAGGCGTACAGATACCCCAGTGAAACTCCACATTGCTCTGTCATCTGATCATACCAGAGCCTGTTCTGTCTCCTGCGGAAGGCATGGATGTGATGGTTGTACCTGACTGATCTGGCACAGTCACACTCAAGTCCTGTTTGCTCTGTGTTGTGAATGTTAACATGCTTTCAGAATGTTAGCAAGGAGGCATGAGGCAATGCTGCCTGCTTCAAGAACATCTCCATGGAAGGTTCACGCTCTGGGTGTATCTATTTGCAAATGCAGGTCGTGCTGTAGGAGAGAATTCCAGGCTCTGTCCTTTGCTGCTGTTTGTGCAGCTACAAAGAGGGGTAGAATGTATTTCTCCCCTTCACTTTCTTTCAGCCTTGGGTGAAGTGAGAGGGAAACCTTTCTGATCTCAAAGTTTGACTTGCATGATAGCTCACTTTGTAATGCTTTTTACAGCTTTTTTCCCAGCTCTTCTTGGCTCCAAAGGTAGCCTTTTTCAGCAGCTTTTT
This sequence comes from Pyrgilauda ruficollis, assembly GCF_017590135.1. Classification (NCBI taxonomy): domain Eukaryota; kingdom Metazoa; phylum Chordata; class Aves; order Passeriformes; family Passeridae; genus Pyrgilauda; species Pyrgilauda ruficollis. The sequence continues at coordinate 12,483,423 of NW_024524266.1, forward strand.
TTTCTTTAGATTGACCTTATTCCACTTCGGCCTCAGCATTTTATAGGTTACAGCCATGGTGTTTCTTTAGCTTTGCCTTCTAATAGCAATATTTGAATCAGTTTTGATCATCAGATTCACAGCTGCTGCCTTCGACAGGGGAAGTGCATAGTGTCAGAAGGTGCTAAGCCCAGTTTTCAAACAAGTAGCTAAAATAGATCATACACAACACTGACCAAACAGTGTTCAGTGTTGCCTTTCAGAGAAACAAAATGGCCTTAAAGACAGGGGCTGTACAGTCCTGTCAAGGTGATTGAGGCCTTTTCCTTGTAGAATTGCTGGAAGGATTAATTTATGTTCTGTATGCTGTGCTAGCTCCCAAATGTTCTGGTTCACAGGCAGCATTCTTATCAGTTTATCAGTTAAAATGTTGAATTTGGTACTGTATGTGGCAACTATAAACCCTGTATGCCCTTCAAACGATGTAGAAATTATTTAAACAGCCACATCTTGCTTCAAGCAGCTACACCAAGTGTTGTGTCTGTGCTGCCTGAGGTGGCTCTCTGTGTCTCACCGACTGTCGTGCAATGAGACTTCTGAACTGACAGCGAATTCAGGTTTTTTCCTGAAGCCAGGATTTTATACTTACCAATAGATCCCTCACTGTTATTGCTGCTTAATCTCCATTCACACCATGAGGCATGCTTTCAACTTCACAGTCTCCTCCACAGTCTTAGGACTCTGCCAGAGTCCTAGAGGAAGATGAAATGTTAGACTGCACTCATGCTGTTTGACCCAGTGCTGTTCCTAATGCACCCCAGGATCCCCTTGGCCCTCCTGGCCCCAGGGCACTGCTGGCCCATGGACAGCTCATTGTCCACCAGGACCCCCAGGCCCTTCTCTGCAGAGCTGCTTTCCAGCAGGTCACCCCCAGCCTGGGCTGGTGCCTGGGCTTGTCCTTCCCCAGTGCAGGACCCTGCATTTGCCTTTTCTGAGTTTCAGACCATTCCTGTGCCCATCTCTCCAGCCTGTCCAGGCCCTTCTGAAGGGCTGCCCAGCTCTGGGGCTGTCGGCCACTCCTCCCAGCTCTGTGTTCAGTGAACTTGCTGAGGAGGCCTCTGCCCCTTCCCCCAAGTCATTCATGGATAAGTTAAACAATACTGGGCCCAGTATTGAACCTTAGGGGGCACCTCTAGTGACAAAGGGTAACTTACACTTTCTGCCTGTGTTTCAACAATACATAAAGCCTGATTTGGGCTACGGGGAGGTATTTTCAGGGGGAGTCATTTTTGGTTCAGGGGGAAGAAATGAAGCTTTTCTCCAGCTTTTCCCCCAAGAGACCTTGAAAATTAAGTATTGTAAATAGTATTTTGTTTGGAGAACCTGAATTTGTGGCTGCAATGTAATTCTTTTTTATTTTAGATGGAAACAACAAGTATTAAATTGTGATCAGGAAAGTAGATTTTATGGTCAGCCTAAGATTACATCCTCCTGGTTTTCAAGCCCTGAACAAAGAAGAAAAATAGCTTCCCTCCAGTACTGTGCTTTTCTTTGTAGAGCTGTAGGTAGAGTTTTCCCTTTCCTGACAACTGGGCTATGAATGTAGAGAGAAAAAGGAATTAGATTGGATACCAGCTTTATGCTTGTAAACTAGTGCTCAAAGTGAATGTTCTGTTTGTGGTCCTTCACAGGGAGGATGGACACTGCTGATCATCACTAGAAGATTTTGATAAATCAGTATTTGTTCTGTTGTTTTGTAGATGCTTATGAAACAGCTAAGATGTTATGTGAACAGTACTATACAGTGGCACCTGATCTGGAAGTTGAAGAATTCAATGGTAATTATTAAATTAATTTAACTGATGTGTATAAGAAAATGCATTTCTGCTATCTGTGATTCCTAGTTTTGTTATTTAATTGTAAGTTATAATTTGAAATACAGCTGTACAGTTACTTTTGTTCTAATGTGTCTATGTGGGCACCTGAACTATAGTTTATCATCATGATGTGTACTTCTTTATGCTGAATGCAGAGCTCTGTCTGCTAAATTCACTATCACTTCAAAGAAAATAAACCAAGACTCCTCATAACTGAGAAGGAAACATGCCTGCCTTCTCATCTTCTAACAGAACTGAAACTTGTTTCATTCCAAAGTATGCTTATAAACCCATGCATTCCATTGGCACTTAAAACACATTAGTGGGCCCTTCTGTGTAAGATGGCAAAATTGGAATTTTTATTAGGTAGTCTATGCTTTAAATCCTATCATAAACCTCTCACAAAGAAATCTGTTTCAAGTTTATTGCAGAGATAATAATTGGATGACACCAAACTGATGAGACAGGCTGTGTCAGCATATTGACTGCTTTTTGATCATTATTTTATTGACAAAAGGGAGCTTATTTTTTTGTATTTAAAAAAATTTTCCTGAGTGATCCTCTCCCAGATTTTGGACAGCTGCCAAACATAAGACTAAGATGGTTCCAAACTTCAGCAGAAGAATTGCAAAAGTCTCAGAAATAGGTAACACTCAATGGGAGAGTGTGATACTTGGAATATGTGTTGCTCAAAGTACTACTGAGTAGTGTAGAAATATTTCTCTACACAAGGTGGTGCTGTCAGCAATGATGCATTGCCACCCATCTCTCCCAAAACCAAAGGACCCAACCTTCCCCTTTTAAACTGAGTGATTCTAGAGATAAAAGTACTGAGTGTTGCAGCAGAGGAGTCGATCAATGCAAAATTCATCTGAAGGCATAAGTAAAAAGATCCAGCAGTAGAGAAAGCAAGTCGCTGGAGCTAAAAAAAAAAGAATGAAGAATTATGTGTTTCCTTTAAATCAGCTTATTATCAATGTGAGGAAAGCAGCTTTGCAAATTACCTTGCAAGAGCAACAATGACTCATTTTCTATCTCTGTGCCTCAAACAAGTGTGAGTCAGTTTGCCTTGGTTTCAGTGAAGCATAAGGGAATGGGAGTATGGACAGACAAAAATAACAGAATGAAATATCAAGTTGCCTTGCAGAGCATTGTTTTGGTCTTCTCCTTTTCCTAGGAGTTTTCACTACCATGTTTCTTAAAATAATGACTGGGATTATTACCAGCCCTCAGTGCCAGAAGGAATGAAGTTGACTCCAGTCATGTTCTTTGTGCATATTTATATCTTCCTGGAATTTGTGAAGCAGACAGTTTGAGACTTCCCTTCAGTCTGCACTGCTGCTCAGTCTGACTCTCTGTAATTGCATCATTTAATGCCAGTAGATACTTGAATGTTCAGGGATGACTTCATCTTCAGCCCCAGAGCTGTCCGGGAATGTATTAAATGCAGCTGTATTATTTCCTGCCCAATGAATCAATGGGCACTTTGGCACTGAGACCAATGCCAAGCCATACCCCTCTGCTGGAACATTCACAGTGGGACAGCAGTGGACAAACAATTCAGTGATGGTTTGGAATATGGAGGCTGGGATATTGTTTGAAGTATATTTGAAAATTTTTGTGAATACTTACATTTTGTGTGTTTTAATGAAGGGAAAATATGTAGTTGATTTTAGACTATTTAAACAGTGGGGTTTTCTTCAGTTTGAGAATCTTGTTGTGCAGCAAATATTATGCTTAAATAGTATATGAGCATGTGAAAGTTTCCCACTTAAGTAGGAATGTTTTCTTGGTTAGCATACACTGTTGTATGAAACCAACCACTGCTTAGTGAAGTTTCGTATCTAAACAAAGTCTGCTGACTGGATGGATTTGAAGATCATAATTATAATGTGTTCTTTCAGGTGATAGCAGTAACTAAAATTTATGTTTTTACTTCATGGAGCTAATTTTGCACTGGGAAAATCAGAACATGCTTACATACTTGTCTGTGCCTACATGGTCCTGTTACTCTGATAAACGGCAATGCTACAAAATACTGCTTTGAAGAAAAATGATTTGACATTTTTATTTCTCTTTTTTTTTAGCTAAAGCTCCAAACAAGCCTATTCAAGTAGTCTATGTACCTTCTCATTTGTTTCATATGTTATTTGAATTATTCAAGGTAGGTTGCACTAGTTAATATTTGGGAGGGTTTTGTGACCCTATTAGTATTAAAATTGTGATTCCTTTCAGTTACAGCTCTTAAATATTATTTAAGTTTTCCGTTCTTAAGCTTATTCTTAAGTTTCAAACACTCTTCACTTGTTTAAAAGCCAGACTTAAGCCCCTCTCTTATGACCTTGTGTACTTAAAAACTGCCTGGTTTCCCACTTCTTCTGTTACATTTTTGTAGCTTTTTTAGATTAACTTAGAACAGTCATGACAGCCTAAGTTTGTAGTGATGGAATATTCATAACCTTGCAGTTTTTATGAACTTGCTTCTTTATTGCATATTTGAGGACTAGGATCAGTGATCCTAACCTATTTGAGGTTAGGATCAGTGTCTTTATTCTGAAAACAGGCCCTGTATCTTTGAATAGTGTAGATGACGTGCTTTGTTTTGGTTTTGTGTTTTCTGAATAATTGGAACAAGAGTGCAAATGGAACATGTGAGAGCTGTTATATCATTTGAAAGAAGAGAGGAGGTCTCTAGGTGGTTCAGCTGAACACGAGAAATTGAGAGGAAAACTTGTATTTGGCCAGAGAGAAACTTTTTCAAAGTACTGGTTTTTGGGGTTTGCTTTCTGAAATTTGTCAACTTTGTTCATTTAAGTCTTCTCCCATTTTGCCATTTGTAACATTAGTTTTGCAGCAGAACAGATGAGAATTTGTATGGTATATGTGAGTATGTTTTTGGTCCAAGTCATGAAAAAGGCTGAAGCCAGTAAGCTGTAGCTGTAAAGAACTGAGACTGGCAGTGAAAACTCTTGTTAACATGAAGTCAGATTGGCAGATGATGACTCATATGTGACCCAGACTGAGAAGATCAAAGCTAGCTTTCTGTGAGGAATGTCACAGTTGGTGTGGTCCATCATGGAAGTCAAGGATATTCTCATCCTATGGATGTATTTACTTGATTTCACACAGGACAAAAAAAAAGTCTTGCTAGTCTTGCTTTCTTTTCTCTGACTGTATCAAATAAGTACAAGTTATGTATAACAAGTTGTAAAGTAAAAATTTAACCAAGCAATTAATTGACTTCATGGCACTTAAATTTGTGTTAAATACAGACTTTTCTACCTTGTACACAACTGTAGGACAGAGTGGAAGAGTAGGTGCTACAAAATAAATTCAAGTTCTAACTTGTCAGAAAAATCTTATGTTAAAGTTAGAATCAAAGGGACTGTGTTTCCTTTTATCTTCAGAATTCAATGAGAGCTACAGTGGAATTGCATGAAGGTAAGAAAGAAGCCTATCCATCGATCAAAACCTTAGTCACTTTGGGGAAAGAAGATCTATCTATTAAGGTAAATGCCTAAAAACAATACACATTGCAAACCTGCTAGTTTTAGAGTAGAAAGACTTTTAATTTGAAAAAGCAAATTAATTACTGTATCACCTGTTTCATATTCATTAGAACAGAATATTTTCGGTTGGGAGGGACCTACAAGGAGCATCTTGTCCAACTGCCTGACCACTTCAGGGCTGACCAGTGTCAAAGCACGTTTGTTAGGGGCAGTGTCCAAATGCATCTTGGTCTCTGACAGACTTGGGCCATTGTCATCTCTCCAGGAAACCTGTTCTGCTCTTTCAGTGCTCCTCCCATACAGAAATGCTTCCTGATGTCCACTCTAAACCTCCACTGATGTTGCAACTTTGAACTGTTCCCACATGTCCCATCACTGGATCCAGGGAGATGAGATCAGCACCTCCTCCCTTCCAGTTCCCCTCCTCAGGAAGCTGTAGACCATGGCAAGGTCACTCCCAGCCCACTTTTCTCCAAACCAGACAGCCCCAAAGTCCCTAACTGCTCCTTTAGTTAATTTTTAAAGTAATTTAGATAATGCTTCTTGATGTTTTGTGGTTTTTTTTCAGAACCTCATGTTTAAAACTCTTTAATTTTCATTCCTTAGATAAGTGACCAAGGTGGAGGTGTACCTCTAAGAAAAATAGACAGATTGTTTAACTACATGTACTCAACAGCACCCAGGCCCAGTCTGGAGCCCTCAAGGGCTGTGCCTTTGGTAAGCAATTGCAATATGTATTTAAATGTCCCTTTGCAATACTCTGATTTTGTATTTCCCTTCACTGCAATCTGCTGGATCAGGTTTTCCATTGAGGAAATGCTTTATCATTAGCAAATCTTTCCAGGTAGAACAGAAGAAAATTAATTCTGTTATCATCACTTAGTCTACAGAATAGAAAATTACTTTGCTTTGTCTTGACATTACATTCTTGGAAACAAGCATAAAAAATCTGCACAAGCACAGTATTTTCACAGGTTAATGGGCAGCATCATTAGTGCAGTATTACAGAGCAGGTGAATGACCTAATGAGCTCCTCTTTGATGTATAAATTACTCTTAATCTAAGTTTCCCATCATAAACAGATTAAAAACCTGGGCCATGCTGCTCAGCACTTGAGAAGCACCTTCTGGCAGTGCACAAGCTTATACTAAGTCTTGAATTGAAGATCATATTTTTGTCTAAGTTGTGGACTGTAAAAACACCTCAAAAACCATTCCTGATCCTGCATGCGGTATGAACATATTTGGTATATTCCTATTTAATTGGAAAAACCTTATGTGATACTCCTTTCTGAGATGCATCAGTGCCATATTTCATGTAAAAAATACTTACCCTTAGTTTCTTTTAGGCAGGCAAATTATTTCAGTGTTGAATGAGTAGATTCTTTTAGCAAGCATGATGTAAAAAAAATCTTAAAATACTATTTTTAAATTGTTTTATTAAATTGCATATTGGCTCGTGATAAAAATTGTATAGCTACTGTTCCACTTGACTGGTTTCAGTAAGTGGATTAATACGGATACTGTATTTTGCCTCTTCTCATCTCTGTTGCTTCTGATGCAGTCCTTTATCTCTAAGCCTGTCGAGAAGTTGATTCTCTAAGAAACTTTCTTTCCCTGCTTAGAAGCATTCTCATCTAGCAGGTTCCTATGTAGTTGGGTTTTTATCTCCCCTACTGATACTTTTGTGCTTCAAGTACCTTCAGATGAGTAATGGGGCAGGGAATGGAATCACAGGAGCATTAAGAATGGAAATGACCTCCCAGGATTCAGTCCAGCCTTTGACCAAGCACCACCGTGTGAATTAAACCACAGCACCAAGTGCCATGTCCAGTTGTTTCCTGAATGCTTCCAGAGATGGTGACTGACTCCAGTACTTCCCTGGCCAGCCAGTTTCAATGCTTGACAATCCTTTCAGTGAAGAAATTCTTCCTGATGTCCAACCTGAACATCCCTGGCATAGCTTGGGGCTGTTCCCTCTTGTCCACGTGACTATTTTGGATATAAAATATTTAACAGTAAACTGAGGGTAAAATCAGTTCAGAGTGACTCAGAGGTAATAAATTTCCTCTTAGCTTATGAGCTTTATGGTGCTGCCTTGGTCCACAGTGGGTACCATTGTGGCATGGCAGTGCATTGCACTGGGTTTTACCCTTTGCACTGTGGGAGGTGCTAAACCCAGTCCTGTGTCTGCACTGACTTGGTACTGATCCTTTACAGCTCCTACCTCTACAGCACATCTCAGTCTTATATTTCAGACTTCTGCTTTTTCATAGAAAATCATCTTGAATGTGGTGAGAGGCAACAGGCCTTAATTCAAATACAAGCTTTTTTCTGTCACAAATGGTAGACTCTCTCTTGATGCATAATCTGCCTTTGTTCTGTCTCACTTTTGATCAGCAATTTACCCTATCAGTCTACAAGGATTTCCTGAAACTCGTTCTCAAGATAAACTTACACCTTGATTACCAGTTGTATTCACTATTAAACTGTCTCTTCCTTTGTAGCTCTGATTGTAAAATGTGTTCATCTTAGGACTGACACTATTCTTTTTTCTTTTTTCAGTGCATCTTTAGCAATGAGTTGCTATATTTACTTCCTCATCTTCAAAACTGCTTACTTTGATTCTGTGGCATTTATCTTTGGTATTCTTCTGTATTCCATTTTCAGGCTTTATTTTCCTTTCCCAGTCTATGCCACTGTAGTCAAACCTACAAAGGAATTCCCCTCTCTTGTGAGTCTGGCAGCTTTTGCCCTGTGAGTCTGACCAATGCCTGCACAAGACTGAAAGTTGAGAAAAGCTGTTCAGCTCTGTTATTTATATGTGTGTGCAGAAAGAAAAAAGTCATAAACTGTGAGTCTGTGCCAAATTTTGCCACTAACAGGAACAAGGACTTAGCAGTGAAGTCTGACATGTTGTGTTATGGCCCAGATCCAGTTATAAAAACAATTATGCAGTGCTTTGTATGTCAGTCTGGAAATAAAAATCCTTCAGCAGAAAGGTTCTACGTAACTCCTCTTTGATGTCCATACAGAGGGAGTCTCTTTAGTGCCAAAGACCAAACCACTAAAAAATTTGAGTGCAGCAGAAGGTTGGTAGTGTGTCATCCTTGCCTTAGGTAATGTTTTAAGCTAAGCTGGTGTGAAGTGTAAACAGACATATTTTTCTGTTCCAGCATTTTTTCCCGTTGTTATATGATCCCCTGTCTAGTTTATGAAACATTTATGGAATTGGGCAGTGGAAGAGAGGTATCCTTCTGTTGATTGGGGAAAATTTTTGCTCCCTGTCATTGCAAATGTTGTTTAAATCCTGTTGAGAAACCTTGTTACCATGGCAGCATTCAGATTCTAGTGGGTTTTAGGTTCATCTGCACTGCACATAGAGTACAGATTAAAACACATGGTCATGTTTAATGATAGTAGGTTTTCTTAGGGAATTTAATGGTTCTCCTTCTGACAGCATTTGTTTATAGTAAGAGAAACATGGCTTAAATTAGTTTTAATTTAAATCTGTTGATGCTAGTAACACAGAAATGTAATAATTTCCTTTTTGTTTAATGCATACCATAACATTTAATGATAAATTTGCTCTAAGGAGTTTTCCTTTCTCAAGGCAGATGTGCCATCACGGACTGTTCTGTCCTCTAGGTCAAGCACAGATCTATGTAATGAACACCTCTTGTTAATTGTCTTTTGTAAAATAGACCCTTTGCAAGGCCAGGATTTAACAAGGTACTCATCTGGGGTCTGTTGCCTCTGTAGCTGTTGTAAGTTACCTGGTTTGGACAGCACCCTAAAGGCAGTGCACAGAGAGGCTGACAGGAGACGTGTGAAAGAGGGCTGTATGAAATAATGATGTGGGCTAGCACAGAGCATAAAGGAACAGGAGACAAACAGAAGTTGGCTTTTAAGGAGGGGTAGTTCTGGAGTGAGGAAAGTGTTTTCAGTATTGTTTGATACTGCCCTTTACTTGAGCTGGTCCTTGGGGTATGGACTGTCCACAAGTTGCCTTTTGGTCGCTGTGCTTTGTAATTTATGTAATGTATTTATTATCCAGTCTCCAGAGAAGGAAGTCAGCTTTTGACTTTTTTTTAGTTCTTTCTAAGACAGTCAAATCAATTTTTTAGAGGTTAAAAAAGAAATCTCTGAAGTTTCAAGGCCAGGTGTTTGAAAGTCATGCATATGTCTCTAGTGGGAGACGAAATTTCTCTTTAAGAAATTTAAAACATGATGTTGGGAAAAGTGCAGCTAAACAACTGTTTTAACTCTGTTAATAGACAGTAATAGCTATTACAGGCAGTGTGAAAAGAGCATATTTGGCATTTCTGTTTATCATTTTGCTCAGAAGAACTGAGTGAGCAACTGCAAACCAATTTAATACTAAATTTAGAATTCTGTAAAAACAAGATAAAAACAGCCAAAAGATGTTGTAGTAGATGACAGCAAGAGAATTCGTGATGGACACTTCAGTACAAGTTCTTTATTGTTCACTTTTCCCTCAAGGGATTTCCTATAAAGTGATACCACATATTAGCTGTACTAATGGTTGCAAATCCTTCTTCTTAGCATTCTCTTTTTTGTATAATTTCAGGCCTTGTTTATAAAATTTCAGGGCATGTTTATCACTTTGTCAGGTTGCTTTTGTAGAAATATTATTGTGGAATGAATTTATTGGTTTTCTGAAAGCGTCAAGTGTCTGTTTTTTCTCGTAGTCCACCCATACTACCTTGCCTTGTGTATGTTTGGGTTTTTTTCCCCAAATGCTTGTGTGTTTGGAATAGTTCCTTTATTGCACTGGATCGTCCAGAAAAATTCAGGTGGGATTTGGGTGCATAACCAACAACTGTGGTTCTCAGCACACAGCCAGTCGTCTGAAAGAGTCATGTGTTGAGCAAAATCTTACTCCCTGGCTCCAGTGAGAAAGACTTGGGGGGTTTTCTAACAGCTTTTCTGACAAGGGAGGGTTGGAAGAGGTGCCTTGTGATTGATCTTGCTGCAGGCATGGTTATGAATATTAGTTTTGTCAATTTAAAATCTAAACTTTGTACCCATCAAGTCCATTATGCTTTGAAAATTGTGTGGACTGTACTGCGTCTCAGTCCTCAGGAGATGATTCAGTGCTGTGGAATCCTGATCTTTTGTTAAACAGAGAGGATCATTTGCCTTGTGTTAGTCTGAGTGTTCCTCTGCAAGACTCCGCTGATCTCTGTGGCACTGTAGCATCAGCAGTCCCTTAATAGTGTGACCTAGGTGAAGTAGACAAGAGTTGTCTCTGGCTTTCTTCTGTAGTCTCCTAAGTGTGGATACATTTGAGAGAATGATTGCAAGCTTGGGGGAGTAAAAATATGCTGTCAAAACTCTTGATTTTTTCCAAAGAAAGAACACAGTGGTCAGCAATGGTCCTCACAGTGAGGAAGGTGTGTAGGGCATTGGTTTGCTTTGCTGGTGGCCAGCAGCATGTCTGGTATGCTGCATCTGCCTGCCTCTGAGAAAGTGCAAATGGACAAGGGATTTCTAGCAAAGGACTCAGCCCTTTTTGTACTAAAAACTAACACACGGGAGAAAAGGAGTTTGCTCAAAAGGCTGAATATGGATTTAGAGCATAAGCTGAGAAAGGAAAGCTTCAAAAAGGATTTGATACAAATCTAATATTTAGGTATCCTCTCTTTTCTAAATTAATGCAGAGATCTGTTGCATTTTTTTAACTTCATAATGTTTTTCCTTTTGTTCTTTTGTTTTTGCAGGCTGGGTTTGGCTATGGATTGCCAATTTCTCGTCTGTATGCAAGGTACTTTCAAGGTGACCTTAAACTCTACTCCATGGAAGGCGTGGGTTCAGATGCTGTTATTTATTTGAAGGTATGAATATCACCCTTTTATAAACTAGTAATGCAGTGCAGGTTGTTTGTAGCAGGTTCTTTTCACTCTTCAGCTTGTTTTCAAATTTCTTTTTGCCATCTTCGACACTTTGACCTAAATCAGTTGCATAAAATCCTAAACCCCAAATTATATATGTTAATCTGGCAGTAACACTAGTTAGTTTGCTTTGATTTTTTTTCAGTCCCTGTGTTGGATTGTTACATTTTGTTAATCTGTCATAAGTGGTGAATCTTCCAAGAACTGTGATAAGAGATAATTTTGGTTAATGCTTTTTGATTCTAAGTTTTGGCCACAGTAGAAATGACAAGGCTATTGGCCAACTCCTGACTAGTAAATATGGTCTTTTTTATCCAGTTCTTGAAGCAATAGACTGTATTGATCCTGTTGTCATTTTTTGGGACAGCCCAGGCTACTCAGGGGCTAAAGGTTGACACTGGTTGAATTCCATGAGGGAGTTTAAAAGCACAGAGTGTATAGCTTGTGTAGGTTGTTGGCTTTGCACTGTCACTGTGTCCTGCTGTATATAGCAAGTGACTTGTGGACTCCTCTGCTTCTGATGGATTTGATCCTCTGCAAGTGTGGAGGAAAAGGGTCTGGCCTTTCTCAGAGGAAAGGTGGCCCAGGGCACTGAGCTGGGTCAGCCCCCAGAGGTCAGTGTGCTGGCAGAGCCCCGGTGCACTGGGGAGGGGAGGTGTCGGAGTAGCTGTCTGCTTTATGTCAGTGACAAATCTCACTGAAATGTTTCTGACCAAAAATGTTTTTTCTTGCCATCTGTGTGGGCACCACTCCCTGGAAAGAAGGGGAAAGTATTTTTCAATGCTATTATTTTCTTTAAACTTTGACTGGGGTTTTGAGTATCACTAGAGCTACTAGTCACAGCTCAAGTATTTTCGGAGTAGTGCTGTGACATGTAACACGGGGATAACTGTGACACTTGTTGGGTGCAGAAGTTGTAACTGTAGAACTCCCAGAGTATCACCTTGCTCTGTACCTCCAGTGATAGCTAACCATTGCTTTTGTTTTCCCGTAGGCCCTTTCAAGTGAATCATTTGAAAGACTTCCTGTTTTTAATAAGTCAGCATGGCGGCACTACAAGACCACACCTGAAGCAGATGACTGGAGCAATCCTAGCAGTGAACCAAGGGATGCTTCTAAATACAAAGCTAATCGATAATTTGCCACCTTTTGTCTCTGTTGGAGATGACCTCTGCATTCAGTATAAAGTCTCTGCTTTGTTCCAAAATCCTTCAAACCACAGTAGCTAATTACTTCCAAACAAAGACCTAATCAGGGCATTGAAAAATACTAAGAACAAAGTGATGATTGGGACTTAAAGGAAGGCACTGAGCACGTTTGGTATGTGAATCCTGTGTACTTCACCAGAATATGCTTGGTTGCTTCAGTCATGCATTGGCAAAAGGGTTCGCACTGTGATGGCACTTAGGAACACAGTGTTGTAACAAAAAGATACTATTGGAAGTGGCCAGTTCTTATTGCAGTGTAAGGATTGGTAAGATGTGCAGAGCCCCATAAGTGGTGAATGGTATCTTGCACAGCAATATGGTGTAAGAGAAAAATTCTAACATAGTTAAATGTGTGCTTCATGCAGCATTTGTATTGCACAGTGTCACCCCCAAGAGAAAATCCTTTGAGCTCTTCAGATCTTATCTCTAGTGAGTTTATAGTATTCATAGTTATAAAAAGGGTTGTGCAGCTTTAAACTGATGCTTTCTCCAAATTCCCAAAGCCATTTGTCATGTGCATACAAAAGTTGTGTTGTTATAAGACAGTAGGACTTCCACTTCTTGGTATGCAACTTAATGATTTTCTTGACACTGAAATGCATTTCTGTGCATTTTTCCTTGTTTTCAGGAAAGCTCCTAAGTAGTTAGATCATCTCTTCATACAAGAAGTTCTGTCAATACAGGGGCAGGGGGTAATTCAAGTTCCTATTTGCTTGCCATTTTAGGGGAATTGGGGAGGGGAGAGAAATGCTGAGAGGCCAGACAGCCAGTCACACAAATGAATTTGCCTTAAGAGTGTTGGTTGCTGAAACCTGATTAGTTTAAAACCTGTAAATAGTTTGCAAAGTTATTTATACATTCAATGTCTGACTACAGTCTGGTAACCTGAATTTGTAGTGTATATAAAGATGTTGTACACCAGCTTTTGGAACATGTCATTGGTCTAAGTACATGAAACTGGAAATACAGTAGAAATGGGAGGGACAAAATGGGGCCAGTACCTGGTTTGAGTTAAAAAATATCAAAGATTATAAAAATGCAAGTATTTTCCCCTTAAATTTATCGTAAGGGTCATTGCTGACTATTAGAAAACTGTTCCTCACAAAGTCTTTGCCAAATGCTGTTTCTGATACTATGGCCTTTCATAAAAACCTGTGAAATTTAGAAGCTCTGGTGATACATTAGCTGTGGCAATAAAGGAGATGAGTTGTAAGCAGCTCTGATGCACCCTCAATTTCTCTTAGGTGTTTTGATATTTTTGGGAAGATAATAATAGAGATTTTAGCATGGAAAAATTAAACTTGTTTACTAAAATTGTGGGGGAACTGTCCCTTTTGTCCTCCCAGTATTTATTTTTATAAAAAACTGTTTTATTAGGGAAATGCTGAGAAATTCCTAGGTATTTTAAAAAAAAGAATCTTAGTTTGACTTTACAATAGTACTTTGCACTTCATAGCACATCTCATTGAAGGATTATAAAGTGCTTTGAGCAATAAACTCCATAGAGCCCCATTTCTGAGCAGTCGAAGTTCTTGCCTTGCCTGCGCAGTGATTCCTGAACGTGTGTGAGCAGTGGGTGAGCTCACAGGGCTCCAGCTCCCGTGGCTCTTCCGCACACAGGGACTGGGATCAGGCCCGTGGGAGCGCCGGCTCCTTGTCTCCACGGGCTGCCGCCCTTCCCTGCGATCAGGTGGCAGCAGGGCAGCTGCTGAAGGCTCTCCCCGCTGTCAGCTGGGCAGTGCTGCCCTCAGAGCCCCCTCTGCCCGAGGCAGGGAGAGGAGGGGCTGAGGGTTCCTTCCCGTTCCCAAATCCCAAACCAGACTTGTTTGGCCGGGCCAGAGGGTGTGGCACGTGTGGCCTCCAGAGCAGCAGCTTCCCAGCGCTGCTGCGGAGAAGGCAGGTTGTTATTCCAGCAATACAGCTGTGGTGAAACCAGGGGAATGGTTTGACTGAAACACTGGTTGCAAGTTACATCTACTAAAATTTACTCATTTATCTTCTGCCCCCACCTGTAACTTCGTACCATTTTTTAAATCATTTCAAGTTGCATATGTTTTATAGTAATTGCAGAGGAGATTTTGCTTCAAGGTAGAAACCTGTGATGAAACTAATGTTTCCTCGGTTGCATGTGGTCAGTTCTTTATCGAACATTGCCCAAAACATTCCAAGGAATAAGGTAGTCTGCATAAGAAACTAGAATTTTAGCTTTTGTTAGAAATTGCATTTTGTAGTAGTAAATCCTGGCCTGGTACTTGTTTTTGGCTGTCTCCTTATACGTGATGAGGAGAGGAAACAGAAAGCAAAGGAAGGACTTGTTTTCATTAAGTGCATGTAGGCCATGGGATGTAAACCATGGAAACTGTGAACAAAAGCTGAAGTTACTGTGGAGGACGTTGTGCTGTGTTAGTGATGTCACTTCTTGATCCACAAAAACAACTGGCTGCTTGCAGGACAGGAGTGCTCCAGTACTTAAAAACTGAACTCCCCTGAAATCACACTCACTTCCAAGAAGCCTGAGCTTGTACCAACACCTCAAAACAGCAGGCTGGAGCACAAGGAGTTAATTTTCTTTCCATTCCCCAAGGTCTTTATGGGGGCACTACAATGAACACGAGAGAGAACTTTTCTTCTCTCCAACCTTGTCCGGGCAGCCTGTGCTTTGGTGGCAATCCCAGGTGTGCCATCATTTGTTCCACACTCATTGTCCTTATGCCATGTTTCTGCATAGGGTATTAGTCTGAAAACTGTTCTAGGAAACAGCAACAGCAGACCTTCAATTAGGAGAGGGTTTTTCAATGGCTGTGCCTGAAAAATGAGCATGGGTGGGTTTTTAATATGGCTGGTTTAACTACAGATACTGATTTTTTTTCAGTTACTTCTACCTTTGATTGAAATCTCTATGTTTTAATATCTTAGGGCTGTTAATTCCAAACTTTCTGATGATACACAAGTATATTTCCTTTTTATGAATTTCAGAGTTATGGCCTGCTGATGTTATTGCAACCTGCTTGTCTTGACTTACAGGACACAGAAATACAAAAAAAATGTTTTCAGTGAAAATGTTCCTTACCTGTTCCGTTTATGATTAACAAATTGAACAAGAGATGTTTGCTCCTTCATTCTTCCTGAGAATTTACAAACAACTTCTGTATGTCATAGTGTAACAAATAGTTTACTTTTTGTCTGTTGTGCATTTTTCTGGTGTATGCGTCTTGAATGTAATTTTATTAATCCTCTGC
This sequence comes from Pyrgilauda ruficollis, assembly GCF_017590135.1. Classification (NCBI taxonomy): domain Eukaryota; kingdom Metazoa; phylum Chordata; class Aves; order Passeriformes; family Passeridae; genus Pyrgilauda; species Pyrgilauda ruficollis. The sequence continues at coordinate 12,499,149 of NW_024524266.1, forward strand.
CTAGTTTAATATTAATAGAAGTCTCTCCAAATCATGTACATAAGCTCCCTGCTTTTCTAGGCTTTGTTTCAAGGTAACAAGGAGCCTTTCAGAGTCCACATTTGATGAGAAAAATTCAGAAGATACCAAAATGCTTCTTTTGCAACTCAGGTGCAGACTTTGGCTGTGTAATTGGCTATGTTGACCTAGGAGAGCACAGAGAAAGTCTTTGTCCTGCTGCAGTCTGTGCTACCTCTTGGGCATTGTTTAAAGGAGGTCCATTGGCACATGCTTAAAGAGTATGGATATTAATTATAGTATTCTTGGAAAACTCAGGCTACGTTTTGGCCATGAAAAGCTACATTCACTGCTACAACCGGGTAGCATTCTTTTCTTTGTCCTCAGTAGCATTTGCTTTGAAACAGCTGTTCACTTTCTCCAAGAAGTGAGCAAGAGTGATCTTCAGTAGAATCTCCTGTTCACCTCCACCCAGACATAGTATTTAAGGTGATATCTTGACCTCATTGACATGGAAGAGGTTTCCTCCCTCCTCACCTTATTAATGGGTACCTCTAGATCCTTATGTGTGAGGTGCTGCAAAAGTGGTCAAGATTCATGAAAACAATTCTGTAGGAAACAGCCTCAGTTTCAGTGTTAGTGTTTACCTTGAGGATAACCATGCCCCATTGTACAGTATTCTCTTTCCTTGTTTGTTTCCAGGTTGCCGTGGTTTCTGGTAGCTCTTCCTTGCTTCTTCCTGGCATCCACACCTGTCTATGGATTCACATATGTAAATGTGTTTTTGCTGAAGTTAAGAGAATATGATGGCATGTGACAGAACAATGTGTTACTGACTTCAGAGGTTGAGTTTGTTCAGAAATGAGGAACATAGCTGTAAATTGTGTAGTGATTTCAGGGCTGAGTCTTGCACGTATTTGCACAAGTCAACAGTGTATGAGAGGAAGGCCACTTAAAATGAATGTTCTCAGGATCAGGACTCAGGCTGTTGATATTAATTTGAAACAATGAAAATTTGTGTAATTGAAGTGGCTTTCTAATTAAAAATAAATAAGAAAATTTAAAGTTCATGTGCTTTAATTGAAGCATTATGTTGCCTTAAAAGTCCTCAGAAATCAGCATAGTGAACTTGTTTGCTTCTGAAATCTGGAGGGGTTTTCATGTGGTACTAGAAGGATGGATGAGTGTATGATAATTCTGACATTGCCCTTCTGGTGTTAATTGCTTTATTGAATTTTTCCTTTGAATTGAATACTGCCAAGAGGTGTTGGACACAGTGCCCTGAAATCCATGCCCTCTGCAGCTCACATCAGGCAGAGGCAGGTTCCAGGCAGTGCCAGGGATTGTCCTCAGGGACCTGCAGGCCGGCTCACCTCACACAGAAGGTGTGCTGACCCTGCACTGGCAGGGCGTGATGACTTTGTCACGTGGGTGGAAATGAAGTCCCTTTGTCCCCGAGGTCAGGTACAGGACAGCTCTTCCTGGTGAGCTGCTCTGCCTTGCACCTGGCATCCACGAGGGAAGGTGGGCTTGTGGTGCCTTTCCTCTGAGGTGGCATCGTTTGAATCTACTACACCTGTAATGGAGGAGTGAGAAGGTATTTTTTCATGAGATTACTTGGTGATATTTTAAATTTATTTTTGAATCTTCTTATACTTTTCTTGTTTCTAGTCTTTACCTGTGTATTTGACTTGTGTATACTCTCATTTTCCTTATTTCTTTCCGTGGTTGACAAATAAAATTACATAAAAACTACATGTTGACATTTTTAAGGGACTGGTTTGGTTTCACACAGTATGGAGCTCCGTTTGTGATTTGGCAGTCCAAGGTCAGTTTCTCACATGCCTGCAGAGGAGCACCCTCAGACAGCTGCACTTGGGAGCTCAAGAGGAATTTTAACGCATGAACAGCTTTTGGGTTTGGGGTTTTTTCTGCTATATAAACCTCCCAAAAGCTAATTCTCATATTGTTCTTGACAGCCAAAATAACTGTTAGAAACAGATATATATCACCCAAGGCTTCTACCTTGAAATTTCTTCATGTTCTATGATGTTCATAAGTTATTCAAGAAAATAAAAAGCCCAGTTTGTTACCAAGCAGTTCTGGAGCAGGAAAATGCTTGGGGACCCGTCTTGCTTGGCTCATTAGCTTTCTTATTAAGTAATAAATGAGGCTCCAGATGGCCAGAATTTTGCTAGAACTGAGATAATTTTCTTTCAGATTAAGATTTTATTTTAAAACTTCAGCTGAGAAGAAATGTGTGTTGTACTCTCTCACTGCTTACCATTTGCCTTGACGGGGTATTCACAGGAGCTGAGTAGTTAATTAAGTAGCTCAAAATTGCAAAATGTGTCAGCATGTACTGCATATTTGACAGTTGCTGCCTGTAGAAGATAAAGCAAACAGTTGCAGCAGCAGTATAATGAAGATTTATGGCTTTAGGACACAGGCATATGTGGGAGAACAATTTGTAATAAGGGATCAGTTTCTTGTTATACAATTCATGCTTTTTTTAGATGGCTGTGGACTTAGTACTTCAATTTGTTGTTTTCAGTGGAAAGAAGCCTTGCAGTAGACAGTTTTTAAATGAAGTGAAACATATAAAACGTGTCAGTCATGCTTGATAGGAAAAAATAAACTTTTTTAAAATGCCGGATCAGTTTATATTAATAATCTAACTCAGAGGCTGTTTTTACTTGAAGCTTTTGTACTGTCTTCTCTGGGAGTTAGATGGAGTGTAGTAAATAATGCCTGCTGTGTGTTGTCTAAGAGCAGCAGCCATTTAGAAATGGTGCCACAGCAGTCCCAAAGTCCTTCTACATCCTAGAGACTTGCTTAATTTTTGTATTTCTTTGGCCCAAGCTATTCCCCTCATGTGTGTCCTAGTCCAAAGGCAGTAGGCACATCACTGCTTCTGTCAGTACGCAGCTGGAGCCAGCACTTGAACATTGTAAAACAATTTTCCATTTTGATCAGCCACTCTGGGTTCTTGTCCTGAAATTAAGAAATGTGCAGGTACCTGCAATACACTGATTTAAAGTACTATTTTCAGAAGAAAGCTTCAGTTCTTCCCATTTTCCAGGTCACATGTTGACTGTTTTGGTGTTTGGAAGCTTTCAGAGGAGTTTCATTGAAGTGCTTGTGGCTGTGGGAGCTGATGCTGCAGGTTGTGCCATGAGGGCTGTTCTGGCAGACTTGGGCCTGTGGGTGGGCATGGCTGCCCCTGAGCACCTCCCGTGCCTGATCCAGTTGGCTCTTCCCCCTTTGGTTGATAAATCTTTGTGGGCATGGAATGCTTGATATGGGGTGCTTGGGGTGGTGGAGGTCCAGCACTCGAGGCAGGGTCAGGTTTGCACTGAGGTAAAGGAAGGTGGCTCTCTGTGTGTGCCACGTGTGAGTCACAGCTGTGTGGTAGTTTATTGTTTTCCCCCCAGGGAAGCAAATCTTCCTTCCTGGTTTTCAGAGCTGGGTGTCCCTTCAGTGAATGGGTGCCTGTGGTCAGTGTGCTGCAGCACTTGAAAACTGCCTGTGTAAAACCGCTGGGTCCTGCATCTTGTAAAGGACAAGGCTGCCACTCAAACTATCTCACAAATAGCCATTTGTGATGGGAGAAGAGGCTGGAGTTATGCTTTGTTATGGTCTTTTGAAATGCATTTTGTCTTGCTGTTAGTGCTCAAATACATAATGCATCTCAACTTTGGGGTTCTTCTTTAAACAGTTGAGTAAAACATGCAAGGAGATATCTTGGGTAGTTCTCTGTGGGTGCAGTTTCATTCAGGTCAGAATGGCTGGAGTCAGTTCTGCTGATGGCATGGTACCACCACCACTCACTGCATAATGGCTGGGTTTTAATTAGCTCCTGTGTGGTTTAGCTCTGCATTCTTAATGACAAATTGATTTGACTTCCCAAAGTGGAAATCTAAAGGTGTCAGAATAGAGGTGTTTGACCTCATAGCATTATTTTTTTCCCTTTCTTTAAAAGATACAGACTGTGAGCTTGTGGGTTTTCTAACAGTTCTTCATGTTCTCTCTGTGGCTGTGGTACCAGGTTTGTGCTTTGGGGTCATCTGAAGAAAAGGTTCTCTTGAGGAGGAAAAAGGAAATTAAAACAAGCCACCCAAGATTTGTGATGCTGTGTGAATTATATTTAATTTGGAACCAGCTATTCTGGGGGCAGAATAACGCAAACGCGCTTTTGTTAATTCTTACACAGGATATGGCTTTATGCAGTTTTGTTTGCATGTGAACAATATGAATATTTAAAATGTCAGGTTTGTTCTTTTCTGGAATAAATGCACTCATTTGTGAGAGGCCTTTTAGATAACCAAGGTGGGGGGGATGAGTGGAACAAACGAAAATTTCCCCCAAGGGATGGTTTCCCATTTTGTTTTGGCATTTGGCTTTTAGTGACATACCATAGAAGTGCAAGCTCAGGACACTGGTAAAAATGAAGCTCACTAACTTTTAAACTGATGATGATATAAACTATCTTAAATATGGCCAAGTAGCAAAGTAACTGGATGCCTACTGGTTAATGTGTTAGTTTTGAAATAAAAAAGCTGGAGCCCAGTATGGTGTGTAGAACATTAAAATAACATCCCCTGTTGGTAATCAGAACTGGTCACTTGTAAAGAGCAGGTTAGAATTTATCTGCTCTTACTGCCCAGATGATGCCTTTGCAGTTCACAGTCACTTCATTTTACGGAAAACCAGTCCTTATAGAGAAATATGATTAGAGAATCACAGGAATATGGTTAAAAAAATACCACAAAATGTGATGCAGAGGACATAATTTATTCTATCAAAGCTGTTTCTAGAATTTGAGTATGTGTGAGATTTGATGTGCACATGCAGCCTGGTTGGTGCCACCAGGGAGGATTTTCCCTTTGAGTGTTCCTGCTGTCATGTGCTTAGGCACAGGAATAATTGAGATAATGGAACATTTTTGTATTGGTTAATCCTGTTAAGCATTTAAAAAATTAAATTGTGTTTTTGTGAAAGGCAGAACTGCCTCACCTGGCTCAGAACTTGCAGTTCCCCATTCCTTGTTGAAGCAGGGATTGATGCCATTGAAGAGTATATAAAAGGAGCTGGAGATACCAGGTGTGAAAGAACTGTTTGAACTGGCCGTGAGTGCTGGGGCAGGTGTCAGGTGTCATATTTGAGGAACTGTTGTAACATGGGAGCCTGCTGCATTCCGCTGGGAGCTCTGGCAAACGCGCTTGTCCTGGGAAGCACCTCAGTTTTTGCTGGAGTCTCAGTCCCACATTCCCCACTTAGCACAGTGAAAGTGCACATCCAAAGGCTTTCAGTTACTTTTATTTCAGTCTGTATCAGTCTCTTCTCCCCTCAGGAAGAGCCATGAGGCAGTGGCCTTGATTTCCATTTGGATTAGAAATGTTAATGCTGCCCTTCCTAACACTAGGAAAGGGCCTTCCCTTTGGAAAGAAAAGGGCAGAAAACACCTGTGTGTGTGTGTGTGTGTGTCTATGTGCTTGTGGAACACACGTTGGGTTTTGAGAGGAAAGGGAGCTCTTGTCAAAATCCAATCAAAAGAGGAGTTCTTAAGACGGTTTGGTACTTGAAAGGGTCTCCATGCAAGAGGCAAAGTCCTGGCTCCATTTTCTGCCTCACTTTCAGCTCTGTTTTATGAGAAGGTCAGGGAGTTATGTGCTATCACACAGGAGACTTTCCATGATGGTTTGGTACCCTTTGACAAGCAAATTCACTGTAGCATCAAACCTTCCTTCCTGCTGAGCTGACAGGTCTGGTGTTGGTTCAGGGACTGCCTTGTTCCTGAGGGATTTGCCACCAACCAAAACAAAGGTCCCCTCTGGGCTGGGCTGCACATCGTAAGCTCACTCCCAAGGATGTTCCTTATGCATCTCCCAAGTGGTACCAAGGCACTGCTGAAAACAGACCCCAATCCATCTCAGGTGATACAGGGGACCTTGTAGTATCTGGGAGCATTTTGGTGTGGACTTTGTGCCATTAAATAGTTTTTCTCCTATGCTCAATGACTTTGAAATTTGCTTATTCTGTAATTAAAAATGTCTTGGCTAGGAAGTCCTGAGCTTCCATTTGCTGTTTCAGCTTCTCCCCTGCCTGAGGCAGGACTGTTGAATAAATAATCTTTAGAGCTTCTGCAGGTACTGACTTCTTACAGAAGGAGCAAACAGGAAAGAGCAAAGCAGGAATATTTGGACACCAGACTGACTTGGTTCAGGGAAGAGTCAAGCCCAAAAGCCAGTGTCAGGATTTGTCCATGTGGCTCATGTTTGCTGCTGCTGTTTTCCATCAGGCACAGCCATACATCATCTTGGCACCCATGAGAGCAACTCAGTTGTTGCTGGGGATGGTTTTCAGCAGTGGAATCAGAATGGCTGCAAAAGCACCGTTTCTTTCTTCCACTTTGAAGTAAGAATTAAAATATTGCTTCCTGATTCCACTGTGCTGGGGCGGCAGGGTAAAGAAGGTATCAGACTGCTGATGTCTAATGCACCTTTCCAGCTGGGACAAGCACTTCCTCACCTTCACCCACACTTTTGTGGCTGCAAGGTAAAGGCAAGGAGAGGTGATCCTGTTAGTGCAGAGAGCAGCAGAACTCAAGCAGCAGCCTTTTGGGCATGTTGGCAGAGCTGCTCTCGTGGCTTTGTGGGGGTGTAAAGCCCCGGGCTACCAAGGATGGGGATGACAGGCACTGTGCCATCACTGGGGTTTCCTCTGCAGGTTGTGTTCACGTGTCCAAAGATGCTGTAAAATGAAGGGGAGAGGCAGCTGTGTCTGTCATACACTTTATTGTTCATGTGGAGCTTGGCTGATAGATAGGACTAAATTATAGCAATACTTGTGAAAAGGAAAACCCAACCATGACTCAGAAGTGCAAAATTGCCTTCCACATGTCCAGACACCATGAGCTCCTGGTTTGCAGAAGACAGCACGTGAATGTACCAGCAGGACAAAGGCTTCAGCTTACTGATATCCTAAATGCAAGCGAGACACCTGGTAGAGAATATGGCTTTTTTTGCTGGGTAGCCACCTGTGACCCTGAGAAACAGCTTCTGTTAAGAACAGGTCACTGGTGAGTTTTTCTCTAGTTCCCATGTACAAGTCATGGTGCTGTCTCCATTTAAACCACTGAGCAAGGGCTGCTGAACAGTAAGTGCTAGGAAAGTAAAATGAACAAAAAACAATGGTAAAAGCCAAGAACAACAAACCCTTGCATTTGGATATGGCTCATCTGTCAACAGCACCAGTAGAAGCAAACAGTTCCTGTGGTGGAGGAGTGGTTTGTGATGGGAAGACTTAAGACTTGCAAAGGATCAGAAAAACTTAACAAGTGCATCCCAGGTATGAAATTACAGTAACAGGTTGCCTAAGGCTGAGAAAGGTCTTAATTGCATCATCCCATCAGGCACACAGCTGGTGGCAGCTGAAATATCTGTGGCTGTCCCTTTGCACATTCCCTATTTCCTGCTCACCTGTTTTTGCAGCTCTGTGAAGGAACTAGCTTGACTCCAGAGGACAAAGTGCATGAGATGCTGTGTACTTGGTCTTGTGGTGGTCTGAGAAGTTTCTGGCAAAATGTTGCCAAAGAAAATCAGTTACCTGGTAGTGGAGGAAGGATGAAAGCTGTAGGAAGTGAGCAGAGTGTGGGGCTAATTTGGTGCCTCGTACCAAGGTCTGTAACTTACTTGCCCAGAAGAGTATCTGGAAAGGTGTCTACCTACCAACCAGGTCACCCAGGGAGGCAAGGACAGCAGCCAGGGGGAGCTGCTGCCAGCAAGCACAACCACCTCACATCCTCGGGCATCTCAGTCCCTCAGCTTTTTTCCAAGAGAGACGTGGAACCCTCCCTCCTCCAGCGTTTCCTGTGCTGCCTGTGCAGGGAACCAGCAAATGGTGACTGGTGCTGCCCACAGCAGCCAGCATGTCCTGCTGGGTTTGCAATTGCTGGCAGCGGTGGCACAGGCGTGCTGCTGTGGCTGCCTGAGGCCGTGCCAAGAAGGCTGCCTGTGACACAGGGACAGTGGCAGCCTTTACCTGCTGGCCTGGCACCAAAGCTGCTGCTGGGCTGGAGAGCTCAGACGTGCCTGTGCGCTGTGCAGCCGTGCCAGGCAAGCCTGGGAGCCAAACGGCATCAGCGGCACAGCCCCACCACAGTGCTGGGGGTTCCTGCAGCTGTGGGGCAGAGCAGCCCCAGGGCTCAGGAATCCTGCAGCCACCCCAGCAGGTGTCAGCTGAGGGACTGAACACGGAACCAGACGTCAGGCAGGACTGGCTTTGCTAACTAGGAAGATCAGCATTGAGGGGAGAGCTTCACCAGGGTTTCTGCTTGAGGCTGTATGTGTGTCATGGACAGAGAAAGAAAACAGTTGTGCCTAATCCTGTTCAAAAAGTTTCCTTTGTTTTTTTTTTAATTTTTTTTTCTCTGTATTAGTGTAGAGGAATAGCCTTGCGATGCTCTGCAGGGACTTTGTGTCTGTGAACATATCTTGTTTAGATATGAGAGTTTGATGAGAAGTTTGTACTGGCTGTACTGGCAGTACCATGTGACAACAGCACTGTTTGTCATTTGCTGATACATAGCAGGGAGCAGCAGGTTTTCCTAGGAGGCCACATCCAAAGGCCTTGGGATATTTTTATAATTCACCAGTAAAAACCATCAGCATCTTCAAACTGTGTTATTTCCTATACCACCACATTCCAGCTCTGGCTGTCTTTTCATTTACTTTCTTGCCTTCCAAGTGCAAAGCCAGGGAGCAAACCAGAAGTGATTAGGCAGCTGTTCAGGCACTAGGAACACAGAGTGATTTGATAAAGCAAAAAGCCTGACTCCTTACGTACACCCCACACAGAGGCTTGGTCAACAAGCAGCACTGAATGTGTTAAATGGATTTCCATCAACTTGTCTGGAGAGCTCTTCATTTCACTGCATGATCTGGGCTCTGGGGCAGATGTTATTCAAAAAGAAAAAAACCCCAACTTTATTCCCAGTTTCTCAACATATTTGCTGCAGCAATGCCATTCCTTCACGTGCCAGAAGAGCTCAAGGTCAGCAGGGTACAACTGTGTCTTCTCTCTCTGCAGGCTGCAGCCAGCACTTCCCTGTGTGCTGGGTCTGGATCAGGAGCCAGCTGGGCTCCTCCTGCCAGTCCCCTCGGTGCAGAGCTCCCGCGGGCCTGGCCTGGAGCAGCAGCTGGAAAGCAGCAAGGCAGGGGCAGGAACTTGCACAGGGGTGTGGTTTTCTGTCAGTCCCCGGAGCTGTGCCTGGCAAGTGCTGCTGGCTGGGCTCCAGCAGCGTGAGGGAGTGGGGATGGGATAAGCTCTTCCTGAGATCTCCCTTGCTGTGCTCCAGTTCATTTTTGACATCTCCCAGAGCACGATCCCTGCTGTCAGAGATACCCCTGGTGTTCCTCACGCTTCTCCCCATCCAGTGGTTGAGTTCATAGCTTGTTCTTCTGTCTCATGGTTAAAAAAATATATATTTTATTTTTCATCCTCATCTCCCTCGCTCATGCTGCTGAGGGAGGCAGAGGCAGCTTTTGGAGAAGAGGGAGGGGAGGTCTTATTGATGACCCAAGGTGGAGATGGAGAACGGGATGGAGAGCGGCCTCGTGTAGGACTGCTGTTTGGGCTCTGCCGGGGAGAAAAAGCCTGGAGCATTCGGCCACTTCGTTCCTGGAACATCTGCTTCTGCAAAAGCAAAGTGAAAAGATGCTCTTTGAGTACTGCACAGAGGGGAAGGCTGTGGGAAGGCAGGGGTTACACTGTGCCTCTCACCAGGGAGGGAGCAGGGAGCCAGAGCCCTGGAGCATGACTGGTTTGTCTCTGCTGTGCTCATGATAACCTGGTCCTTGCATGCAAGTTTTTACCTCAGCTGGGCCACCCCCAGTGTGAGGCCACTGTGTGTACTGGCCTGAGCCACACACGGGGGACTCCCTTTGTGGTTTTTGCATGTATTGGTCACACTCTTGTCTTCAGTGGTCACTTTTCTGCCTGAACACCCAATATTCCTAGTTCCCACAGCCTTTTCCTTTTAGAATGCTGGGAAGGACCACACCTCTCCTCCTGAGCTTCCTGGCTTTCCTAGCCTTTATTCCTCTGTCCCTTCATATGGGAGACAGCCGGGTGCCTGCCAAGTACTGGCAGCCGCTTCCCCAGCTGCCTGGAGCAGGCATGACCCAAACCCATAAACTGAGAGTGGGAATGTCAGAATTTGGGCGTCTATTGAAAAGAGAAAACACTTGCAGGCTCTGTGTTTTGCTTGGAACTTTATTGTCACTTTTGCTTTGTAAAGCTGAGTGGAGGCCTGCCAGAGCTGGTGGGGTGGAAGAGACACTTCTGCAGTCAAGCAATCTGCTACACTAAGGCAAGTGCCTCTACTCATTAGCAGCAATGTGGCCTTGCGTCACGCTGGGTTACGGAAGACATGGTGTGTGCTGTGCAGCTGCTGCAGGCTTCACATGGAAAATGCCAAATCCGAGTGCCCTGCTGCTCCTTCTGGGGATAGGGAGTAAGAAGCCTCAACCTTGGCTGCAGGACTGGCAGTTGAGTCACAGGCGATGCTCGGCTGAAAGGAAGATCCAGCCCCAACAAAGTTAAGTTACCACTCAGGTCTGAGAGGAAAATACTTGTGCAGAATGTAAGGGTTTGCCTGTTTTAGCTGAGATCCAGCTTGCAGTTGCCCACTTTTCATCCTGTTCCTATTTCCCTTCCCTCTGCAGTGACTCTGCCCTGTGCTGACACAGTATCTGGCTGCTCATCTTGCTCTTTCTCCTCCTCTTTGAAACTCAGTATTCCCTGCCAGTGGAGAGGCAGATGCTGGTTTCCCCCTCAGGTTTCTGGGTGTTTGCTAAATCCCAGGGCTTAAAAATCAAGCACAAATACTGAACTCAGCTGTTCCTCTGTGAGCTCCCTCTCCTAATTTACATCTTCATCACATTAGCCTTTAGTGATTTAGTTTTAGAGCCTGGATTTCACCGCAGCACAGAGTGGCAGAACAGGTTCCTGCCTGCAGCTACGCTTCTCAAAGCTCTTGAGCATAAAACCCACGGTGTGTAACCTACCCCTGCACTACTGCTAGGTTCAAATTAGTCAAGACTTCCTAAAATCTCAGTAGTTAGCAGATGGTGGTTGCTCCTGATAAATGTGCCAGGAAGCATTTGGATGGGGGAGGATTTCTGCAGCTGAGAGCTGCAAGGATGTCACCAGGGTTGGCAAAACCCCAGAGCCCGATTGCAATTCAGTGGCAGGGGTGCAAAATTTCTCTTTAGATCACAGAAATGTAAGGTTCTGTTGGCTTGTTTCACCCTCTTACTGAAGATAATCCCCAACAAAAAAACCCACGTTTGATATGAAATATATTTTTCCTGGCCAATCAAAATACTTTGACTTCCTCCTGTTGTCACTTCTAACAACTCAGTGGCACAGTGGTGCTTTGTGGTGGTGTGTGGTGGCAGTGCTGGAGGACATCCAAGTGCTCCAGCCTGTCTTGGCCTGCGCCATCCCATGTGGCAGGGAGTACTTGACTGTGCCTTAGTGACAGAGGCCAGGTTTGGAAAGGAGAATCTCACCTTCCTGCTAAGTCCCTCAGCCAGGCTGTAGGACACCTGCTTCCTAGACCTTCAGTGAAGTTTGTTGCTGGAACAAACTGATGCACTCACACCTTCAGCAGGGCAAGTGCCCAGCCCCTCCATGTTGCCTCCTGCACTAGAGCTGGAACCACCAGGCTGCTGGCTGAAACCACAGCGCTGCAGGAGGAGGAGGTGGTGTCACTCACCTGCCTCAGAACACCTTTCTCTCCAGCTGTGCCCTAGCAGGGTCAGTAAGCCATGCCCTTTGCAGGCAAGGAGCTCCTTGGGCCATTGGGTGCTGAAGAAGTAGAACAAGTGTTAATGGCTTCCTTGGGGTGTTGGAGGGTTAGACAAGGCTGGATGCACTGTGGTCCTTTACCAGAGGTAGGGAAATAATTTCAAAGTCTTCACTCAAGCAAGTTCAGGTACACTCAACCAGTTTAGGGTTTGATTTTGGCAAACTTGTTACTGGGAAAAAATATTTTCCCTGTTTCAGAATTTTACTGCCTGTATGTTGATACCCCTTTGCTTTACAAAGCAAGTGCCAGCTGGGTGTCTGCTTTTGAGCTGCTGATTGTTCCAAGGCCATTTTAGGTCCAGGCTGCAGATAGGTGCTGTGGCCTAAACACCATCCCCAGATTCCAGTTGCAACCTGTCTTACCCGAGCCCCTGATGACGTCTGAGGTGTGTCAGCTGTTTGGAAGGCAACCTTCCCCAAGTATCCCTGTGTGCTGAGCAGGGGGAAGCCAGTCCCTTGAAGGGACTCCTCATCTGAAGGGACATTTCTGAGAGAGACTGGCGCAGAAACTCTGCCCTGTGAGTGAGCTGTGCTTTCTCTCCACTGACCTCAGTTGCAGGTGCCTGCTTGTACATGTCTGAGAGGAACTGGAATGGACACCTGCACCCTGGAGTGGTGTCTCTCCCATTAGGCCCTGGGTGCCAGACTGTGTGGTGGTCCTGTCTCACACCACAGAGAAGTTTCATGCCACACTAATCATTGTTTCTGACCTCTCTGTGACTCTCTTGAGGAAAACATATGCACAGGGGATTGCACAGGTGGGCGAAACTGCCAATGAATTACAGACATCTGGACATTTGAAAACTGACATTTTGACCTCTTTCACAAACAGGCATTTTTCTGTGGGTTACACAGCCCTTACTTTTAGAAAATTGATGCTAGCATAAAGTATATTATAATAATTATTTGTGAAATAATAATAGCATATTAATGGCATGCAAATTACTGATCTAGGAATCCAGCATGCCCATAATGATTCCTGTACTTTTAATGTCAACATTAAAAGCAACTTCTAACTAACAGTGATAAGGCGAATTAGCATTAATAACAGTTTTGACACTAATAATAAGTTATCATTTTTTTAAAAGTCTTTCCTGTTGCCAAGGCTCAAACTGATTTTAAAAAAGCTACACCACCTCTCAGCTTGCTGTCACCGATGCTTTTCCTACAACACTGTGAAGAGATTTCACTCCTCTTGTTCTTAGCAAAGGTCCCTGTGATTGCACCAGACTTCCTACTCTGTGGTCAAACACTTACTCAGGAAACAAGAGTTTCTAATTTTAAAAGACATAGGCAGAGCACCTTTTCTTTAATTAAATTTGGTAAAATGTTTTATCAGCAAAGGTTTTTAAAAATGCCATTAGCATGCACTGTTGAGTGGGTAGAGCCAGGAAATAGGATCAATGCTTTTGAATTCTTTCCCTGTCTCTGCACAGCTAAACTCATCTCACCTCCTGTGAATTTCATGTACTCTGTTAGCATCAGCTTTAGTTATCCAGCACATATGGCCAAAGGACCATTCCATGGGGAACACACACCAAGCTCTATGGGCAACAACTCACAGAGGAAGCTTCGTGTGGATGTGGACAATGTAGGTAAGCCTGGGCATTGCATCAGAAGAGTTGCCTTCTTGCCCTTCCCCAGGAACAAGCCAGTGTCAATGAACAAACTGTTATAGAAGCTCACTGCTCATGTGGCTGGGGCTTGTATTGGTTAGTGATCACCACCTTTGCATGGACAGAAGTAACTGTATGATGACAGCCTCTGTTCTGAAGCCTTCACAGCCTAGTTTTAGGTTTTTCTCAACTGACTGGTAATCAACATGGCAAGTCAGTGCAAAGATGAGAACTCCAGTAAGAGGCAGGCACTGTATGACTTGGTAGCACTGAGTTGTGACACGGCACTGATGTGAGCTACTTAATTCACAAAAGCTTTGTGACTCTTCCTACATTATTTGTTTACAAAAAAAACCCAAAACCTGCTGAGTTCCTTCCAAAAGAAGATGCCTTTTTCACTCAGAGTTTGCACCCAGAGCAGTGTGTCTGAGATGGTGCATGCACTGGAGGGTCTGGGCTTTCATCCCAACACAGACAAACTCTACATTCAATTTAAGCTTTGTTACTCGTTTCAATGCAGCAAAGAAGAGTCATACAAGCACACAAAGCTTCTGGAGGTTTGGCAAGCTATCAGAACTGACAGATGCGGGCCAGGACTCTTTTGGGGCTCTGAAGCGTTATCAGCTCACCACTCAGTGCATGAGTTTGGTTTGAGCAGGTTTCTCTTCAGAAATATGCTGTTGCAAATTCTGAGCTGCCTTTCCAAGGCACTTGGGGACCTTTAGTAAATGGCTCTGTGAAGCCAGCACATACCAAGGAGAGCTTTGAAAATGCTACAGTCCCACCTGAACCTTCCCTGCTGTCAGTCAGATGAGCCTGAACTTGACAAGTAAAATAACTTCTTGGAATTTTTATCAGTAGTTTTTGAAGTTAGAAAATTATAATCTTCTACTGCTGCATACACACCAGGAAGAGAACTACTGAAAACCTTTGCAATGGTCCTGTTTTTCCTCACTACCTCCAGTGTACATCCCTGATGTAGGAGTGGTTGCATTTAATGCTAACAGGGCCAACAGACTGTATTGGCCTGTTTGCTTGTGTGGTGCTCTGATGCAGCTCTGCTGAATGCAGCATTATGTTCATCATCACACCTTCACAAAATACAGATATCCCAAACAAGCAACAGCCAGAAGCAGCAAATCCTTCTGTTGCAGTATTGGTATGCATTAATGGCTTCAGCAGCCAGGTTTGCCATTATCCTGCTGTGCTGGCTTTCGAGACAAAGACTGCAGGAAAAGTATCTGCTCTTCACCTGTGTTAGAGAGCAGAAATAAACACACTCAGACTTCCTGGGATGGCAGAATACCTACCCAAGCTCCATCAGGTCCAAACAGCTCTAAAAAGTTGCCAATAAATTCCCTGGACTTTTCTTCCCATTTCTGAATCAGGTCATGGCTCTTCTCTTCCACCTTGTAAACAAATTCTTTTGACTTTTCCTCCACATTCTTGACTTTTTCTTTCATTTTGTCCACTTGGTTTTGAAAGCGATATTTCTTCTCCTGTTTTAAAAGTGTGGTCAAAGATTAATAAAAAGACTTGGGAATAATTAGCCACAGACAACTGAGAAGAAGAAAAAAAATTGCATTAATGCATCCTAATACATATGGCCTTGGTTAGCTTTTCCCACATTATTTTTATAAATGCAAGTTTAATATTTGTGGAATGAAGTGCAGAAGGTACATATTGAAAAGATTTCCTGTGTGATTACTGTGTTTAATCCACTACATGAATCTTTCTGTATTTTCAAACTGAATGCACTTTGAAAGTGATGTGAATCTTGTGAAGGATATGAGTGGGAAATTAACAGCTCAAACTTAAGAGTAGGCAAAAGGGAAATCTCCCTGTTTCCTAGCAAATGCTGCTGACTTGCCAGCCTGGATGTTAACTTGGACTAAAATGTCTCTTTGGGTGGATTTCTGCAGAGCAGAAGGAAAACTCTCATAAATTCTGAGCCTGGCTAATACAGGAGCTTCTGGCTCCAACACAGATGTGTGTAGGCCAATGGTCTGTGGCCAGCAAACTACACAGAAAAGACAGCAGCTCCTAATTGCTAAGTCAAACAGAAAAGAAAGAAAGAGAGAGAGAAAATAATATTAGGGAGCTCCTGGAAAAAGCTTCTGAAATACTTCAGGAATAAAGAGCTTTTGTCTTGAAATGCTTGTGTGCTCCACAAGTTTTTGGTACAAGCAAATAAGCAAGGCTGTGCTCTTGAAGGTGTGGTGGTCTGTGTAGAAGCACAGCTCAATATTGGCTTTTAATTTTCTGTTAACTCCCTTTAATGGCCACTTGAATTTATTTTTAAAAAATAAGCACTGAAGCGGGGTTTATTCTAGCTCACTAAAAGAACTGTCTTTGCAAGCCACAAGCACAAACAAAATCCCCAAGGTCCAAAGAAACCAGACTTCCTCTGTGCCTAAACGGTGATCAGCCCTTTAGTGAGGAAACCAGTGCCCTTCTGCAAACAAGACCAGTGCTCTTGTGAAATCCTGGGGATTTAATTTTGAGACAAACAGTCTCCAGTGCAAATCAGTATTTCTGCGTTTAAATTACTGCAAGGTAAACAATCATGTCAGGAGGTTCTTCAGGAGACATCAGTGTCTAAGATGGGGGCAAGCATGACTTATGCAACAGTATCTTAACCTCACAGCTGCTCAAGGATAAATTTGAGAATCTCCAAGGCATCCAGCATGCTTTATTTTAATGGATATTTGCAATAGTGATCTTTCTGAGCAGAGTACTTACAAGCAAGATTTTTCAGAAGACTTTTAAAAAAGCACAGTGAAATAAATATTTATGCCCTGTAATATGGGGTTAGACTGCCAGACTTCAAAATAAGAAAGAGATAAACTCTAATGAAATGACACAATTCAGTCATTCACAAGGGGGTTTCTAAGCTCCAGGGAGGGAGGTGAGAAGTCCTGCTGTGAGCCATCTCAGTCACAACAGAGATTTCAGTTACGTGGGTTGTCTTGAGGTTTTAAGTCAAGACTTGAAACAGAAAATGAAGGAAGGTAAAATCTAATTTCCATAAAGTGTTTACTTCTCATTGGAGGGGCAGGTCTGTATATGGAAGATTAATAATCTGAGCCATTCTTTCACATAGCTCTCCTGCCATTGTGGTTTCTGAGCTCTACAGCAGCATTATTTATGTACCAGCTTCCTAGCATACCTCCTTGTCTTTTGAAAACCATTTTAGCTTTCCCTAGTAGTCTCACTGCTCTGTGATTGGCTTTGTTAGGGTGTTTTTGGTTTTCTGTTTTGTTGGTTTTTTAATCCTATCACGTTGTAGAGAAACTTTGGATCTCAAAATCCATGCTCTCTGGGCTGCCTTCTTGGAATAGGAATATAGAAAGAAACCATGTATTGGGTGAATGGTTGAGCAGCTTCTGGTGGAAGGGTGGGCTCCTTCCTAGTGTGTCATTGTCACCTACAGCTCAAGGAGGAAAGAGGAGCAGCAGCTTTGTTAATAGTGTAAGATGGAAAGGAAGCTGCTAATTAATAGGAGCAATTAAAACTACCCTCAGCTTACCAGTGTCTTTTAAATTAAGTTCTTTCCAGCTATTTTAGAAGCATCATGAGGAAGATATAATTTCTTAACCTTTACATTCAGGATGCTAGCAGAGAGTGTTTGAGGAGCAAGCATGGATCACTGTACTCACATTGATGAAGCTGACGTTCAGCTCCTTGGCGGTGTATCCTCGCTGGAGGTTGCGCCGCGCGTACACGTCGTAGTCCCGCACGATGCGAGTGATGATGTCCGATGTGGAGATACCTTCGGTTCTCTGCGTAGGCACAAACATTCCTGAGCAAAGTGGGAAAAGAAAGCCTGCTGATAAAGCTTGGCAAGACCAGGCACTGTGGCAGATAGCTGAGGATGAACTTAAAATGCCCGACAAAGGTAAGAGGCTTACAATTCTGCCTTATTCCTAGTTCTTTCCTGTTGTTTCTGTGTGAGTTTGGGGAAGGCAAGGTTGCTATACTACTCATTTTTCTCTCAGGTCTTTAGAAAGACTAAAAACGCCCTCTGTACAGCGTCAGCTGTGATGTGGAAGTTATTAGACTGGCAGGGGCTCCCGAGCCCGGAAGGCCAAGCTTCACAGCTGTGACCAATTCACTGAGCAGTTCTTTCCATAAGCACAGCCTTATTTAATACAAAGAAGGAGGGAGTTTACTGCTCTCCTTTATTTCCACTCCTGCGCTGCACCTGACAGTCTCTGTTCTGCTGAGTAGAACAGACCAGCCTCTGGCCTTGACAAAAGCCAGGAAAAAGATGCATTACAGTAACTGGAAAAAGCCCTGGAGGTGCCAGTGGTTTGTAACAGAAAAATGAAGTGTCATGTGTGTGAGGTGTAGTGTTTCATGTCCACCCAGCCATGCCAGTGGCTGCATAACCATCCTCCCTGCTCTGACAAATCAGCCCCCAAGAAAACTGGCCATTTATCAATACTGCTCATATTTTCCTCAACATAACTGAAATATATGCAGCTTTCTCATTGCTCCCCACTAAAGCAGGAGCATCTGAACTGTTAATGCAATTCACAAATGCAACAGTAGCAGAGTGCAGGCACACCTTGGTTTAGTAGTTATTTAGGGCTACAAAAAAAATTTCTACTCTCACTTACATGTAATTGCAACATGAAGCTGCTGATGAAAGAGAGAGAGAAGACTGGAGATGGTTTGGGAAAAGAAAATAGTGCTTTGTCTTAAAATGGTGTTATAGCTGGCAAATGAATCCCCACACGTTCACTTAAAGTAAGCAGGCA
This sequence comes from Pyrgilauda ruficollis, assembly GCF_017590135.1. Lineage (NCBI taxonomy): Eukaryota > Metazoa > Chordata > Aves > Passeriformes > Passeridae > Pyrgilauda > Pyrgilauda ruficollis. The sequence continues at coordinate 12,517,399 of NW_024524266.1, forward strand.
TTGGTACCTAATTTTACAGGGATGGAAAAAGACTCAAAGAATCAAGAAGCTTAGCAGCCTCTTGTGACTAAATGTTATGTGATATTTTTTCTTTCTGATCTCTTAATTAATACTCTGCTAAAAAAATAGATTACTTTAATCATGAGCAGACATGTTTCCCTGACTGTTGCTTTTCAGGCTTCCACCAGTCACTCAGAAAACTATTTTTGGAAGCAGTGAAACCCACTTTGAGCCAGAAACCTTTACAGATAAAAGTTACAAGAATATATGGACAAAATCCAAACCCCACCTTTGTTAAGCTGAAAGTGGAACTGTAGGTGGACATTACCCTTAGTCACTGATTTTGCCTTCATATGCTTCATGTGTTGGAGTGATCCATGTTTTCCAAGCTAAGTGTTCACAGACGTGCACAGTTTCTGTCAGGGCCCTGTTACCCAGCTGACCATTGCCCATATGCCCTCCCACCCACTGAAGGTAGTGGGGAATTGGGAGCCCATGAAAATCTACCCAAGGCGCTCCCTGGTTCCCTTCCACTTTTCTGCTCTCCAACAACCTGATGTGAGAAAATGGGAGTACTGGAACTATGGAAAAAATGTGCAAATGCATCAACAGCCCCGGTCTATTTAAAACAAAACCCCTAGCAGAAAGGGGAAATTCATTATTGTAATAATGCTGCTCTGGAGCATTAGGGACTATTACAGCACTAGATCTCAAAACTCATCACAAATAAGTTAACATTATTCCCAGTTTATACATAGCAAAATCCAGCCATACAAGACCCAAGATGCTTCTCTGGTATCTCATGGTGACAGACACAACAGACCACAAGTCCCTGAAGCTGCAAGTCCATACTCTCTTCTGCAAAGTCTGAGTTTCTCATCGGGTCGTGTGTGCACCGTGCCTGTGCTCAGCGATAGCAGAGAAGGGTGTGCCAGGTTTGGGCACTCTCACACCAAGTCCAGCAATGATCCAGTAACACCAAGAGTTCCTGTTGTGTTGTCCTGTGCACTTGGCAACTTCAGAAGAAAAGTAAAATAGCTGCCTGTGCAGCATGTGTGCAGTATGACCCTTGGTGACCCATTCTTACCAGAGGGGCCTTTTTTTCACTGCCTACTGAAGGAAGCTGGCTCTGAAACTATAGAACAGTCATTCCCAAAGGAAGGTTGTGAGTCTGATACCACAGGGAGGTTCACAAGTGAAAAACTATCAAGAGCTGCCGCTATAAAAAGCTTATTCCTTCAGCTCAGGTCAATAGCTGGTCTATAGCTATCATTGTATAGTTTGAGGTCACTTTGCATGGCATATTATCATCAGGCAGATTGCTCTGGAATTTTTTCAAGCTTCCAATATACATGTCTGTGCAGAACAGAGAGGCTGGATTTGCCAGGGTTCAAAGCAGCATCTCCAGGGAGCAGCAGCAGAAGGATGTGATTTGTTCCTCCTCCTTCCACTGTTCACTCTGTTAGGATAGCTACTACTGGCAAGCATTGGCTTAACGTTATGTCCTCAAATTTAATTCATCTTCCTTGAACTGAAGAGACACAAATTCCTAATGAGTTCAGCATCTTCGTGTTCAATGTAATATGGTAGTCAACCAAACTGCTGAACGATCATGGGAAATGAATTACTCTGATACTGATTTAAACCCTCTGCTAGTGTAATGAAAAGAACCCTCAGTGCAAGTGGATCCTAATGGCTCCTGAAGGTTGCCTGTGCTTGCCCATATTAAGGACTGGGATGTGTCAAGGAGGTGTCAGTTTGTGGTTATCAAAAACTGACTAAAGTTGGCTGGGCTGCTGTGGGAACTGAACTCATTTTCATCCATTCAAAATTCTTAATCAAGCACTATAAAATGGTTTTAAAAATGCAGATGGGTCTATTTTGTGCCAGATCTGAATGGTTTCCTTGAGGTTATGGCAGGAATTCAGCCAAGGATGTCCTTTGAGGTTTTCTTTCTGCTCAACTCAGCAGTACCTACCATTAGGGTATACGACAATATGATATTACCTCTACTGCTTCTCTCCCAGCAGTTCTGGTTAAAAGGCAGTAGAAGAATTTCAGCTGAGGCTGAAAAGGAAGGTGCTAAAAATATAAAGTTGCTCTTACCTGCCTCCTTTATGTGTTTGTATACGTCATCCGATCCAGCGGAAGAGTACGGGATGTCATCATGTGCTACGAAGTCAATCTGCCAGTGAACAGAAGAATGACATCACCATCACCAGATTTTGGTTCACTGGGGGATTGTTATGGAGAGTTCTTTCTTTTCTTGACTTCAGCTAACTTGCTTTTGATATTCTCATCCTAAAGCTATCACCTAGTGTATTGTACTAGATTTGGGCCTGCAACTGCTGTGTTGTATGATCAATTATGAAAAAACAGAAATCTTCTCTCCAAAAGCACTGCCACTACCACATCACTCTGACTGGCTCAGTGTGATATGCAAAACCCAAGACACAGGTTCCTGCTTTTATTTCTACTGCAAAAGCAAGTGGTGAAGCCTTGGCTTTCAAAACCATGGAGGCAGGATAATTGATTTTGGGTCCTTAGGGCAGTGCATACTCACGTGTATACCTAGTACTATCATGCTGTCCTTTTGTCACCTAGTGATGCAGACACTAAAATACATCCTACTTAATTATGCTTTTGTCAAGATTCATATGTGTTGCAAGACAATCAACAGCATCTAAAACACTCTATCCTGCCTTTTAGAGGGCACATGGTGTTTTTAGATATTGCACCTGTTGCCATTAATAGGAAGCACACCTTTAATTCAAGACTTCAGTCACTAGGTCACTGATGGTAAACCAGGAAACTTTCCTGGTTTACCATCTCCTTTTCTGAAAGTCAGTTTATCAGTAATTTTTTCAGTGTTATTTTATCCTTCAAAAATCCCAGCAGAGAAATCATCTCAGCATACTGAGAAAAAAAGGCAAAAGAAATATAATGTTTTCTGAAAGAGATGGAGGCAAGGAATGCTAGGTACCTAATTTCAGTGACTGGAATTAACTGAATACAATAATTTGCTCCACCTAGTAGGATTTCAGACTTGCTCATTCTCAACTGTCAGTCTGCAAAGGGGAAGGGAGAGATAAGGGGAGAAATGTACCTTATGTTTTTCAAGGAACTCAGGTGTCAGTGTCCAGGGTGCATCTCTGATGACCTCATCCACATAACGACAGTGTCTGAGGGCTTCATATCGCTCAGTTTCATTCATCACAGTGAAGCCTTTGAATTTATGAGTTAAATCATCACTGCAAACTAAAACATAGAAGTATGAGCAAAATGGCTCCACATTCAGTAAAATTAGCATGACCAGGAGTTGATTATACTAGGTAAATCACTTAGTTATTAGCTTAGCAATTTTTGAGGTGTCCTAGGACATCTAAGAGTTCTGCTTGGAGTTGGCAGATACAACTGTGTAATAATGAGACAACCTTCTCTTTCTGGAGCTGCAGTCAGAGGCCAAGTATGGTATTTTAAGGCACTTCAGGTGGTATCCTTTACATGCTAAGGTAAACCAATCCCACTCTTAAGTGGGGATTTCATGGGCTGTGATATTTCAGGGGTGATGGCTTTCAGGGGTGATGCTTTGAAACCAATCAAAGAACACAGCATGGACAATCAAAGAGTGCTCACTAACTTCAGGTATCACAAAATGGTCAAGGCAGGAAAACCACTTGACATCGCCTAATCCAAACCCCCTCCTCCCAACAGAGTCAACTGCAGGTTGCTCAGGGCCACGTCCAGTTGGGTTTCAAAGATGGAGACCCCTCAGACTCTCTAGGCCTCCACTTCCTGCTTTTAATTTTTATGTAAACAACACTCTAAAAGAGAAATTTGTCAACGAAGCTCAAAATCACAGTGAGACAGTTTCTCATTAAATAAACCCTGATGGAAAAAAGTCGCAGAAAACTTTACATGAATCTGTCTCCAAGCTTAGCTTTGAGTTCAGCAGGTTTCACAGAAAGAAGAGTAAGGCTTGTGCCATGTTCAAATGGAAAGCTGCTGAAGGAAGCCCCAGGGAAAGGACTGGGAGAAGCCACATGCTCTAGTGAAATGAGCAGAGTTAAAGGGCCAGAAATCCTGCATCTTTAACTCTGGATGCACCAATACTTTGTCACATTGCTTTTAAAATGAGGGCCAGCAACACCCACATTCCCAGAGGACTGTAAGAGTTAGGTATTATCTTTCTACCCACATAATATTGTGTAAAAAACAGTGACCTTCTCCTGAACCACCTCTGTCCAACATTACAGCTGCAACAGTCATTTGACACCCCACACGGAATAATGTGATACCCATTTATAGCTGGGTTTCCAGTTGTTGTCCTTCATCACAGGTCAAACTTGTGCCTTTGGATCTTTGTCTGTAAATGTACTTGACAAATGATAAATGCAACATTATCAGTGAAGTGTAAGAGCCCTACAGCTGCTGCTTCTTTCTAATTTGAAAACATCAACCTATTAGGCAAGGTGCTGGCAAAGATGCAGTCTTTTCTGAGATCTGAAATGGATGCTCTTGCTGTGATGGTCATTAAGGACTTTCAAAGTAGGAAAAATGTAGAAAAGCTTAGATATCCATGAAGCTTGCGCAAAATTCAAAGCCAGATAATAACATATGTATGAATTTCAGCAAGCAAAATGCTACTCTGTCCTGTTATGTCAGTTTTGATGCCTGCTGACAAGAAATTTAATGGTGATCAAAGCATTTTCAGGAGAACAATCCCTTCAGAGACTGTATTTGTATTTATTTACAGCCTTTATGACATCTTTAGGCTACTCTCTCCTGGAAGAAAAGGTCTACCAAAATTACTGGAAAATAGTAATTTTTGCTTGAATTCTGAAGAAAGGTTTGATTTTATTTTCTGATTACTATTTGTTCATGCACAGTGGAGACAGACACAATATCTTTCTTTGTACTTCTTTTGAATCTGTCATCCTGCTCTAATGACTGATTTAGGAAGGTATAGATGTCCATTTTAAAAAGAAAAGTGATCTTAGGTCCAAATAATCGTCTTCACAAGAAGAAATAGAAGAGGTTGGTTGTGATGCCCACAAAGACATATGACACCGGTGCTTTTGCAGCACAAATTGTATGTGGGTGTGGGAAGGTGTCCATTTTTTAAACATGCTAACACACAGTGCCTTGCTGGGAGAAGGTGCTGATGAGTGCTGGCTGCTTTGTCCTTCATACCAAAAATAAAGGCAAAGTGAAGCTATGCCATGAATTTCAAAGGAGCCAGGCTTTTGCCCCAAAGCTCCTTCCCTTATCTGGGGCAACCCCATATCCTTTGAAAACAACAACATAATGTACATAACTTGCATTTTTTTTAAACCTCACAGTCTTGCGCTTCCACTTGCTTCTTCTGCAAGTTGTCTGGCTCAGCAGAAAACCAGAGAATCCTTAATGTTTCCTTCATAACAAAGGGACTTGTCCTTTACCTCACAGGAAGCTCCATGGGAATTGCCACATTTCATAAACTTGAGTAAAACTAAAGTATGTGTTTATAAAGAGATTTTGTTTTTCCTGTGTGTTGGGTCTTTCCCCCCCCGCCCCACTCCCACAACTGTTCAGGACAAATATGCAAAATAATGCACCTTGTAGTACCTGAAGGTTGCACTCATGTTCACTGTAAAGCATTTGAGCAGCTGAATGAAGGTTGCTGTGAAATGTTTCTGCGAGGAATATCTCAACCCTGGAGGTGCAAGGAAAATGGAACCAAACTGCACATTTATGAGGCTTCATGAGAGCAGGGCTTGCACAGCCTACTAGGTAGGAAAGAGCCACCCTCCAGTGACTCCTCTGGCACAGGCCAACTGCTGAACAGCTGTTAGCCAGGTACACACCAAGAAAAGAAGATATTCTTAGCAAAAAAAAAACCAAAAAACCAAAAAACAACTGAATTAAGAAAGTAATCTGCCTGGGGACACCTGAGTACTGAAATTGCATTCCACTCATGACCTATATTTGGGTCTTCAATGACAATGGCCAGATGTAGCTTCTGTGATGATGCTGAAAGCTGGGTCTGGACCTGGCAGGCAGAGGTCATGGTCTGTGCCTGGCTGGCAAAGGGACCAATGAGCCAGATATAAATAATGGTTGCTCTCATTCACTCATCTCCGTCTTTGAACAATTTTGAGCAAATAACTGAAAAAGGTAAATTATTCATAGGGAGCTATTTTAAGCTCAGAGCCATGCAGGCACCTGCTTTAACTAGAATGGGAATTGTGCCTGTGCTGCTGAGGGCAGAATTTGACTTTTACTTTAATTGATGCAATTGTAAGATGTAATTCAAGGCAAATCACCTACAGAAAGCCCCTGAGTGAAAGCAGCATTCAAGTCATAGTGTATAAACAGCTGGGGGTGGGAGCACAGCAATAACTTTCTGATAGTGAAGCACAGAAGCAAAAATCCAGTGCAATAAATAACTCTGATCTTACCTCCTACTAATAAGTAGCTATTTGGGAATAGAGTTTTGGCTTGCATAAGAGCTCTAGCATGGCCAGCGTGGAAGAGGTCAAATATTCCATCTGCATACACTCTGACAGGTCTGTCAACTGTGGAGAAAGAAACACAACAGTGATTTTTCAGATCCCAAACAAGTTGCACTTAATTCTCCTGGATGGCATTTTATTCCCAGATCAGATGATTGCAGAGATTTACCCCAGTTCTGATATTCAAAAGCCCCACAGGTGAACCTGCAGTTTTTGATACTGCACATTACTTGTTTTTTGTACTCTCTGTTGTTTTCTCTCACACTTACCCTATTTATTATCATCCATCATCCCCATATTCTAATTTAGCAAAAATGTCATCTTCCTGCCTCATTCAGAGTTCAACCATATGTCTTGTTCTTTTCTCTCTGCCTTTCTAATCAGATATGCCTTATGGATTTTTCCCATCATTTCCCTTTCCTCCCCTCTTGCCTTGACTTTTTCCACAGCTTACTACTGTAAAAATCAATTGCTTACCTCTTCTATGCAAACCTTATACTTCACTTTTCCCAGACTTTCCCCAAGTTCTTCTCTTTCTCATGTTATCAACCCTTATAACTCTTTCTGTATAGCACCTCCAGCAGCAGCCTCCAGATTGAAAAAGGACTTGCTTTCTCAAATTACATGCTTCGCCACCTCCAAGCAAAAGCACAGTGGAGATGAAAGCAACAGAGCTCAAACCCCCATGGACTGTGTTTCAGTGACAGCAGAGAGATGTCTCTGCAGTCAGGACATCCAAGGGTCCACGGGAGAACACTGTTCCTTGCACAGCTGACTGGAAAGCTGAAGCTTGCTCCTGTAATGTGTTCGTACTTTAAAAGTGTATTTTAGATAAGCAGAGTAAGTAAACAGAGCCTTTTAAAAAATAACCTCTTGAAATGTGGGGGGGCGGGATGAAGGATGCGTTTGGGACTACATGTGAAATCATCCTGCTTCCCCAATCCAATCATATATGCCCAGATAAAGAAACTGGCAAGTAACCTTTAAGGCCACTGATGTGATCATTAGGAACACCAGTAAAAGAAGAGTTTTCCAGAGATGAGAATCCAGAAGATAGCTACTACATAACACAATTTTCAGGATGGCTGGAGTGGGCTGGCAAGCCTTCCTTCCAACCAACATCCACAAACACATCAAACCCTAACTTGAAATGTTTTCTCTTGTTGTTTCTCTAAGAGAACATAATGGCTCTGAAGTTGCTGGTTTCTTCTCCATTACCTGACAGCACTAGACATTAGGCTTTTGCTTTTGAGTAGAAGGCACAAATAAGCATTAATTGATGTTTGCATGGAAGAAGCAGGCTTTGGGAGTGCCCGTGATCCTGTGGATCTCTCCACATACCTGGTGTTCCCCGGCGGGCTTGTGCAATGGTTAACTTCTCATGGGGTGCTTGGCACTGACAGCTTGTTTCATCTGCGAATGGAGCAGGTGCAGTCAGAGTCTGGAAGGAGGAAAAAGCACAAAAAAAGTAAATTTATTTTCACCACCAAGTAGTTATAAAAGAACCATTTAATGGTGGCAGAATGCTGTAACCAGACTTCAGGCTGGTTTGTTCTCTGGGGATTTTTGCTTTTTGGTCACCCCTGAGCACACACAATTCACACAAGGCAGGATGGTGAGGAAAATAAAGCTTTTAAAATATGTCATATGACTGAATTCTTTGTCTTTGTTAGACAATCTTTGCCTGGTCATCTTTGAGGTGAAAGCACATTATTTTTTTGTTTGCAGAACAATGTAAGGTTGGATAGTGTGAGCAGCTTAACACTTCCCAGTGACTCTGAAGGTCCAAGGAAAAATGTATTCTATTACCTGTAAGTAACAGCTGGAAAAACTACTTGGGACTTAGAAAACTGCAAATGAGCCACCTCTTAACAAGCACCCTTTCCTGCCACTAGCATCAGTACAAATAATTCGGAGTGGAGGTTGTTTTGTTGTGGTTTTAGTTAGAATCTCCTGTAATTTTGAGGAGCCATTCAAAATAAAGGCAAGGATGCAACCTTAAGTCCCATTTAACAAGAGCTGACTGAACTGCAACTCCTCTCTTGTCTGACACATTCTGTAATAGTACTAAAACACTCTAACTGTGATCAGAGCACCACAAGGGTACTTGCTCTGAGGAGCTTATAACCTAAAGATATATGAGACAGTATGAGGATGTGTGAAGACTGACGTGGCATTATCTGTCAGGAAACCTGATTACTGAATTTGTATTTTCTGCCCATGTCTATGTAGGAAGTTATCAGCCATTCGACCCTCGAGTATTTATCTGCCATATAGTCTGATAGGAAAAACAGCTTCTACAGCTTTTGGCTTGAAACCTTTACAAAAACATAACTGAGTTTTGGTTTGCTTTGGTTTTGAGATGAAGTGGTGGTTGAGAAAAGCTGAAGGAAATCTGTCACTTTGCCTCCCCCATGATTTAACTGGGAGTTCATGGCTGTGCAGCTGTGGCTTGGTTGGGTTTTGACAGTGACCTGATGTACAGTTGTCACACCAGTTTGAGTACCCATGGATGATCATAACAGCATCCCTTTTTGCCTTTCCATGGTTTTTCAGATTTTTGATGCTGAATGATTAATCACTGAGCATTTACCATTCTTTATCATCCCTGAGACACTTTAGAGCATGTCATACCTAATTGCTGGCTGATCTCTGGGCTCACTGGTTTGTTGCATGGAAAGCTCAGAGGACAGTAGTAAAACAACAACAAAGACTTAAAGATTCAGACCCAGTTCTTTCTGCAGATTTGCTATTCCTTTCATTTACTACAAGTAATGCAAAAGAAGGTTTCCCTCTTTTCCTTTCCATTTTTCTTTCCTTTTTTTCCCCACACTCTCAAATGTTAAAGGAAACCATCATCATTAGCATCTTCATGATGAAAATCACAGCATCTCTGCACAGACAAGGTTAAAAATGGAGAAACTATTACCAAGCCCAAGTTTCTGTCTGGGTTTCATGGAGGGGAACTGTTCATCAGGCCACCCACGCTGCACAGTGTAGAACATTACACATAATCATACAGTGCCAGCTCTTTCCTTTATTTTCTAAATACTGTCTTTTTGCTTCTGGCTTTGCTATTGCTGGGTGCTAATCTGTCTTTTTATCTCCAAGGAAGGTCAAGTTACACGGCAGCCCATATAGCCTGGTTCCTGCTGAGATAAAGAGGAAGGCAGAAATGTTAAAACAATAATGGCTATGGTCTGAGGCCTGCAACTGGTAATCAGCTCCTATCTTGGCAGAGGTTGTTTCCTTGAAGGTTATTTGAAGAAAATAGGCTTGGTTTGCAGGAAGATACCTCTTTTTCCCCCCAGGCAAACACAGTGGTGCTTTTCATCCATGTAGCCACCTTTGCAACACTGAGATTTTTCTTTCAGTCTCTGCTCAATGAAGAACAACCTCTATCAGCTTCCCACTGGTCCAGCTTTTATAAATGTTCGTCATTAAAGCTCACTTTACAGATCAGGGCTTAGAACCAGACCTGTCAATATTCCCTTTACTCTCTGATCTCACAGTTACTAGATAGGAAAACACATCAAATGCAATACATTAAAGTCAGCCATATTCTGTCAAAACCAAACAGAGAAAAGCACAAACACCAAGTGCTGACAGATGAAAGCTACAGCAGTAGCTTCCAAATGACTACTCACTACTATTTTATTTTATCTGTCCTAGAAAAATTATTGCTAAGCTTAACAAAAACATCTTATGAGTAAAATGAGACCATTTGGTTTGTATAAAAGCCCATAAGAGAATATATTTCAAGAAATTATAAAACCCTTAAATAATTTATCAAACCTTTTCAGTTGGTATACATAATTACTCATATTCTTTCCAGTTTCTTGATGGTAATAATTAGAATTGTGAGAAAACAGCAAGTAATTTATATAGCACCTTTTTCATTTCGGTTAATCCATTAAAGTTCTTTTGGAAGTTTGCTATAGTTTTGCCAATAATCATATGGTTAGACAAAGACTTTGTACTTCTGTCTTGCTCTGATAGATTTTTTCCCTTCATCTCTGCCTTCCTTATATTCTAGGCATTTACATTTTGCAATTACTCAAGCAAGTGAAATTAGCCTTATATTTTGGACCAAGGTAAGCTCCTGAGACCTGCACCATCCTACAGTAATATGTGAGAGAAAGCTTATCCCATGTCACAAATGGAGAGGTCATTGTAACACTAGGACTTATTAATGAAGATGATAAAAAGTTCTTGCAATAAGAGTCCTGTTTCTGGTAATTAAGGCACAGCATTCAGCAAAATGAGGGTACAGGAAATCATCACATTTAGTAAACCCTTGCATATTAGAAGCTTCTAATTCTATGAGAAGTTTAAATAATGTCTTACTTTCTAGGAAATTTGCAAAAGAGCTGAATGATGTTCAATAAACTTCAGGACATTAAAAGATGGAAGGTGGCTAATGGGAGCTTTCCCAGCAAGCACCTCACAGCTCCATATGCAGCAGCAATGTCTTTGTAACCCACGGCTCTATTTGGTGAGACAGTAGCCCAGAGCGGAGCACAGTGTGGTTGGCATCCCTGAGCTGGTTCTGGGGCCAGGACACTTCATGAAGAAACCCTACATGACAGCTAGAAGCATCTTATTTCCAGGTGTATCTTGATGCTCCTTTTTATTATCTCTCTTCACAGTCTCTTAGGCTACTGTATCCATTTAACTTAGCTCCTAGACATAAGATAAACACTCATGCTTATGTTTGTAATGATTAAAAGGAAAGTTGTTGGTGATTTGTAGAAGGAAGAGGAGTCCTACCACTGAAATAATAGGTCATGAAACAAGCACCTCCATCTCCTCTGATTACAGCCTGTTGAGTTACTGCTTGCTTGCTTCTGGATGTTTGGTAGTTGGACTGGGTTTTTTACACAGAAGCAAGGAAGACAGAAACATTCTTTTAAGTAGGCAAATGTAGACCCATCCAAGCCGTAGTGCACCTGCCTTTATACCTCTGTCTGCAGGGTGACTGTAGGAAACACAGCTAATGGAAGGAGCTACTGCTTTTTTTTTTAATTCATGCAACTACAATACCTTCTCTCCTCCTCTTGGTAAAACTGTGTTGTCACCTAAGATTTTGCCACAAACAAAGATCAATGAAATTTCAGATCATGTACAGCTACAGAGGCAACACCTGATAAAGCAGGCTGGGCCTGCGCTTATGAAAGAATTAAACTGGCAGGGAAATTCTATGGGAGGTCTGATGCTGTAACCACCTTTTGTCTCAGAGGCAGTATTTAAAACAGATAAGTGATTTCACTGGAACAAATCACATGGAAGAAGTCTACTCATATGAGGAATGATTATTTTGGGAACCTGTCCCTGATGCTGAGAAACAATAATTACAGAGCAGGAAACACTGGCATCAGTTTCAAGAAATATTTAAGAAAAAGCCCTATTAAAGAAAAAGCCCTATGAAAACTATTGAAAAGTGCCAAGTTTCTGAGGTATGAACACTTTCTGTAAGTGCAAAGGCCATGCTAAGGACTACCAAGGTCTTCTCTTAGAGGTTCAGGAAGCAAACATTGTCAAAATGGAAAACCATGTTGTCTCCCACCTGTTTGGGTCAGTAACCTAAATTTATGAACATTTAAGTTGTAATTGAATGTTACTGGTAGTTGTCTCCTGGTAAACTTTTTACAAACTGCTCCAATATTAATGCCAGTATAGAAAAAAGTCTGTCCTGTTCTCTCACAGTTCTGCTGACTCAGGAAGGTGGATGTAAACTAAAATATGGCAAACTAACCTCGTAAGAACAGTAACTTTAGCATTCTGTTTGCAAGCATTTAAAATTAACTTTGTTGCTCTTTCTGGGCTTTATCTTCAATCAAATATACTTTGCTCATCATTAGTATTAAGTAATTTTTAAGTGCAAGATGTAATTACAAATTGAAGATACTGCAGAAGAAAAGCAGCTTCCATTGCTTTTTCAAGAAGCATAATGATGTATATATGTAGAGATTAATAGATTATGAAACTAGAACAACTATTATGTAATCCAGTGTAATATTTGCAAAAGGCCAAAGAATTTTGTGACAAGATTCCTGCATGACAGCCATGACTTCTGACTGAACTGGAACACATTATTTAGAAAACAAAATCATCCCTAGAAGTAGGATGGGCCCCAAGCCAAGCAGAGTTCAAGTAAAAGAGTTGCCAATGAAGCACCTCAGCCTCCATGAACGCCAGCTAGAAGTGAAATGTGACCCTTGGGAAGTCATCCACCTGAGCCCGCTCCCCTGGCACGGCCAGAAGGAGACGGGAGGAGCTCTGCATGCCAGTGATCCAGGCAGGACTCACGGAAAGAGCAAACTGCAGCAAGGGCACTGTGCAGCCCGTGAGCCTGGATGTTCTCCTGATGGCTACAGACAGGAAAGCTGCCAGGTATCCCAGCGCTAAGGAGGGATACACAGCATTCCAGGATAAAGAAGCTTGTGGCTCCTTCAAAGGAGCACCAGTTGCCAATCATCAGCCTGCAGACACCATCACCAAAAACCAAACCAGCTGTGGGGCATGTGCAGCTCAATGCCCAGTGGCCACTGCTTGCTGGCCCAGGAGTAATGCTGAAGGTTGGCCATGGCCAACAGACCAAAACCATGTAACCACTGCTCTAATGCCACTCTGTGTTTTACTGATCTGTTCAGTGGAGATAATATCAGCTCCTGTGTTTTGAATGTCTATTACACATTTCTTTTTACTTGTACATTACTGTATAGAATCACAGAATCATGAAGGTTGGAAAAGAGCTTTAAGCTCATCCACTCCAACTATCAACCCAGCACTACCACTGTAACCCCTAAAGCACCAAAACACATTACCCAGTGCCAGATCCAGATACCTCTTGAGCACCTCCAGGGATGGTGACTCTGCACATTCCTGGGCAACCTATTCCAGTGTCTGATCACCCTAACACTGAAAAAAAATTTCTAGTATCTAATCTGAATCTCCTCTGCCTTAGCTTAAGGCCATTTCCTCTGGTCCACTCACTGCAGGATACCAGAAGAGACCAGCTCTCATCTCACTACAGCCTCCTTTCAGGCAGCTGTAGAGAGCAATGAAGCAATTAGCTTCCCTCTCAGCCTCCTCAAGAGCACACAAACCCAGCTTCCTCAGCCATTCCTCACAGGACACGTTACAGACCCTTCACAACTCTCATTGCCCTTCTCTGGACACACTCCAGCACCTCAGTATCTTTTTTGAAGTGAGGGGCCCAGAACTGGACACAGTACTCGAGGTGTGGCTTCACCATTGTTGAGTAATGGTGACAATCAGTGCCCTGGTCCTGCTGGCCACACTCTTGCTGATACAGGCCAGGTGCCATTGGCCTTCTTGGCCACCTAGGCACACGCTGGCTCACTGTCAGCTGGCTGGTGACCAGCAACCCCAGGTTCCTTTCTCCTGGGCAGCTCTCAAGCCACTCCTCCCTCAGCCCGTAATGCTGCATGGTTTGTTGTGACCCAAGTGCAGGACAGGGCACTTTCCCTTATTGAGCTCCTGCAACTGTCCTCAGCCCATTAACGAGTCTGTCCAGGTCGCTCTGTAGATCCTTTCTATCCTCAAGCAGACCAACACTCATACCCCATGTAGTGTCATCAGCAAATTCACCTGATATATGGCTAAAAGAACCCAATTCTGCTTTAACACAGGCAAGGGTTAATATTCTGAAAGCAACTCGGTTATATAGCTAAACTATTGGGTGAATTTGGTCAAATAAGCAATCTCTACTTGTGCTTCTTTACAGAGTTACTTTACATTTATCAATTATTTAATGTCAGATGTAGAACAGCATTTTGTATAAACCATTACTCAGAAACAGAGCTATGAAGAAGCAAAAAACCTCCAAACCTTTTTTTTCCTCCTGCACAGGAGACACATACTCTGCAGTTCCTCAGCTGTCAGCAGAAAAACTCTTAGAAGATCTATTTTCCCATAGGGAGGGTGATGGGCTTCTTTACAAGATTCATCCAGTGCCTTTCAAGAGATTTTCACCCTATACCATCTGTTTGTATGTGTGTAAAACAGGAAAGCAGATTATATGGAAACAAAGGACACACTAGGATAGACAGTTATGGCTGCACTGAATGTCTGTGCATGATTGTGGATGTGTGAGTATACACTACACATATTCTTGTCTGTGTAGTCAGTATCTGCCTCCTAATTCTGTATTTCTTCTGCTCCATATCCACGCATGTGCTGAGTTCTTTTTACATTTTATGCATATGTTATATTATAATGCTGTCTATGCCCCTGAGGAGGGAGCACAATCTATCTACAATGTTTTTCCACTCCTTTCTAAAAGTATGATACAAACCTTTGTCATAATGGCAACAGCACAGTTTAAGAAGTTGGCAATATTCTCCTAATAAAACCTGTTTCTAAAATATCATTGCATTTGCAAGGACAGAATGCAAAATATAGAATGTAGTGTGTTCTTAATGTGTTTATGGATCATTTCTGATTCCTGAAAAGGTATCTGCAGTTCTGTGTACCTGACAAATAGGTACTGCAACATTTTTTTGCAGACCCTGTAGCATTTCAGAAGGTATATAAACTGCATGTCCTCTGATGTAATAAGGGGAAATCTAAGCAGATTTTTCATGTCTATGGGCAATTTAGGTTTTTTTAAGTGCAGCAAAAATTGCTACATGTCCTCAAGCACAAACTTCACTTGGCACGTTTTTATGGGTTTGTGGTTTTATATACTAGCCAACATTTATGAAAATGAAAATTAATCCAGAGCAAAACCCAAACTTATTAAGGACAAAACAAATATTTAGTCAAATAAAGCAATTCTGGGTTCCTTAAATGTAAAGCTATTTAGATATTTATTTATGCTTATTCCACATTGAAGTAAACAGATGGCAGACCCCCTGTCATAATATCACGTGAGAGAGAGACAGATGCACGGGACACTTTTTAACCACAATAAACTTCCCCTACATTAATCATTGGCTCCTCTGATTAAAATTGCCTTCCAGTGATATAGGAAAGATGAACATGAAGATCTATGAAAATTCATGGAAATAAAACACTGATATGATTCTAGGGATTGCATGAGAACCTCTTAAAATATTCTTTGTAAATATGAAGGGATGAAAATATAGGAATCCAAGGCATGCACACTTTCCTTGCAATTATTTCACATTTTGTGTTTGAGTTCATTGCTTAACAGCAGCAACAAGAAATTGTCTAAAGAGGAAGAGTGACTCCTTGGACCATTATACAGCTCCACTGTGTGCAAACACTAAAATGTTCTCCTCTTCTCTTCAATAAAATAAAAAAAAAAAATGTGTTTTCCAAATGTACTTGAATAATTGGAAAAAAATTGAATTTATGTATTCTCATTTTTCTAAAAAATCAAGAAAATAAACAAAATGGCTGAAGCAGCTAATACCTAAAATTATGTGAGATCTAATTCAGTTGTACTTAGAGTCTCATTCTCTAAGTACTGTAGATTCAGTGGCCCCAAGATACTTAATACCTAATTCCTATTGACCTGTAAAAAGCCTGTAGCCTCTGATCTCACAACACGACAGAAGTAAATGTGGGCTTTGGAGCAGTGCTGGGACTGCAAGGGTGAACCTCAAGTGGCCGTGACACTTGCAGTGCCTTGGCAGAACACGTTTCATCTGCCATATGGATAGATTAAGTATCCAGCGAGTCTGTCCTTGCAATGATGATGGAAAAAAGCCCCCAATAAACTATTTGGGTACTTCCACACAGGGCCCCAGTGCCACTTCCTGTACAAGAAATGACACCTGAGAACAGACATCCAAGGGTAGTATGGATGTCTCATACCCTTGAACAGCCCAGTATTTCAGGGATAGCACTGCCTAGGGCAGAGCAGACAGCATAAAAAGCACTAACCTGCTTCTTTACATCACCTTAAAGATAGATTCACTTTAAATTAATGAAAACTGCTGCTTAATTCCTCCTGCCTTGCCCTCTACCTACTGATGTGCCTGGGAGCACAGACCAAACCAACCACACACCTATCTGCTCCCTCTCCTCCCCTGTAATTCACCCCAGCAAATTCAGGTGGGTCTCTGCTTAACTGGTTTCTTAAATTAAGCACTGTGATGGAAATGTATGTTGCATTGCCCTGCATTCCCTCACCTTACCTAACCCTCAGTTAGGCTCTGACAGTTTTGAAAATAAGACATGGGTTCCAATGTCCTAAGAGTACTTTATCACATGTTTCCACTGATGCCTGTGTTGGAAGAAGAGACATTAAATACAAGCAAAAGAAGCTCTCAGTGTGTTCAAGGGAAAGATGAGACCAAGCAGTACATTCTGACATTTGTTTTCAAGTAAGTTTCAATGTGTATTTGGGTTTGCTGTATCTGCATCACTGTCCTTATAAATTGCCATCGTTTTCTTTTATGAAAGATGTCGCATGGAACTGTCTTCCTGAACAAAGTGTGTTGAAATGCCTGTTTGTTTCTTTCACGTGAGGATTGGTAATTTTCAAAGGACGCACCAATCCTTCAAGGAGCTACACACACGGGACCAAAGTGAAACTCTTGATCCCAAGTGACATAAATATTTGCTTATTTGTTATAATTTAATCTCACAAGGTTTTGTATTTCCTCTTTGGTATTTCCTGCTATGGTATCTCTTAGCTAAACTAAGAGCTTTCGTTTTTTGTACTGATGCACGCGGGCAAACCCTAAGGGCAGGATTCCCAGGCTGAGATCCACAGCCCAGCTGCACTCTGCAGCTTACTGAAAGTTATCCAGGGACAACTGCCATGCCATGAATCTGTGGCATGATATGACCAGGGGTCATGTTTATCCCACTGAAAACAGTGAAGGCCCCCATGACCAGGGATATTCTGAGAATTAAGAATATCAGTGGGACTGCAGCAGATGAGAACGTGGCCTAACATAGCAGTTTGGTCCAGATGAGAAAAGGGATAAATGCAAAAGGATGCAAACCAGGATTGGAGAAATGCTATTTGTGAGGGGTTTTTTCTTGACCACAAAACTCCTAAAATCACCACTATGGATAAAACCTGTGACTCTGATGGGTTTATTTCTCTGCTGTGCATTGAGACCAGGACCTGTGGGTCACTCAGAGAGACATTTTCCTGGCATTAAGATACACAGAAGCTGACAACATAAAGAAGGCAAAGATTAAGTCAGAGATGGAGCAGAGGAATTGACTGAAACAACACAAATGCTCATTAATGCTCCAACTGGTTAAGAAAATGCACAGAGTGTCTTGGGAAAAAATTAATGGCAATTTATAATGACAACAGTACCAGGCACTGGAAAACATCAGGTTTCAATGCACATTGAAACTTACCCTAGAACTGCCTTCAATGTCCCCTGATTTCCTGATCTTTGAACGACACAGGTTCTTTAGTGCTAATATGACAGCTCCTGACAAGCTAGCAGGCTTCACAGCCTAAAATCAGAGGTCTAATGGCAGATATCCATAAAAAATATTCACAGTTTTACAGCTTTAAAGAAATAATTCCTGTTTCAAATGGAAAGGATGACAACAGTTTCAGAAAAGAACCAACCCCTTTTCACCTTCTAAAATCTTAGGTGATTTCTCAAGAAAAACTTCTTCCTACAACTTAGCCCATATATAACCTGAAAGCCCAGATAATTAATTTTAGAGATGTGTGAGAACCAATGAACAGCATTACGAAGTCATCTGTAAGTATCACAGACTTGCCACCAGTTATATAATTCTGAAGTACCAGAGCCATCCTGAGGGTCCAAGCAATATTAAAGTGTTACCTGAGACACCCTTTTTCCTTTACACTAATAATCTAGGTGACAAGGTTACTGGCCCACCACTGCACATGCTGCCTTCAAAGGATGAGACCAGATCAAGTACTGAAGATCTTAAAAAAGATCTCACAGGAACTCGATGCCCATGTTATTAGACTGTCTGTCCAGGGGTGATTCACTTAAACTCTTCAGAACACCCACCCTTAATTTTTCTCACTTCACACACTGCTTGACTACACTTGTTGGCCCCACTCCCTACGCTCTGAGTTCAGTGTATTGCATTATATTTCACCAGGCAACCTTTTTTTTAGCCTGAAGATAACACAGATCTGATGACTGATGAGGTATCACTTCATAAGGGCATACTTTCCACAAAAATTTATTTAAAAGGTCTCTATTGTCCATTATTGGTACTCAGAAAGATCCAAAACATCATAATCAATTCCTGTTTCATGCATGTACTCTGTCACCATAATTTCCTTCTACAGAAATTATACAAGAATGCATGATACTGTAAATACTGGTATCATATTGTCACTCTTTTCTTTAAAATCTTTTAAAATGTCAGACTACACAGAGTAATATATTCAAACAGGTTGTTATAGGTGAGCTTTTGACAGAGAAATCTTAAACAGCCTCTACGAACACACGGCAGTAACTACATCTGAGCTAACTTTCCCTATTAAAACTGCTCCAAAAGCTTTCTATGAACAAATTAACAGTCTTCTTTAAAGCTGAATCAAATTATAACATGAGCAAGAAGAAAACATTAATTTAGGTCAGCTCCAATGACTGCTGCTATTTCTTGTCATATCAGAACAATGTCTCAACTATAGTGTTAAATTTAATTACTGAAGTTTGATGTTTAAATATGTTTTAATTAGCATCGGGACTGAATTCTGGTGTTAAGTGATCTAATTTCCAGTACTAAACTGTTGCATACATCATGCATTCTCACATCTTGATACTGCCTCCACAATTCTGTGATTGCATTTATGTAGAGCTGCTATTAACTTTCTACCACCTTGCCAATGATGCATACCATGCTGAGGTAAGGAGAGATCTTTCCTGCTGGGAATAATAACAGATTTAAATAAGAAGCAAGGAAACACTCGAAATTTTAAATGAGCACATGAAAAGAAGGACAGCTCCAGAACCTGAACTCTTGGGGTACAGCAGCCTTGTAAAGTTGCCTACACGGTCTAAGGGAGTCTTTAAGCAACGAACATCAGAGGAGTTATTTTAAGTATCACTCTCCCGGCCATCCCTCATTCTCCTGTCCCCGCAAAAACCGCAGCTCTTCGAGACTCTCTTCTTCCTTACACATCCTGAATCGAACCGGCAACTCCTCACCGGACTCTTAAAGTTGAGAAAAGCGGGATTTGCCGTTCCTAAGCGCAGTAACCCGTCCGAGGCCAGGCCCTCAGGGCAGCGTGGGGCCGAGCGGTCACTGAGGAGCCCGCCGGGGGCTGCCATTCCCGGCGGGAGCGGCACCGGAGAGGCTGGGACCGGCCATCGCTCCGCGCCGCCGGCTCCTTGGAGCGCGGGCCGCTCCTCTGCATTCACTACTGGGAACAGACAGCTTTTGGGACCGCAACACGGCTTGGCCATCGCACGCCTCCCACCGCCGCTCCCGCCACCCGCACACATGTGGCAGCCGCGCCGGTGCCCGGGCGCGCCCGGACCTGTCGGGAGCGCGGGGGATCCGGGTTTTTAACGGGCGGACCAGGGATCCCGCCTGGCTGTCACCGCACTGCCCCGGGTACTTGCAGGGCACGGCACGGCACAGCCCGCCTCGGACAGCCTTCGCTCGCCCTTTCCCTGACGCTGCACAAAGGGACCCGCCGTGAGGCGGCACCGGCCGCCCGCGGGCTCCTTCCATCGCCCCCGGCCCAGCGGCCCCGCAGCACCCGGGGCGGGCCGCGGCCGGGCCCGACTCACCAGGCGCGGCTGTGGGCAGGTGTGTTCCAGCTCCTCCATGGTCTCGGAGGGGGATTTGGGGATGCCTCTTCCTGACTCAGCACCGGCCGCACGCACTGGCATGGCCGCCGCCCGGGCCCGCCCGGCGCGGGGGGTCTCCCCGGGAGCCGCCCGGGGGCTCGGCCGCTCGCGTCGCCACGGCAACCGGCGGGCCCCGCCCCGCTCTGCGCGCGCGGGGGCGGGGCCGGCTTATTTGCATGCGGGCTCCTGGTTGGCTGCTGCCCCGCCGCGCCACCGCGCGCTGCCCACGGCGGCTCCTCGGGCGGGCCCCGCCCCCGCGAGTCTCGGGGGGCCGGAATGTGCCCGGCTGGAGGGGACCGGGGACGCCGGGGAGCACCGGCTGGGACCTACCGGCTCCAGCAGGGCCGTCCCACAGCACATGGCACAGCACTGCGTCCAGAAGGTTCTTGAGCATCTCCAGTGAGGGAGACTGCACAACTTCTCTGGGCAATCTGTTCCACTGAGCGGTCACCTGCACGGTGAAGAAGTTCTTCCTCATGTTCAGGTGGAACTTCCTGTGCATCAGTTTCTGCCTGCTGCCTCTTGTCCTGAGCTTGGCAACCCCGAGAGGAGCCTCCAAAAGGCTCCGTCCTCTTGACGTCCCCCCTTTATATATTAATGTGTATTTTTATACACATAAATAAGGTTCCCTCTCAGTCATCTCTTGTAGACGCTGAACAGGCCCAACTTCCAAATCTTTTCTTTGTTAGAGAGGTGCCGCAGTCCCTTAATCATATTTGTTGCCATTCACTGACCCACTCCAGGATCTCCAGGTCTCTCTTTTCCTGAGGAGCCCAGAACTGGACGCAGCACTCCAGAGACACTCATCCCACTGGGGCTGGGTGGAGGGGCAGGATCACCTCCCTGACCCTGGCAGTGCTGTTCCTAATGCACCCCAGGATCCCACTGGCCCTGTTGGCCCCAGGGCGCTGCTGGCCCGAGCCCCGAACCGCGGGGCAGCAGGCGCGCTCGCTGCCGGAGCGGTGCGGGCCTTCGGGAGGCAGCATCGGCGGCTGCACAGCCGGGCCGGGCGGCCTCGGTAACCCTGCAGAGCGAGCCGCGGTGAGGTTTGGCTGGTCGAGGAGCAGCCCGAGGTGCTGACCGGACAGCTCCCGCCTGCCGCGCCGCGCCCCGCCGGGCTGCCCGAGAGCGCCTGCCCGCCCCACTCCCCGCGGAGGAGCACCGGGCTGGGAGTACCAAATTCTTGGTGCTGAAAAAATTAATTGCCTTTTAGTGAAAGCTATTATAACAGTTTGGGCAAAAGCGTGGTTCTGTTCTTCCGAGAGATGGATAAAGAACATGGCTGTAATGGTAGCCGCTCTCTCTAAACGCAGCAAAATGCTTCTAATCATAAGCAAATTCAGAGTTCCCAGGCCCTTCACATGGAACCTGGCTGACACCTGCCCAGGAGCCACGACTACATCTTTGGTTGTGCTGTACAGCTGCTTCAACACACACAACTGTAGCTCCTACACTGCTGCAGTGAAATCACCAGCCTTCTTACTCTTAAATAGAATGAGAATATGACCAAGATAATAGAAAGCCAAAAATTTTTAGAACAGAGAGGCTCCATTGGCTATTGCTAACCTTGATAGAATAAAAAAAAAGTAGATTTCAGTTATACTTAGCTTCAGTGGGCACTGTCAGTATTGCTTTTAAAAATTAGACTTCATCAGAGGACACAAGCATCTAAGGCCATCCAGACCATGAGGAGTTACAAGATGATTGTGCCTCAGGGTCTTTACCCTTGAGAGCCGAATTTCAAATGTGTTTATCTTCTGCACATCTTCAAAGAAAACAAGTGTAATACAAAAATGTATGAACTATGTGAAAGGGAAAGGAGTAGATAAGTAAATAAGAGGAGATGAGAAAGAAAGTAGAAAGAAAAGAGAATGTCAAAAGAAAGAATGAGACAGCTGTCAAGAAAAAAAGGAAAATACATGTCAAAAGAGGTGGCTTAGCAAGAAAAACAGGTAGCCAGACTAAGTGAATCTCACAGCTGAATCTTTTCCTTATTAACTAAGTTCCTTTATCAGTGATTCTGCAAGAACTACTCACACATTATGGAAAGCATACTCAAGGGAAATGATTAAACCATGATTAATGCAGCACTCGGCCTGAAATTTGTAGCTCATTTTCTTAGGAGAAATATTTGCAGGAGTGTTACGCTGTTAGAAGAATATTTGGACAGCACAGATGAGCAGTGCTAGGACTGGAGCAGCCAGAGGTAGCAGGCAGCCCTTTTATAAACCCAACCATGTATGCCAGCTCTTCAGGGATTTGTGCTGGTGTCCTGAAGGTGTAGCACCAGGTATGGACATATCCAGGGTGAGTGCCCAGCCCTCCCTGATCAGGCAGGTGCATGGGAATAGAGATGAAAGGAAAGCAGACTTTCTTGAAGTTGGATGATTGCCAATATACTGGAAATGTAAATTCCCTTGCCTTCTATTTCTTTTGAGTATGAAAGGACAAATTTCATCTTTGCTTTCATGCTGAGAGTGTGCTATTGACTCCAGATGCATTTTGATTCATCTTCTCTACAGACAGTTTTTTCCATATACATGTAACATTACAGAATGATGGGGTTTTCCATATACATGTAACATTACAGAATGATGTCTCTCTTGCAGTAGTGTTATTACCTATCTAAGCTGGGCCAGAATTTCAAAGTGGAAGTGGAATACTTTTCATGCTGCTTATTTAATTTCTATCTGGTAAATACTTTATGTATTCTGTCCTTCTGTTTGAAGAGCATGAAAAGAAATATTGTGTATCTCATTACAAGAGAGAGAGGAAGTTGAAATAATGGCGGAGAGAAGGATGTAGGGTCTGTCGTGTCTGTCCAAATGGAATTTATCTAAAAATCTTAGTCAACATATTGGATATCTTGAATAATGTATCCTAAACTGCATCTTCTAGCTGTTGGTGCTAAATGAGCTTTCAAAAGGCTGGAGCGTGTTTTTACTCTCTAAAATAAATAAATACAAATTAGGTTTGATTGGGAAAGCTCAACAGATGGTCTTCTGTGAATCCTTACAAGTCAGCCAGCTTTTAAAAGAACAGTGGAGCAAGAGGCATGGGTGGGGAGGTTCACGCATCTAATTTCTTTTCTGTAACCAATATCCTGTGCCAGGCTGATAATGGTCTCCTGGGCAGCCTCCTGCCACTTCTTCACAAGTTACAGGGACATATCACCATAGGCTTGAATGACTGAGCCCTTTGCAACAGCTGCTTGGGTTGAATAGACATCTGATGCATAAAAATCTTGTCCCAGGGTGTACAAATTACAGGCAAACAAGCCAGGAAACCGTGATCCCAATCCTCCTACCACTAACTCCAAGGTCTGAATTGAGTAGGCACCAAACAGGGAAAAACTTCAGCTGTTAGGAGGGTTCCACTTGATACACAGTGGTTTGGGGTTTTTTTTAATACAGAACTTCAGTTCTCAAACTGCAACAATTAATTATAAAAGATTTTTAAAAAACCCATTTAGATATTACATTTCAATCCTCTCATTTCTCAAACTGAAAGTATGATCCCTCTCTGAGCTTCATGGCTCTCAAGCACCAGTTAGCACAGCAGAAGTTGCATTTAAAATGGTCTTTGCCTGAGAGAGGCTGCAAAATTCTTCTACCTTTTAATTGAGTCAAAATGAAGACAAGCATACCTTCACACAATTTCTGTTCAAAACTCATCAGGAAACTAAAAAATACAGTGTGGTTAAATACTGTTTGACTTCAAAGACAAGCATCTACAAGAAAACAGAATAAATTACTGAATATTTAACTGATGAGCTTTAATAAATTTTGCTTCAATTGACATATTTTGGATACTGAAGGTTTTAACTGAAAGACTTCATAAGGTCAACTGCAAGACTTTGTAAGACAAAGGAGTGGTTTATGTCTGGAGCAGATTTATTAAAATACTGTTTCTATGCATGTATATGTGTATGCATAAATCCCTGCATTTATGTATCTATCAATGTCATGCTAATTCTAGACATGCTAGAATTAATAGTCAAAAATAGTAGAAGAAGATACCTTATTGCTGAGATGATCAATTAGTTAAAACATATATTTTTAGACTGAGATTAAAACCCCACAATGGTTGATATTTTTTTCCCTCCTGTGTAGGTGGTAAAAAAAGGTAGAGAATGAAAGGTATGAATTAAACTACACCCTATAGGTTTTCATCACCTCCAACACCAATCACTTGGCTGCTTCCATATAATTTTGGCTGACACTGTAGCTTTAATTAATTTTTAAGAGCAGTTCATCATTCCAATGGAATGGACAATGCTTAAAACTATACTCTTTTTGTCAGAATAAATAAAAAATATTTACTATTTATGAAATAGTCTTATAAAATGCATGCAGATTAAATCCACAAAAGTTTTTTATGTGCAATGACAGTCCATAAATGATGAAAAGTAAAAACATAGCATTTGGTACAGTGTGATTTTAGACCTGTTTTTTTCCTCAATTCTTTAGTGAAGATGTGGTGTTTAATAAAATCTATGTTCTCAGGATACTTGTATAGAATCAAATTAGTCAGTCTTTATATAAGAGTTTAACTAAAAATGTCATGTTAATTCTGATATAGTTTACATGTAAATCATCTGGAATACACAAATTCTTGAGAATAGTGGCCTTTGGTGGTGCCATTCATCTGTGCTTTGTAGCACTGCTTTGAATAAGTGGGGTTACCCACTTTGGGAGAGGTTCTTTGTGTTCTTACTCTTTCATGAACTACTTTTATAAGCACTTCTGAAGAAAATGGTGAGAAATGATGGTTGGGTTTTGACCAAGAGGGTGTCCGACTTCATTTCATTCTTCCCAAGTCAGAGAGATGGGCACTTAGTGTGGGAAATGTCCTGTTATTAGATTGTCCTTGCTAATTTCAATAATCAAGTTTTTACTTATTGAATAAATGATGTTAGGGGAGGTTGAGGGATTCTCAGCAGTGACACTTTGCTGATGGATGCTCAGAGGTTAGAAAGCAATTAGATTAGCTAACCTCTGTTGGTCCTTCCCTTCCCAGAATCCAAATTGTCTATTTAATCCACTCAACACTGTTCACTCTTACCAGAAAGTTTTTCTGAATGTTTAATCTGAACCTCCATTGCTGCAAACTACTGCCACTGCTTGCTTTTGCTACTGGACACAGAGAACAGATTTACTCTCCTTGGCTTTTGTATGACTACTGTGGTTAAGATTTTGAAACAATAGTAGATTTACTCTCCTTGGCTTTTGTATGACTACTGTGATTAAGATTTTGAAACAACAGTTTGAGGATATGGGGTAGAGAGCTGATATTCAGCAGGCAGGCTGCTACTTTTGTTATATGTCTCTTGACTTTTCTAGACTAAACTGTCCCAGCTGCAGTAATTCCTTATAGGTCATATTATAATCTTTCCATTATCCTCCCTGCTCTCTTTTGGGTTCTCTGTAGATTTCTTTCTTACAGAGTGGTGCAAGCACAGGACTACAGCTGCAACTTTACTGCTAGAAATACAAGAAATACAATGCTGAATGCTGCAGATCTCTCTACTTTATATATTTCAGTATAAACTTTGTCTGAATGATTCATATTCTCTGCCCTCCTTCTTATTGTTACAGATAAAATATAATTTAAGAAAAAGTCTCTTTACTATTTGCATTTAAACTGTGTCATTATCCCTTCCATCCCTTTTTCTCTTCTTCTGGCTCTCCAGATAAGCACTCCAATCTCCTTAAATCCACACAAAGCTAAGACTACCTTTCTTGAACATATTTGTATTGCACTCACTTCTATCCATTTTCAATCTCTCCGGTGCCTTCCTTTACCACCAGCTCAATTTCAAACTTCTTGGCTGATCATCAGTATTCTATCATGCTATCTTTTCCAGGATTGCAAGTCTCCAATACTTTTTTTTCTCTCCACTGTTCCTGTCAACCTTTATCTTTCCATTTGTCAATATTTCACGCAAGGGCCTTCACAGCTTTTTTCCCATACTATTCCAAATGCAAATCTGCCAAGTGAAACATAAAAAATCATACTGTAAACTGCCTTTGAGTGATTGTTAGAGATTCACATTAATATTTTGGGTACCAAAAACTTAATAACTGGAGAGTTTCATAATCTGGGTAAAGACACACACTTTATTTAAAGCAAAACACCTACTTTATGCACTGTAAAATGGAAATCTGGGAGCTAGTATAGCTTTTACTAGTTATTATCTGAATGCCTCTTCCTGTAACCGCTTTTTCCATTTTGCCTGAACTAAGGTAGATGAAGTACCAAACCTAACTGGACAGACCTTTTCTCTCAGGTTCACAGTTACTTTCCTGCTAGTGTCCACAGTAAGAATCAAAAGCTGAACTTGAAAGGAATTAAAAATTTGTGACTTGCTAGTATTGGAAAGCAAGATCAGATGCACTGGAACAGTGACACAAAGGGAGACATCACTACTAGGCCTGACCTAACTTCTGTTTCTACCTTGCCTGAGGTGATGAGGCAGGTCCAAAATCTTTTATGATGATCTGCCTCAGCCTGTCTGTCTGTCAAGTCCCTCACACCCACCAGCCCTATCGTGTCATTGTCTCCTTGTCCTCATGCAGCAGCTGCCCCTTGCAGCTAGATCAGGCCTTCCTGAGTCGAGCACAGTGGGGCCTGGCCCACGGCTGTGTGGGATCTTCTGCAATTCCTCATGTGCCATCAGCCTGACTGTCTTTGGTGTCCTCCTTGTACTGGCCCCTGTCCAGCCCCAGTTCCTGACTGAACCTCCTCTCAGAGCCACCTGGCCCACCCTTGGGGCTGGTCTGGAGGGCTTCTGCCACCCTCTAGTTCTATCTGCTGTGGCCCCTTTCCAGGCCATTGTCCCTGCCCTGGTTGAGTGTCCATAAAGTTATCCACTGACATCCTGCAGCAGCTAAATCTCTCCCCCCATTCTGAGCTCTCAGGTGTGAGGACACACCTTGTTTGTGGGGAATGGGAGCTGCTGTCAAGGCTGTGAGGGCACTGAGAGTCCTGACCAAGCCTCACTTGGGTCCCCTGCCCTCTGCTCATGGGCTCTGAGTTCCTGGCCCTCGCTGGAGCTGAGCTGTAGGAGTGCTGGTCTCCATCCAGCTCAGCCACAGCCATGCCCCTAGCCTGACCTGGAACCTGCTTTGTTTGATTGACTTGTTTGGTGGTTCCCCAGTGGAAGTGTTCAAGGCCAGACTGAATCAGGCTTTGAGCAGTCTGGTTCAGTGAAGGTGTCCCTGCCTGTGACACAAGGGTGGGAACTAGATCATCTTTAAGGTTCCTTCAAACCCAGATCATTCTACAACTTTCCTGGTGATCACTGGGCTGCAACTGACCTAGGCTACCATCACTGGACCTGACCCTGAGTTGTGTTTCTGGTTTGTTTTGAGACCAGTCTCACCACCGTGGACTTGTCCCAGCTGATCCTGACTCCCATCCCCAGGCTGCCCTGCTCACAGTCCTCAGGCTGGGGGAAAGGGCCCAGCTTCCTGCCAGGCTCTCCTGCTGCAGGGAGCACTTGGCCCTTGCTGCTTCCCCACAGCGTGAGCACAGCCTTCCCCAGCACCAGAGCTGTCAGGATTACAAGAGTTTACAGCATCTCTTGAGGCTGTCCTCCCTTCTGCCAAAGGGATCTGAAATAGTGAATGCTGAGAGTATTCACCATGGAAGCACATTTGATCTTCAGCCAGGTCTTGAAATGTAACAGCCTCTCTGCAATAATGTTCTGCTTATACATTAATTGTTCATTTCTGTGCAATTGTAAAGAGAGAGTGCTGAAAGTAGTTAAAACAGAGACTTTCATGCTGTGGCAATAACTGTATGCTCTTGAATACCATTGGTATCAGACTTAATTCTTAGACATTATAATTATGTGAGGGCTCATTTTCTGTGAGTTTGCTCTCACTTGTCTTCCCTATTTAATGTACATTATAATATTTTGTACTTTTCTTCTAGGCTTGAATAGGAATATTGTATTAGGCAAGCAGGTGATGAGATTCTGTTCTCTGCTCCAGTTAGCATAATTTCACCAATTCTGGTCCAGTTACTAGGATTTGCAGTAATTTAACTGCAATCAGAATTGAATTGTGTTTGTTTAAGAAAGAAAAAAAGTGTCTCTGAATGTTCATTCCATAGACTTATTCTGTTGTAATGGAGATTAGTCTGTGTTCTTTTTCTATTTCACATTTTTATTTCATAGCCTTAACATCCTAATAACAATTTTATTCTCGTCATCCTGTTGTTAGCAAGTAACTCAGGTAGGAAATTAAAAAGAGCTGTGCAGTGAACAAAAGACATGTAGAGGCCTGTTAAGCAAGGAATTTACCCTTTTAACATAAATGTCTGCATTATCATTACTGATAAACAAAAGGAGAAGCATCTATTCTTTCATACTTCTGTCAATTAACTATATGTGAAGAGTTTTGAAAGCAAAGATGTCTTGTAAGGTAATAATTTGAGATTTCTTTTCATTTTAATTTATAAAACTAGTTTTAATAACTTCTTTAGGAGTTTAGTACCCCAAACAGTTAAATAATTCTTTTTGAAATGACACATGCACAGCACAAGTTTAGTAAGCAGCTGCAGAAGTGGTCAGAGCTGGATGAAATTAGAAGGAAAAACTTTAATGTAATTTAGTGATAATGTGCATTAATTCAGACCAATGTAAATATTAAAAGTAAGATAATGAAATACTCCATGTTTGTAGGAAACATACACATAGAACATATACTCTCATATCTTGAGTAGCATGCACATACAATTCTCCACTGAGATAATCTGTACTTAACAGCAATACAATAATGTTTAAGCATTTTGAGGTAGACATAGTATAGGTGAATTTGCTATTTTGCTGCCATTCATGATTTACTGGCATTGTTTTTATACCACCACTCTTAGTTTTAACAGATTTTTTTTTCATCATCAAAAGCATTGCCTACCATAAGCTTTATTTGTAACATCTGAATGTGAGAGTTTTAACTTTTTGTCCAACTGTTTTTGCAGCAGATCAGCACACTCTAGTCATTAAAAGGAAGAAAAAAATAATCTTCAATACAGTAATTACTCTGTCCACTTAACTTAGTTTTGATAATACATTTGTACTTTCCTATGCTAATGTAAACTGCTGTTTATATTATTCTGGAACGCTTGCAATAAGTTTACAGAATTTACTATTAATAACTTACATATTTAAATTACAGCTCTGAGAAAACAAAAAAATACATCTTTGTCACCTTTTGTTGAAATCTTGGAGTTTCCTGAGCTTCTTCTTCTGTACTGGGTTTTTTGCTGCCCACCATCTTCGTTATGCTTGTCTTGCACTTTTCTCTGCAGCTATCACTTGCCTTGAGGGAATCTTGTTGGCTCTGGACCACCAGAATTCCCACTTCTTGTTCTTAAAAAACAGCTGAGCAAAGGTCATGCCAAGTTGTTCTTGAATGTATGGTTGTCCAAAGGGAGGTTAAAGATCAGCTCAAAGCAGTCTGCTGTGATAAAGCCTTTAGCAGAGGAAGTCCCAAATCTTGCTGGTTTATTTTTTCCTTCCCAAAGCAAAGCCCATCCCTTGCTCCCCCCACCTTTTTTTTTTTTTTTTTCTCCCTGCAGTATTTAAATATGCTTGTTATGCTGTGCTGTGGGAAACAGATGCATTCTTGTTATGGCCAGAGATGAATGTCAGGACTGAAGGAGCATCCATGAAAAAGTCTTTTGTTTGATCTGCACTGTCCCACAGTGGAGCTATGGCACAACTTCCGTTTGGGAAATTAACTGTATCACTGTGTTCAAAGCACGGCATTACCTGAATGACAAACATGCCACTGTTCACATGACAGCTGACAAAGAGTATTGTTTAATTTTAATCAAAAGCAATAAAATCCAGCCAATTCAAAAATCCAAAGCATGTGAAGGCTAGGTGTATGTGAAATGCACTGGCATTCTATTTTTATTCAGGCTGAAGAATTTAGAGATGTTATTTTATAAATGTTTATGTATTGTAGTTTTAAAATGGAGTAACTTCTGATTTTGAACCCCACACCACTCTTGGTGATTGTGCACTTGTTTAAAAAAAGAAGTAAAGCAAATAGTGCCACACTCCTGTGAAGGAGAGGCTGTGTGTAGGTGTTGTTGGTTTAACCTGGCAGGCAGCTAAGCCACAGCCACTCACTCACTCACTCACTCTCCCACCCACCCCCTGAGTGGGACGTGGGAGAGAATTGGGAGAAAAAACCCAAAGTAAAGAACTGGGGTTGAGACAAAAACAGTTTAATAGGAGGAAAAAAAGGAAGATAAAAGAAGAACAACAATAATTTGAATTTACAAAGCGATGCACAGTGCAATTGCTCACCACTCACTCATTGGTGCTCAGACAGTTCCTGAGCAGTGGCCTCTGGCCAGTTTCCCCCCCACCCCAATTTATATACTGGGCACAACATCTTATGGTATGGAATATCAGCTGGGGTCAGCTGTCCCGGCTGTGCCCCCTCCCAGCTCCTTGTGCCCTGCAGCCTCCCTGCTGGCAGGGTGGGGTGAGAAGCTGAAAAGCCCTTGACTTTGTGTAAACACTGCCCAGCAACAACCAAAACATCAGTGTGTTACCAGCATTATTATTCCCAGAATCCAAAACACAGCCCTGTACCAGTTACTAGGAAGAAAATTAACTCCATGGCAGTAGAAACCAGGACAGCAGATCAGAGAGGCATTCTTCCTGTGGCTGTCAGTGTTTCCAAGGATGCACATTTGCTGCAGCTAAGCTGGCCTATTAACGAGGTACAGCTCAGAGGGGTCTCACTATCCCTGGCAATGGGCACTCTGGCTGTCAGAGTGTTCAGCCTCTTCTGGCACCAGGGAACTGCCACATGTGGCTGGGGTCATTCTTCTGCTTCCACCTAGAACAGGTCCAGCAGTGGGATAATGTTGTACTAGCACCTGCAAGTTTGGAGGATTGGGAGGATTTTTATTTCTCTTACTAATGCAAAGGAGTCCTGGCGGAGAAGGAAGGAAAATAATTTTCACTTTCAGAACCATATCAATTATCTTCAGATAGTTGCAAACAATCAGTATATTCAGACCAAATAATATTAGTTCACATTTCTGCAACAGCGTATCAGCCCTAAGGAGAGGGCCCTGTGGTGCGACCTGCCTTTGCAAGAAGCTGGAGTCACTGCCTGCATATTTTCATGAGCAGTAAATGCTTCTCCACAAAATTCTACAAATAATGGTGGTAGGTTTTTTGAGTAATAACTGGCCAGCACTGGTGTTTTGAGACAAAATATCTAGGTTAATCTGTGGTGAAACAGCACAAACCCCATCAGTTTCCCTGGGTTTCTGAACCCACACACAGACAGATGTGAATACTTTTAGAAGAGAGGACTTGTAATGCTTCAGTTGTCTTAATTGAAGCTTTTAAAACCTTCTCCCATCTTTGCTTGAAATATATATATATATTTATATATTTATATCATTAATTATAATTATAATATAAATATAATTAATATTATAATTAATTCATATATTTTCTGGACACAGTCCTTGCTCCTCAGCTGAAGGCTGTTGTGTAAGTACTCTTGACACATTTGAGTGAAGGTATCTCTGTAGCATCAAAAGGAAAAGAATATACCCCACCTTCCCACGCTGACCAAGTCAGGGGCCGCCCCCGCGCTGCCCCAGCGATGCCCCTGCGGCGGGACCCGCTCCGGGCGGGCGCGGAACGGGGGGATCCGCCCGGCGACGGGCTCGGGCCGCACGGCCCCGCGCCGGTGGTGGAGCCCCGCGGGCTGGGGCGGCTCTCCCCGGTCGCGTCTCCGGTGGGAGCACTCTCAGCCCAAGGGGCTGGAAACACGCTTGTCCCAGAGGAGCGCGTTGCC
Organism: Pyrgilauda ruficollis; assembly: GCF_017590135.1. Classification (NCBI taxonomy): domain Eukaryota; kingdom Metazoa; phylum Chordata; class Aves; order Passeriformes; family Passeridae; genus Pyrgilauda; species Pyrgilauda ruficollis. The sequence goes on from NW_024524266.1 coordinate 12,549,490, forward strand.
TGAGGCGCTGGCGTGCAGTAAAGGCGGAGGATTGATAGAAGATAAACGCGCCCAGAGCCGTCCGCCTTCGCAGTTCTCCCCCATGGACTTTCGGGAGCCTTTGGCGCGAGCGCCATGGCCGAGAGCGGCGCTCAGGGCCAGGACGGTGAGACCCAGGGGCGGCGGGGCGGCCGGGGCCCCTGTCCTCGTCCTCCCGCCTGTCCCCGTCCCTCGCAGGCGCCGGCGTTTCGCTGTCAGGCGGGGGGCGACCGGGCAGCGGCGCTGGCGGCGGAGAGGGCGAGCGCGCGCGCACCGGGCTCGGGAGCGCGCGTGCGCGGCGGTCTTTACCCCGGCCCTTAGCAACACAAATCCGGCCTGCTCTCAGCCGCGCTGCCGGGTGCAGCTCTGTTCACAAGTTGATGTCCTGCTGCCACCAGGAGGGACTGCCCTGCTCCTCTGGCCGCCTGGCCAGCCGTGGGTCTCCTCTGCCGGCACGGGGTGTGCAGCTCCTCACACTGAGCCCGCAGCCTTGTCCCTGCTCTGTTTGTTTGCTTCTAGAACTTGGATGGGGTCCGTTTGTTCCCTCTGGTCAGATAAGTGTTCCTCCCCCAAATTAAGAGAAAGAAATAAAAGATCTGGAGAAGTAGAAAGCATCTTGTTGGGGAGAGCATTTGGGAGGGAAGGAAGTGGAAGAGGAAATGGGGTGTCAGCTGCCAGCAGATTTCTAGTTTGTCTCAATCTGGTCACACTCAAACGTTGTGGAAACCGCCTAAAAACATCGCTGCTTTGTAGCAGTGTAGGCCTTCTCTAAGTCTGGTATTCCTGAGTTGTCATGGTGACATGCAAAATAAAAGGAGCTGGAAATTCCCAAGGAAAAGGTGGTGGGGGATCTCTTACAGGGAAAGGCTGATGAGATTGGAGAGGTGCTTTGGAAATCTAGGTGGTAGCTTCACGCTGAATGTGAGCTGGCATGAGAGGGCTCTTTGAGCTCCCTGTCAGGCCATGCCCGCAGTATCATTCCAGAACTGGCTTAGGAAGAGCCATCTGTGGCTGTGCTTTTAGCCAAGTAGGTTTTGGTTTTAAGCAAAACTGCAGTCATCTATTAATGCATCGCTGAACACTTAAGTACCAAAGCTAACAGCTCGTTGTTAAACTAATTTCTGTTGTTTTTAATTAATTACAGCTATGAGTGAGTCTGGAAGTTTTGCAGCATCACGTTCTAGACGTGAGAGGAAGAATAGAAGAGGTCAGCAAGAAGCACTTGAACGTCTGAAAAAAGCTAAAGCTGGGGAAAAATTCAAATATGAGGTGAAAATTCCTCATTTTTTCTTCTTAATTAAAAGTGAATGTGAGCTGAGAAGCTTAATCACCATTGATAGATATGTAAAAGTTATGGGAAACAAAATAAACCTTTCAGATCAGCTTTTGTGTTTTTAATAGTGTATGTTTTTCTGAGTGTAGCTGTAGTTTTCTGCTTTCTAATATAATTTACTTCTTCTTTTCTGTTTTAAAAACTAACCCAGTTTTGTTAACTGCAAGCAGAATATGCTTGCCGTTGCTTGAGAGCTATGTTCTAGGAAAGGACCAATTTTTAAAACAGTATAAGTAATGTTATGATAGGAAATACTTTTTGTTAAAATCTCAAATTATATTAAACTTTAATTTCAGAACTTTACATGACTGAAATCCATTAATATTGATATGCTGTGTTTCCACAAAGAGACCACAATTTAAGTGGTGGAACTGAAATCTGGCAGTGTAACATTGATACTGTAACATTGTCCAATCGTGGTGCCAACAGGAAATGACTTCCTCATTGAGGTGAATAAATGTAAAGAAACCAGAAGTCCTTAGATCATTAACATGCAAATTTTCTCTGAACACTCTGCTTGGGTACATGAAATCCCTTTCCTTTTCATTGAGCTCAGATTGGTGTTTGAGACTGGAGCCAAGGCCACAAGTCTTCACTGCTAGGTTTTTTTTCTTTAATTTTTTTTTTTTAATGAATTGAGCAATAAAGCAAGTAGCTTTCAAATGAAACCTCTGCCAGTGCTTCAGTAGATTTTGAGTTTCAGTATACTGTGATAATTTTAAGAATTGATAACTTGTCTTTTATCACTGCCAAAAAAGAAACTTAATGAATAACAGTGCTTACTAGTTGTGAACAGTGTAGCAATGTAGGAACCCTACATGCATTCTGGGGAACTTTACATTCTGCCTGATGATCTGCGGTATTGATGGCATGGAAACTGTTAATCCTCAGTGTACCTTAACTGCAGGTTGAGGAGTTCACGGGTGTTTATGATGAAATAGATGAGGATGAATATTCCAAGATGGTCAGAGACCGTCAGGATGATGACTGGATTGTTGATGATGGTAAGTTAAGATTAATTTGGAGAGTTACTTTGGTTCTAGTGTTATAACTCAATTAGGCTTCATAACGTTCATGCTTTGAGGTAAGTTATTGTTAGTACATTCTTAAAATTTCTTTTAGGAGATAAGAGAAAGGCATTATTTTAATGGAAATGAATCTTGGATTGTTCTCATAATAGTCTGTTAGGATGATAATGAAAATATTTTTCCATGAAGACCTGTTGATGCAATTTTATTTCCAGTTATCAGTGTTACAGTTAAAAAAAAAAGTACTGTTATGGATAATTTCTAATTAAACATCTAAGAATATGTTTAGTCTAACAGAAGATACAGCTGAGAATGCTGTAGTTTTTAATACTTGCTTTTGTAACTTTTGCTCTATATTAAAGGGGGAAAATGTTTAAATATGTGAAAAGTTCAGGAATATCAGAAGACAGAATTTAAACTGCAATTTTTTAATAATTTTCTACAGATGGGATAGGTTATATAGAAGATGGAAGGGAAATCTTTGATGAAGATCTGGATGATGATGCTCTTATTTCCGATAAGAAAGGTAACTTGCATGTGACCACTGAAGACTGTCTGCCAGGGTCTTCTTTTAAAAGGTACACATAATGGGTAACTTCCTGTCATCAGTAAATGTGGTAAATATGGCCAAATGACAGACTACTTGAAGCTCTGTCATTTGGTGCCTGTGGATTTTATTCAGCCCCAGTGATGAAGAGGATGGAGGCTCACAAATGGAGGTCACATCACTGTTAACTGCCTCAGCACGACTGGGGCACTGCTGCTCAGTCTTCTGTGGAATGGGGCTTCACTTCTAGGAAAAAGGCATCTGGGAGTAGTCTTGGTTTTCAAAGCCAGTGCCGAAAAGATGTGTCATTTCTCTTCACCACTAAAATACTTACATGCTTATAAGAATCTTGGATCATATGGTTTTCCCAATTTTTTTATGGAATCTGGTGGCAAACTGAGAAACTGAGTCTGATGTTGAGAATCCAAGCCTAGTGCCAGGCTCCTGGACACTCATATTTTATTCCCTGGAAATGCTTCCATGTAAAGTATCTTTGTCCTTTTTCTGGAGTATGCAAAATGCATCTCTAACATGACTAGGAAAGAAAGGGTGATGAGAGGGTTTTCCATTTTTTGTGTGTGCATGACAAAGCTGAAAGATGACTAGGCTTCATTTCAGCCAAAAGTGTAAAGGTAGAAGAAGCAGACTACCTTGGCTATCTATCCATGCTAATAACTGGACCTGTAAACATTGGTTTTTTTTACATGAAATTCACATTTTAAAATTTTTTGTTTTGGTAGGAAAAGGTGGCAGAAGATCTACAATTGATAAAAAGAATGTGAAAAAATCTGTGGTGTCAAAGCCAAACACAATTAAGTCTATGTTTATGGCCAGTGCTGGGAAGAAAAACACAGATGTAAGTTTTTACATTTTTGAATTTAAATACTTCTGACTTGTTCACAGTTTTAGCGGGAGTGGAGTAAACCAAAGGCTCATTTTAGTTTTTTTTGTCTAGTGAGACAAACTTCTATTATGATCCCTTGTGTCTGGAGCATTTCTGAAAACATTGTGTATGTTTTGTGAAAATCCTCTAGTCATTTACAGCTGTTCTCCTGATTGGGTTTGCACATGTAACTGAGAACTGTTTGGCTAATCTTACCTTACAGAAAACTGTGGACCTGTCCAAGGATGATTTACTTGGGGATATTCTTCAAGATATTAGTGCTGAAGTAAGTATGTTAATAAAATCTGTTGGAAGCAACCTTACTCCATTAATTTATCATGGAACACACCAAGAAAACACATTTTTTTTGTGAAACTAGACAATCTAAGACTGATTTCATCCAGAGCACATCTCACTGACATATTCCACACGTGTGTGCTGTCTGCCTGTTGTCCCCACCGTGCAGATGTTGTATGACTGCATTGCTTCATAAGGCAATCTATCACCTGATTACAGATGGTTTATATCAAGATGATGTGGAGCCTGTGCTAATGCAGCCTTCAAGGTTTTAGTCACTGTGGAATGATAAAGGACTTGGCTGCCTCTGAATTGTGTGCTATATATCTGTCACCACACCTCAGCCAGGGAGTTGTAGGACATGTCCATCTGCCCTGTATGGGAGGAGCTGAGGGAGCAGTGTTTCAGCAGTAACCTGAACCTCTGTCTGCCTCCTGCTTCCCATGATTTACTGCAGGGAGCCAGGTTAACACTCCCTTGGAGGCAGGAGTGCAGGATGGCTGCTGTGACAGGGTTAGACTGTCGCAAATATGTAATGCCCTTTTAACAAGATTTCTTAAAACCAAAAGGATTGCTCGCATATGAATGTCAGAGCTGCTCTAGTGGTGAGATGCTGAAGTGGAATATGTTGAACCATAATAAGCTTAACATGTTCATAGGATATCCCAATGTAAGATTCTTTTAGTTTTGTGCTCTTATTATTTTACTCCTCCTTATGACATCTGATTGAGGCTATAAAACCCTCCATGACTATAACTGTCCCTGCCCCCTGTTATCATTAAAGAAATGCAATTTAATGCTGTCAAATTGGTGGAACATTGATTAGGGAAAATAATTACACTATGGCTTCTATTTACTTAAATACTAGTTAGCTGCTGATTTTTTTGTTTTGTTGTTTGTTTTGTAAAATTTCTGTTGTTATTAGCTGCTTATAAGATTAAGCAGAAAATATCTGTACATGTAAATATGTTAAAATGTGTTTTCCTCTAGTGGAACAATGCTGAAAGAGCACCAGCCTTTCATGAGGCATGTATCTTCAACACTACTGCTTCAGCAGACATGAATAAAAGCACAAGTTATTCTGATACTTGTGCCATAAAGGCACAGTTAGCTATTGAAATTCCCACTGTTTGAAAACTGTTTTGTTTACTGATGGCAATTTTTCTCAGATTGTTTCCTCTCCCAAAAAGATCTAGTGTGTGTCTTCCTGGGCTGATTGCTCAGGTAACATTATTTTATGGGGCTGGGTTTCGTATCAGGGTGCGTTTTCTTCATCAGCCAAAAATATTGGTGTCCCTTTTTCTCGACAATGGAAAATGCTACTAACCGAGGCAAAAGGAAACACTAAACAACTCTTCCTTTTGTCACTTTCTCTGTTCTTTCAATATTCAGACAGTTCAGCTAAGTCCACCACCAGTTATAATGCTGAAAAGGAAAAGATCTGCTGGAGTACCACTCAATCCTTTCTCTGTGCAGTCCCAAACTTCTAAGGTAAAGAGGAAAAGAAAACTGTTCTCATAATTAATAAGTGCTAATCTGTGTTTTTTGTTGATTTGAACACTGTTGACTTTTGTTTCTCCTCCTGGAAATTAACTTTCTCCTAAGCTTCCATAGCAGTTTTACAGTGTAACTTCGTGCCTTTTTCTGCATTGTCTTTCATGTGAGCACATAAACAATACAATTAGTTTTGTGTCTGTAGTATAGGAGGAGTTTGTAGCTGTTACATTTGACAGGTGAAACTGTTGTTACAGTGTTCAGTGCATCACCTGAAGGTGAGTTTCTGCTCTGTCTCTTTTCCAAAGAGTAGAAAAGACCCTTGTAGCAAGGAGAGGAGGATGGGAGGTGAAATAAGCAGCAGTGTGGAAAAGGGTAAGAAACCAATCATTTGCAGAAATAGAAAACAAATGGAAAATTGAAGCTATGGATAGGAGTTTGCCCTAGTGGAAGATGTTGGAATGGGAGAAGAATAGGCTGCTGAGGATGGAAGGCTAGCTTTTTGTTAGCATTTCTGGTAAATGGAAAGGACTTCATAGCTAGAAATACAAAGATATAGTTGGTAGTGGTCTGTAGAACGAAAATGGAGTAGCGTAGATACATATGATTTGTGAAACCTTCTGTGACATCAACTCTTATGTTGAAAATAATCACCAGTGCTACTCATCTTAACAGTTATGTTCAAAACTAGAAGCAATTGGAAAAATGGGGGGATGTAGTAAGAGAGGATCATGGTTTAAAATATGTGGAACTTTTCCTCTACCCCTGGTTACTAGATCTGCAAATAGCAAGTAAAAGGTTTTGTTGTTTATTTTTTTCTTCTTTGCTCTTACAAGATTATTTTTAACTCATGGTGGAAATGTTTTTCAGGTAATCACCCCAATATCAAAGAAAGCTCCTGCTCATGTCAGAAAGGAAACTCTTCCTCCAGCTTCATTTCATTCTAAACACCCCAATAATACAGCAAAATCTGTCAGAGTCTCTGAAAATGAGGACACCAAGCATGTGCAGAAACCTATAGAAAATGAGGGAATAGTGAAGGCTGTAGGAGAGAAACCTACTAAAGGTATCAAAAGTAAATGAAAACCCAATTCTGGAAACTCTTTAAATATGGTATAGTAGTTTTAAAACATTTGTTAAATTATAGTAGCTTGAATAGAGCAAAGTATCATATTTAAGCTATCTTAATACTGTATATTATGGTCATGCTTATAGTGTGCTATAGTGTGCATTGTGTCATTTTGATGATTCAAGCCTTTAGTTCTACCTGCAGCACTTCCAGATGATGATGAGGGAATGATGGATTTTGATGAGGAGGACTTTGATGAACCTATGGAAGCAGAGCATGTGGAAACTGTACCTGAGACAGCTGAAAGCTTGAAAAGACACAATGAAATTGAGAAGAAAGAGACAGAGGAGCTAGAATCAGGGAAGAAAGAGACATCTGTCTTGTAAGAATCTCTTTTGCTTCTTTTTTTCCTTTCACTAAGAAGGCTCTCGGTTTCCATTAACTGAGATTAGATTTAGCTTCATGTTTGTCTTTGCCAAAGGGATAATTGTGATAGAGACAGAATGATAATAATGCTATGAAATGCTTTTTTCTTCATAGTTACATTAAGAATAGTAAGATGCTGATAGCTACTTAATTGAAAAATATTTGATGTTTTTGGGATCTAGCATGTGACAACATGTATTTCAGCACACTGAGGTGACTCAATGTAAGTGTCGAATTGCGAACTTTGATGTCAGTAAGCAAAACCAAGGAATTTCTAACAATACTTTAAGTGAATCTGAAAGTATTTTGTAATAGATGTAGGTAAAAGTTTTGTTGCTAAAAGTAATGTTGAACAGCTATGTCTTTGAAAATAGGAAGAAGGTGGCCTTTTCCCTGTTTTTGGGTTTTTTTTTTTAATTGTTTGGAAAATCTTGAATCATATGTTTCCATAACAAAATACTTCAAACTGTAAAATAATTGAATGATGAAAAAGACCTAAACATCTAATGACTGAAAAGGTAGTTTTGTTGAAATAATCCTTTGTTCCCACTAAGCAGCTTGTATAGATGGATGGATATATTTGATATGTAGAGACTTGAATTGACCAAGGCTGAAATACCAGGTGACTGATTTTCAAAGCCTGTGTGTAGTGTATCAAGGCCCATACTTAAATGTGGATTTCTGTCTTTGTCACTCCATCCCTCTTTTCAGAAGAAACCTGTGGAAACCCAGCTGTTGGGAATGTTGCTTTGCTTGGTAGTGGAAAGAAAAACAAAAGGCGTCGGCATATAGGCCTGGAGAAGAGCAAAATGGTGATTTTGCCTTTTTTTTTTTTAAAGGCACAGTTTTAATTGGTTTTTTATTCTTCTGCAAAACCTGCAGAAGTTGTTCTCTCCCAGGTCTCTCATGTTGGGACAGAATTGATGAGGATGAAGCTGATCTAGTAGCAGCAGAAGTTCAACTGGACCCCAATCTCCTTCCACTTGTGAACGGGGAAAGTGATGATCAAGTCTTCAGATTTTATTGGCTGGATGCTTACGAAGATCAGTTCAATCAGCCAGGTAATTGTTCAGTTAAAGGCAGAAAATGCTAATCTGATTCTTTTTGTTGAGATTTTCTTTTTTGAAAATTGGGGTTTTCAGACTTGACTGAATTACATCCAGTTGCCTTGTGTCTTTGTGCTCTAAGATGTTCATCTCTTGTTCTTTTGTACCTCTGTACAGAAGAGGCAGAGCAGGGCACTGTGACTATGAGAAGAGTGTAATCTCTTGGCCTATATAGGTAGGGAAGTAAAAGGGACTTATTAGCACTGTTTAGTGTTGGTGACCCATTCGCTTTCTTAAAATTTTATACACTCCAGGAGCAAGCTGAAGTTGTTAATTTTTTGCTCAGTGATGCAACAACTGAACATGCTTTCTTGTTTTTGGAAAAGTAGCTCAAAATTCACATGGATGAATAAAAAGCCTGTACCATAGCAGTTGCATGATTTTATGCAAAAAAGAGGGAGGAAGGTGGTCTGATAAATATGAGTTCTGTCTTGTATTTCTTATCCCCTAATTCAAACTATCTAAATTTTGAAGATTGTCTTAGAATTAAGATTGCTAACTCTCATAGTCTTCAAATTGCATCATTCTGATCTCAGCTCTGACAAAACAATTTGTGTTTACATCTGTTCTGAGCACTTCCCATCCATCCCCTCATTTCATCAGCAGCTGTAGGATATTGGGTTTCTAGTTTGTGCTTCATGTGTGTTTACCAGAAGGTTCTTTCACGTGTTGTTGGAGGGTTTTTTTAGTTGAAGCTGTAAGCATTGAGTCAGATACATTTCTTTGTTAACACCTTTTGTTGTGAGTTGGGATGCCAAACTTAAATATGAGACTCTGCTGGGCTGAACGGCTTGGTGATGGGAGTGGTAATAATCATAGATATCTTGATGAAATCAATGGCTCTAATATAAAATTGCTACTTGTAAAGAACCCGCTATTGTTATTTTTCCTTTTTTTTGTCTTTTAAGTCAGTGATTGCTGAATGGAACATAATTATGAAAGGATTTCTGTTCCTTGCATGCAAGGAGTGTTCTTTTCTCATTATGACTTTTTCAGGATTGAATAATAAGGACTGCACCTGTTTTCAATTAGTAATGTAGAAGGGAAAATTTTAATATTGCTTTTTGTTTAACATGTTCATGATCTTTGTTTGTGCCTCATTTGCTGTGATGTCAAATGCATTGCCTGAAGAGTAAATACTATAGCATAATCATAAGACTCTTTCAAACTTAATGATTTTTTGGAGGCTTACTTTTCATAATTCCCTTTATGATCTTAGGCAGAGAACTCGAGAATTGTGATCCTATTAACATTTTAAAGAAATAACGAATAAAACCTGCCCTTATTTTTTTCCCCTCTGCAAGACATTTTCCCTGTGTCTTGACTTTGCTTACCTTTTGGTTCATTTAGTAGCATAATCTTTTCACAGGCTTTGATTTACAAGCTTTATTAGTATTTTTTCTTTCTTTATTCTTTCTAAAGTCTTGCTCTTGCAGGGGATAGGGCTTGTTATCTCTCAGATGATTTTTTTTTTTTTTTGGTTTTACATGAAATGTCGCTGAAAACTCTTGGAAGTTAGTCTGCTTTTACTGTCTGTGGGAGTGATAGTGTGTGCCAGTGTTCAACTGGATGATCTCAAAAGGTTCCTTCCATTCTAAATTAGTCTAATTCAGTGAAGTCTAGTTATTAAGACCACTTATTTGTCCGTGCTAGAGTTGATAGAAATTTGTCTTTGCAACCCAGGCTGCTTTTTACCCTATCTTTGACTGGCTCATGTATCCTTCTTTCTACTTCCCTGCTTATATGTACTCCACTGACAGATTAACTACTCCATGCTCTTAATATTTCCAGCTGTTCAAGCAGTCATTTACTGTTTTGTGGTCTTTCACAGTTTCATTCTGTATGATACAAACCTATCTCAGGTGGGTTTTTTTTATCCCTTAACAAAAAAGTAAAAGATTGCTGGGGACAAGAACTTCATCTTCCCTGTCACTTAGATCTGCAATTGGAGCTCTTTCTCGATACTTCTATTCAAACTGTCTAAATCTTCAAGATTGCCTCTGTATTAAAATTTCTTAAGATACTTTGTGCAGCTGAAACTTGTATCCTTGCTCTCATCATCTTCAAAACCACAGCATTCTCTGTCCATGACAAAAGTAGTTTTGTTCACATCTATTCCAAGCACTCAGAAAATGATTTTTCATATTCTGTCACTTTGACTCTGTCATCCATCTTAGTGCATCTTCACTGATTTATCTTTGGTTTAATGGAGTAAGAAAGGTGCCTGTATGTCTGATAGATCTGCTGGCGAAGATAAGTTATAACTCTTAACCAAGGGGACTTGTTTGTGCATTGCCAGGCAAAGGAGAAATGCAGATTCTATGCATGAAACCCTGTTTCTGAGACAGTCTCAGGATGGATATTTCTGTTTTCATCAATAGTAGTATGCTGTAGGAATAGTGTCATCCATATAATCAAAGTCCAAATTATTTGGAGCTTGAAGGGAACCTGGTAAAGCCGGGTTTCTGAGTTGTACTTGGAATTTTTTTGTACTTGTAATTTGCAAACTGTTTGTGACAGTTGGGTGGCTTGATACTTTGTTATTTTTAAGTTTGACATAATTTGACTAGCAGTTTGCAGCATTTTGTTCTATTGCCAAGATCTCTGGGCTCAAAGATGTGCATGTACTGTAATGACATTGTCCGCAGTGAAGTCAGTTGCCACTAGTCCTGCTCTGTATAATCTTTCTGAGTGTCTCCCTTAGTTACAACTACTGTCGTGGCACCCAGGATTCCTAGGAATGCCATGCATCTCTTGGTGTCCTCATTTGTTAAAAATAGTCACTTGAAAGCTGATCAGCTTCTAGTTGTTGTCTTCAGAATGTTTTCCTGAAGGTTTTATTGGTAACTGAGTCTTGATCTTGGGGTACTGAAGGGAAAAGGAGTCAATTGTACTGGTCTAGCTGAAGAGTGGAAAACTGGAGATAACACATATTAGAGGATTGATTGACAGCATAGGCACTCTCATAATCTTCAGCTTTCACTGACATCTCTCTCCTTCCTCCCTCTCTCCAGGGATTATCAAACTAATATAGGCAGCAATGGAATATCAGAAAAGAATTTTGAGACTGGCTGTGTAATGCCATTTTGGATTTTACATACCAGGTGTTACTATAGCAATGGAGGTAGAGACATGAAGAAAGATACAGGTGTCTGTTTGTAAAGCTGGTGTTTAAAACAATTTAGAATGTGCTGATACATTGGAAAGATTTGTTGTTCAAGGACCTGACACATCAATGGTTGTGTTTCAATGCAAGAACACATTATAAGCTGCTTCAGGCAAGTTTAGAAATGATTAATTTTAAAATTGCATAGTGAATTCTTTGCCTTCCTTCCTTAGGTGTGGTATTTTTGTTTGGCAAAGTTTGGATTGAATCTGCAACCACCTATGTCAGCTGTTGTGTGACAGTGAAAAATATTGAGAGAACTGTTTATCTGCTGCCTCGTGAAACAGTAAGTGTGACTTTCAAGCACGTCAAACATAAGTACCTTTCATTCTGCTTATGGCAGGTTAGGAGTTTAGCAATGTGTTTATGGAAGCTGTTGGAAGCCAGTGTTGTCTGATGTAGGTGATAAAGTTAAAAACAATGTGTACACTGTATCACATGTGAGCTGCAGAGTGGAGCCCTGTGACTTCCCCTGACCCTAACTAACAAAGGCAGACAATTTTTTACCCTTCGTCTTGCTGCTTTGCAGATAAAGTGGTCTTGAAGTATTACTAGAGAACTTAGTGCTTTTTAAGCATTCTTTTTCAAGTAATTTTTTCTAAATTTGGGATTTCTTGGCTGATTGCATTTTAGTTCTTCCTAAAAAAAGAGATACATGATTCATAATAGCAAAGTAAAAGTCAACTTATTGTCATGTCTGCTGACATTTTTGTTAATTTGTAAAACCTCACTTCTGTTTTTGAGGAAATCGACCTATCTACTGGTAAAGAGACTGAGACTCCAGTAACTATAATGAGTGTTTTCAAGGAATTTAATGACACCATTTCACCAAAGTACAAGATCATGAAGTTCAAATCCAAGGTTTGTTTGCAAGCATCCTATTTGGTCATTTTCTGTTCTGGTTTGTAAGGTGGGAAGGCTATTGAAACATTTTCCAGGGAGGGAGGTTGTGCCAAAACTCAAATATTTAACTCCTGACGTGTGTAAATTTACCTGCATGTAAAAACTATCCAAAATACCTATATTCCTTTAAGAATGGTAAATCTGCAACATGTTTAAACAATGCTTTTGTAAATACTCACTCGCTCATTAGCTTCTTTAAAACGGGGTTGACAGACTGGCTTGCTGAGCTGTTTTTGAGACTGCAGAACAGATAGAGGTTCTGATACCCAAAGCCTTAGTAACAGCTTGTGTTGTCAGAGTTTAAAATGAAAGATTATGTTGTCCAGCAGATAAATCAGTACTCTGGGATTACACTGTCTTTGCATTTGACCAGACATCTTATTGAACTTTTTCTCTTGGCATGTCTCATCCTTCTTCTGACCTTCACAGATTTATCTTTGTAGAGTGCATGCTGAGTGTGGATTGTCTGAGTGTGGATTCTCATAGTGTGGCTGTGTAGGAGGAAACAAGTGAGGACTGTCATTCAGTCCTGAAAGCTGTTCTGTGCTTAGTATGATGGGCAGTAGTCTTAAAAGTGTTATTTTGCTGTGCTCTGTTTGCTCAACAAATCTTTAAAATGACGTTGAAAAAACAAAATGTTGCTATGATGGAAACTTTGCACATAAATTAATATAATACTTGTCACGAGTCTGCAGGAAAAGAGCTGATACTGCTGAGAATGTCACAGATTTGGACTGAATTAGTTTGCTAGTGTCAGAGATTTATTGTCCACTTACTTAGACCATTTGTCTTTTACAGGGGAGGGCAGAGTTGGGAAGCTTGGGTGGGGAAATGTGGCAAGCATTCAAGTTAGGGGAAAAATCTGTTCTGACTGAAGTACTCAGAAAAGTTTATATTTCTTGAAGTAACATGCCATTAGTCTGGCAAAGCTGATTTTCATTAGTTGTAACTTTCCTCATCCCATCAATCTTGTGATATTACAGGATTCATTCCTGAATAGTTAATCAGCAAGTGAGATGACAAGTAAAAATACAGGAAGAATGGAATTTAGCAATATGTAAATGAGGGAAAATAAAAACAATTTGTGTGGTAACTCAGGTTGGAAAGATTCTCAGGAGGTCCTCTCATCCAAAACTAGCTAGAGTAATTCTGAAAGTTTCAGTTGTTGAAGTGAAAACGTGAGCAATGTTTCTCAAATACCAAAATCATGCAAGACAGGACATCTTTTCAGCAACTTGTAGCTTAGTGCATTATTTACAGAGTTCAGGGAAAATGGATGTGATATCAGTACTTTGTGAAACCTTTTTTTTTTTTTTTTGCTCTAGGGTATTTTTTCTCTCAAAACACTGATGTAAATTCAGATTTTCCAGTTTTCTGTTATTTCTCGTGTATAGTTGATTATAACATAACTACATGTGGGATCAGGAATAAATTTACTCTGAAAGGAGTAAATTTAACAATAGATAAAAACACAAGTTGCTGATAGCTCACTGTTCAAAAATCCTTTCAGGAATGAGGGAGAGAACTCAAAGAAAAACAATTTTTCATTAAAAGAGAGGAGTACTCTTGTACTCTAGAAAGGAAGGAGGGAGAAAGGTCTGAAAAGATGCAGATCTGCTTACAGAATCTTGGGAAACCTCCATCTTTTCCATGGTGTGCAAAGTGAGAATAATGTGAATGACTTAATAGAGTAATGTAGTTGAACATTCAAAGAGGACTCTTAAAAATCAAGGTAAAATCTGTCGAATTTTTACTGAGCTTACACAGAACTCAGGGCAAAAGACCCAACAGTCTTGTCTGGGTACATGGCTGCAGTACATGTGGGGTCCTTGGATGTAACACAAGAGATGGGGAGTGGGAGCACTAAGACACTGTTGAGATTTTCACTTAAATATTGTAACACTTGAACACCCTCATTAAAGGGTGAAAGGAAAGAGGAAAAATTAACTCAAGTGACTACTGGTACAAAAGATGGCAATTAGAAGGATGAGACAAAAGGACAGTTATACCAGAGATGACTGCGAAAGAGCTTTAATTTTTTTTAGCTAGTAAAGTGAAGAATAATGATAAGACCTGTTTGCTCTCTAGAAACATTAAAAGGGGATGAGCAGCCAGACAGCTATTTAAAAGAGAGTTCTAGCAAAAGAGTGAATGTGTAATTTTTAATTCATGAATAAATTAGGCAGGATAGTTGGTGCAGGGAGGCTCTGAAATAACATATCAGAATTGTTTCTGAACAGTAAGTTTTCAAATGATTTTGAACTCTTAAGTAAACTGAGTTTTATTAAAAAGGATAAAAGCTATCCAGCTTTAATTTGCTTGTGCCATTTTCTGCTAATTTTGATAGTTACTGCATTCTGGGAGGGTTTAATGAGAACTGGGGATAGTAGGAAAGTATGGCAATAGTAATATGGGAGGTAAGAGAAAGGACAGGATAGAAGAGCAGGGCTGTTAGTGGGGTCCTTGGAGGAGTATTCAAAGACAGTAATACAGTAACTCAGATATTCCAGGTTACACAAAATTGACTGTGAACAAGTGGCACTAAATCTGACCAGGCTTACTCCTCTGCAGCAGGGAGGCTTTGTGCTCTCTGCAAGATAATTGTAGAAGTAATGGGTTTGGCCCATTACTGTGCCCTCCTTTTCTTCTGTTCCTTCCTGAGATACCTGAATTTGCCTGGTTGTATACCTGAGTCTGTTTTTCCCACGGAGCCATCGACCTCCTTTTCACTGTACTCATACAAGGTGTTGTTACACAGCCCTTGCACCTGTGTGTCCAGAGGGGTGTGCAGGGCTCTCAAATTGAAGCTTTTTGTGGCATTCGCCTAAACAAATGCTCCAAAGAAGTGATCTTCACCCAGTTGTGACTCTATGTGGTAGAGAGCTAATGTGCTTTAGAAGATCTCCCCTGCTCTGTGATGTGCAGCCAGTGGTTCAGTGCTATGCTGTTAAGGGTTGTTGTTTTGAAAGACTTCAAACAAATGGCTGTGCTGCTCAGGTGAGACTTGTGAGCAATGCATTCAGAGTAACATGAAGTCTCAGTGTTTGCATAGTACTGTGAAACTGAAAACCACTCTTCTTCCATCATTAGCTGGAAATCAGGAAGGTTACTGACATCCCTGACAGAGTTCTTTTATTCAGAATATCCCTTTTTGTGATGATGTGGAGACACTGAGACAGGTTCTTCTCTTGGCCTTGCCAGCACCCAACTTTGTCCCTTTGAACACACTTAAGCCGTATCATTTCCTGCTGCACCTGCTGCTAATTGTAGCTTCAATGGGTTGCACTGCTGCCAAGTTAGCAAGTCTTCACAAATCAATTTGAAAGCAGCCTTACTCCACTTAGGAACTTAGCAGCTAATCACTGCTGCTCATTTCTGCTCTCTGAAGGGCCACTTGAAGGGCAGATTATTCTGCAGCAAGCATTCATTCACTGAGTTATGACCAGACGCTGGTGTAATTGAGCTGAGCTCTGTGGAATAACGCAGATGAAACACTACAGCAGACTATTTTTATACTATGTTCATCCTGCGTTTGCAACAAGAACTTGTTTGAAGCCTGAGAGTTTTTTATTAAAACTAAAAAAAGAGGAGGGGGAGCACCAGTGCTATGTGATATGTGCTAAAAGCAGTGCATTGCCATCTATTATGTCACAGCTCTGATTTGCTCATGTTAGGTGCTGCTGTGGCTCAGCAGTTCAGATCTACATTTGCATGGTAATTTGCAATGCTGATCTGGCTTCATAGTGGTGCTCTTCTGTCAAGTTATGTTACACTTGTGTTTCCATGAAACTGTTGATGCCATAGTAGTTTCTGCCTCCTATTTATAGCAGAGGTCCCTCTCCTCTCCTGCCTGGGCTTTGCAGCCTTACACCTGCAGTAGCACAAGAAGTAACAAGCTTCACTGCCTCTTGTAGCACCCTGAGGGAACTATTGCTAATGCTATTGATTTAAGGAAAAAAACCCCAGCCATCCAACCCCAAAACCAAATAACTTGAAGTTTGCCTAACTTGCATGTATTTTGTTAATTTTTAAATTTTATTCCCATTTATGGTGATTTTGCTTTTTTTTATTAAACTTTCTCTAGTGCCATATTATGCTGAGTCTTGTGTAGAAAGTGGTGAACACAGTGCATTGTCCAGTGAGAAATGTGATTTTTAATTTACCTTGCCTCTAGGAATTCCTGTAGTAAAGTAATGTGCTAGCATAGTTATAATAACAGTATGTAACAGTGGTGCAGATGGTTTGTAAAGTACTACAGGGCAGAACACAGATATGACACGGTAGAGCATGGCATTTCAGTAGGTGCCAGAGCACTGTTGCCCAGGATATTGTAATAATTTGGAAAATGAAAGTAGTTATTCTTAGAAACTGACAAGCTGTGTTGTAGAAAATTGTTATTCTTGAGGAAAGCAGAAGTGATACTTAGCTTCAGACTTCTTTAACTATCTTAGTTACAGATACATAAACAAACTGGACTACTTTCTAGTGAAACCTAAGTCATGTAAAATGAAAAATACAGTAATGTCCTGCTGTGAGCATGTGATAAAAGCTGGCAGATGGTTGGGAAATCGTCTCTCTTGGGTTCCTCTCTGAAGAGCTGGTACACAAAAGCCTGCAGTGTAAAGGGAGGAGTTGTGTGCAGTTACAGGGATACAGTCTGGCTGGGATCATAGACAGATGGTGGGGTAGGATGTGGTTAAGACAGGCTGGGACAGCAAGGAGGGGAAGCCCTTTTGTGTATCAGGGCAGTGGGAATGCATGGAGCCCTGCCCGAAGGTGGGCAAAGAGCTGGTCAGGATTAGAGGATGGGCTTTTGGAAGGCACATCATGGTGGAGAAAGGAAAGCCAAATCCCACCTGGAGCTGGGTCTGGTGAAGGAGATATAGACCAGTAGGAAACGCTGCTGTAGGTGCAGGCAGAGTAGGAGAAAAGTGCTGCTGATAGGGACAGGAGATGTGGTGACAGAGGTCATGGAATAAGCTGTGATACTGCATGTCTTCTTCACCTTGGTCTTCACTGCATAGTCCAGCTTTTAGCACTAGGAATTCCTGTAGTAAATAAGGAAGATGGCCAATAGACCATAAGGAAAGCCTGAAGCAAAGAAGACTTGTCCTCAGAAGAGGAGGAGGATCAAGTTAGGGCACATTTAAACAAATTGGACAGATAAAGGCACATGGGATCTGATGGGATGCACCCATCTGTGTGCAGAGGGAGCTGGCCAATGTCACAATGTGCTTGGGAGTGTTTGGTGTGGATTCACAGAGGGAAAATGATGCTTCACCAAGCTGGCAGCCTTCTGGGAACCCAGAGATGGACTGCTTTGGTGGACAAGAGGAGAGCAGTGACTGTTGTTTGTCTTGACTTCAGTGAGGCTGTCAATGCTGCCTACCATGGCATCCTCACAGACAAACTGATGAGGTGGGGGCTAGTGAAGTGGGCAGAGGGATGGACTGAAAACCAGCTGCCCTACTACGCTCAAAGTTGCGATCACTGGCACAAAATCCAGGTGGAGGCCAGTCCCTAGAGGTGCACCCCAAGGGTTGATACTGGATCCAGTTCTGCTGAGCATCCTGTTAATGATTTGGGTGGTTGCATGGAGCACACACAGAGCAAGTCTGCAGACAGTACAAAACCAGGAGAGGCTGATATACCAGATGGATGTGCTGTCAAAGGCATTTAGACAGACTGGATATATCTTATGACCTACAGGAATCCCATCAAATACAAAAAAAGGAAATGGTCCTGTATGAAGACAGGAATAACCTCAGGCACTAGCGGATGATGGTGGCTGACTGGCTGGAAAGCAGCCTTGGAGGAAAGGATGTGCTCATTTTGGTACATACCAGGTTGGACAAGAGCCAGCCATGTAGCCTTGGGGAAAAGGCTGCCATGGCCATTACCAGCAAGTGTCAGGAGCTGGTCCTTTCCCCTCTGCAGCCCTGGTGAGCACCTGGGGAGTGCTGTGTTCAGCTGAGCTCCTCTGTGTGAGGAATAATGAGTGCTACTGGAACAAATCCAGAATAGGACCACAAAGATAGTTACAGGGCCTGGAGCATCTGTCATGTGAGGAGAGGCTGAGAAACCTGGGGCTGCTCAGCCTGCAGAAGAGAAGGTTCAGGGTGAGGGATTGGCAGTGCAAATCTTTTAATCATTTATAAATCTTTGATGAGCATGAGTGAAGATGACTCAGGAGACTTCTTGCTGGTGCCCAGTGGAGGACAAGAGCGACAGATAGCATTTGAAACGTGAAATTTATTAGAGCCTGAAACACTGCTTTACTGTAAGGGAGATCAAGCACTGGCACAGGTTGTCTAGAGGGGCTGTGGAGTCCATCCTTGGGGATATTTATATCTGGCTGGAGAGAGCCTCGAGCAACCCACTGTGATCGACCCAGCTCTGAGCAGGCAGCTGGACTAGACAATGCCTAGAGACCCCTTTCCAAATCAGTCATTTTGGGATTTTGGAGAGATCTGCAGGCACCAATTCTCATGAGTATGTCTGAAACCTGTGAATTTAAAGAATATTTCTGAGTGTGCCTAACTGCCAGATGTTTTTTTGGTATACTTGCAAATCAATTCTGTAGAAACTCTTGATGCTAAGAAAACATTTAGAGATTAAAAACAGGCACTAAAATATTCTTACTGTCTTCAGCTGGTTGTAATGAGTTGTAGAACTGGTAATACATGATCAAGCCCATGATATTTGAAATGTGTGTTTTGCCTGGACTTTTTTTCTTTAGCTTTCTTATTGGACAGAATGAATATTCAATTAGGAGATACTGAAAATATGATATCTTTGTTTTATATAGAAAGTTGAAAAATACTACGCTTTTGAGATTCCAGATGTACCAGCAAAATCTGAATACCTAGAAGTTAAATATTCAGTGAGTATCATTAATCTGATAAAATACCATACCTTGTTTTTTTATCTAATTAAGTTTACAACGTGAGCAGTTTCTGTATTAAAATGGTCATTGAACATTGTAGTCTTGGCTGATGTATCCAGTGTGGATGAAGAACTTAAAACTTCAGTGTGTTTTTATATTACTGGTCTCTTCAGTGTGTTTTTATATTACTGGTCTGACTTTTAAGTGGAGCCTATAGTGTGATTTCCTCAATTACTGTAGGGTATTATGGGTTAGGGCTTTGCTTGTTGAGGATGATGATGATTACAGTACTGTGTTACGGTGCTGAATGTGTGTGAATGTGGTGTGTCACCCTTGAAGATTTCTGTGGGGTGAAATGACTCCCTGCTCTCTGTTACTTGTAGGCTGAGTGCCCTCGGCTTCCCCAAGATCTGAAGGGACAAACATTCTCACATGTCTTTGGAACCAACACCTCTAGTCTGGAACTTCTCTTGATGAATCAGAAGATCAAAGGACCCTGCTGGCTGGAAATAAAAAATCCACGTATGTGGTTTGCATGTGAAATACTTGGTTACTAGGAAACACATACAATTATAGATTGGGGGGATAGGGGAAATTCAAATTGTACAGATGAATTATCCTTTTGTACATTTACCTTGCAACTTATTGATTTAATTTTCATTATCTATTTCATTAACCTTGCAACTTATTGGCTTAATTTTCATTATCTAGTACAAATTTTAAGTCTTCCTTTTTTGGAGTGACAAATATCCATATAAAGTTGTGCGCTGTGCAGATGAGATAACATTTGGGAGGAGGAACTGTGCAGTGCCTAGCAGCTGCTGTTTGATGCATACCCTAATGCCATGTATATGGAGCTAAACTTACTTGATTTGAAAATGTCTCATCTTTCTGCTCTTGATAACTTGATTTTTTTTTTTCTGCAAATACGTATTTTTGAGAACAAACAGCTGCTAGATGTTTTTTTTGTTTGTGAATTAGGTTTTTATTTATTTCTCCTGACACTTGGAAAAGTTTGTGGTGTGGAGCTGTTTTAGTTTTAAATCTTTTCTACCTCATGACTGATGTGTAGCACTTAGAGGTGGTCATGCTGCTTTATTTTGGCTTGGTAAGAGCCCTTTATTCAGTGTGTGCTGCATATTCCCATGAACATAGGGATGTTGATCATACTGGACAAAAGCTGCATCTGTTGCTGCAGTCCCCTTGGGGCACTTCCAATGTAGAACTGACTGTATGAATGCTGACACCAGGGGAGTTCTCCTCTTCAGCAGCGTGCTCAGTCACTGGCAGAACTGATACCAGTACAGATGTCTCTGTGTAAAGCTTCCTGAAGTATTTTTTGGGTTACGCAAACCTTGATCCAAATATTTTCTTTCTTATTTGGTGTTGAAGAGCTCCTGCTGACTAGGAAGTCAGGACCCAGGGAGTTACCAAAGACTGGGTAGGATTAGTGTGTGTCTTGGACTGTCCCACCAGGACAAAACATTTGAAGGTTGTGCTCTGTGCAGCAATGCCTTGTCTGTGGTTTCCAGAAGAATGGAGGTGGTTTGTGTTGTTTCCTCAGAGCCTTCAAATCAGCCAGTCAGCTGGTGTAAAGTGGAGGCTGTGGCCATGAAGCCTGGCTTGGTGAATGTGGTTAAAGAGCTTTCTCCTCCTCCTCCTCTGGTGGTCATGTCCTTCAGCATGAAGACCATTCAGAACCCAAAGACTCACCAGAATGAGGTAAGTAATCTGCTCTCATTTTAGTTTGATTAATTGTTCTTTGACATATACTGAAAGTTTCCTAAGCTTGGAAGACCCTCATAAAACATGTTTTAAATATATTTACTGTTGAAGTTTCTCTGCTCTGGGCTTTTCAAAGAAATTTTTACTGGGATCTCACTCTGGCCTAGGGGACCTGCTTGGTGAGAATGTTTACTGTGACAGTGGATCCTCTGTATGTTTTCAAGCCTTCTGTTTTGTCTGTTGTGTCTCATAAGTGAGACTGCCCCAGCAAAGCTGTTAATGGATTAGTATTAGTTAACTAAGCTGGAGCTAATCATAGGTTATAGGTAAAATGACGAGGCTTTTCTGCTAATAAATCTCATTTTAAAATGAGAATTTGGTCTTGCTCTTAGAGCACCTGCTATTCTACTGTAAGATCTTTCCTCAGAAAGGAGGAGAGATGAAGGTGGCCACTCTCAGTTGTGGGCTGCAGACCAAAATGTGTACTGGGCACTTTTAAAAAAAATATAACTCTCATTAACAGGAGAAGAGATTTAGTATTCACAAATAGGATAGGACAGTTGTTTCTGGCTAATTGAATTGAAGACTAATAGGTTGGCCAATTTTTCAAGCAGAATTATTCCTCATGGTGAATTAAATTTTTTTTCTAGTGGAAGTATGGAAAGTAAGTGGTTTCTGGCCAAAGTAACAGGACATACGCAAGATACCAACAGGACTCTGCTTGCCAAGATGCTTTCAAGCCTTTCTGCTTTGTTTTCTGTTGGGTTTTCCTGATCAGTGTCTGTGGAGCCAGGCCATCCTGCCAGCAAAGCAGTCAAAAGCATCATTAAAGCTTCTGGCTTCCAAACACTAAACCTCTTAGCTTCTTGGCAGTGTTGACTGCTTGCTTAGGGGCAGCTCTTCTTGAGGCAAAGCTTCTCTGCCCTCTCACATTTCCCCTGCATTCCATGGGGAATCCTTTACATTGTGGGGTCTGGTCAGATTCAGGACAAAATCTGAAAGTAGAAGTTTTTCAAAGTGAATTATTTTTTCTCTCAAATTTGTAATTATTTACAAGCAAGTACTATTTTATTTCCTTGAGATCAAATGATAAATTTCTTCTTTTCAACTATTTGTAGTTCGAATTAAAATAAGAAAGATCTGGTGGAGAAACAAGAGAAAAGAGATGAGGAACGCTTAAAAAAAAAGGATGGAAGAAATTAGTGTGGACAGTAGTCATGCTTATTTGTGCTTATGAAGTTATATGTTCTGTATCTCCTTGGTATAGGTTGTGGCTCTTGCAGCTCTGGTTCATCAGAAATTTCCTTTGGATAAGGCTCCACCTCAGCCTCCTTTTCAAACACACTTCTGTGGTATGTACTTGGAACAGTTTGAGTAGAGAAATTATTAATTCCATGTTTTTTTCTTTTTTTTGTTCTGTTTCAGTTTTTTAGGTGGAGGGGGATTATATTAATTAATTTATTTAAATTTTTATTTCTTTCTGTCACTACAGAATAATGGCCTAAAATAGCCAACTGACAAAATTTCAACTCCCAGACAGGCTTTTCTCCCCATTTTTAACTTCACTGGTTACTGACTTTTTATTGAAAACTTAATTAAGCAAATCTTAATTTGAGATAATGCAAAGTAACCCTGCTCTATACAGTTTCCCGGAATTTTTATTTGTTTTATTCCATCTTTCTCTGCCCATCAATTTAGACCATTTATTTACTGTCACTTTAATTATTTTTCTGTTCAGCTCTTCTGAACGAAATTATTTATAAATAAGATTTCTTAGGGGAAAAAATCTTGCAGTGGTGTCATTGCAGTAATATCAGCTAAACCTTGAGATTCAGACACTGACTGGAAGTGATGAGGTGTTGAATGCTTGTGAGAGGAAGCTCTTCATGAGCTGTGGCCCATAGTTTTAAGGTCCAGTGATTACCTCAAATATAACTGATTCTGATTTGTTAATGCTTTAGTAATTACTTGGTTTTCATAAAGACAATATTCACTTAAAGCTGGTGTTTCAGAATCAGAGGTCAGTTTTCTCAGCTCACTTTGTTGTGAATGGGTGCTTATGGGGAGGGAACCATTAGGATCTTGTATGTAAATACAAATATCACTTTTTGCAGCTGTTTCCAAACCAAGTGATTGCATTTTTCCTTATGACTTCAAAGAAGCTATTAAAAAGAAGGTAATTTCATTTTGTTGCCCTTCTGATTGCAGTACCTTATAGAATATGAACTTCATGGTGCTTTTGGTAAGTGGTGAAGAGAAATAGTTGAAGGAATGGAATGATTATTTAGTTAGTTTTCCACTCTGCAAACTTAAATCCAACTTAAAACGTTGCTTGTAAAAAAGTGGTGTGTGCTCTGTGTGATTCAGTATGTTGCTAATTGTGCTCTTAAAATAAGGGTGTGTTAGGCAAGGGAGTTGGAAAGATTTTGCAAAGAGGCTAAAATTGTGGTTAATTTTCATTATACCTGACTCTACTCATAGTAAACCAGGAGAATTTGTTTCTTCTTTTATTGGAGAGTAAAGCCTGTCAAAATTTAGAGGATGTCCTTTCTGAAGGAGAGCTGAGAGAATTATAAAGTAAATTATTTTTGTTTTACCTCTATTTGGGTGTGATCTTAAAGTCTCTGAGTGAAAGATGCATATGGAGCATTTTCCTGGTGTGCTTGATTCTTATGAGGCTCTTAAAATATCACACCTGCATTCAAAAACAGAATGGGAAAAAGCCTCAGAAAAGCTTTCCAATGTCTAAGGGAGTGAGGAAATAAATCCTTGAATTACAGAAGGAAAAGCAGAACTCTGTGGTGCTTTGTTATTGTCTTGTAACTGGTAGGGGAGAGGAAATGCTTCCATTTTAAACTTATTGGGTCATTGAAATCAGGCGCTCTCTTGCTCCTTTTAGAATGCTAAAATAGAGATTGCTGCAACAGAGAGAACACTGCTGGGATTTTTCCTTGCGAAGATTCACAAAATTGACCCAGACGTTGTTGTGGTGAGTGGTTCTGAGACTTTGAGAGTTAAATTAAAGCATATTGTCAGTTGGTCAGCTTTGTTCTTTTTCTTTTGTCCCCTTAGAGGCTTTTTAATGCTTGTCTTAGACTGCCTTATGAATTGAGTTTGCTTATGAGACAACAGGTATATTTTGATGCAAAGATGATACGGAATTTTCCCTGACAGCATTTTATACATACTATTATTTCCCATAATAGCTAAAATAGGCAGTATTTTCACAATACCTGAAACAAGTTTGGGGTTTTTTTCCTTTACTCAGAAAGACAAAACACAATAAAAAACTCTGATTTTCTAGAAAAATGGGAAGTCTTGGTATACTTAAGATTCTGTTGCAGTTCACATTTTCATATAATTTGTATTTATGCTGTAAATCAAAATAACCATCCAATACAAATCCATGCGATCTGAGAAAAGTTTTGCAATAAGAATTCTTATGTTTTCTACTGTTTTAGCAGCTGAGGGTTTATTATAATTACTCATTTTCTCTTTTTTTTGTTACGTTTAATTAATGTGCAGTTCTGAATTTCGTATAATAAAATTCTGAAGACAATTTGAAGTTGGTTTTACGTCTGAGGTTGATTACATAAAACTCGTTAGTTGATATGTATTTAGATAACTTCTGTAGGTAGATACAAATAATGAAGTGATGGGAATATGATGAAATGAGCAGCCAATGCCTGATGTTTTCAGCTCACTGCCCTGTGACCTAAGCTTCCTGGTGGCTATGGCAAGGAATCATAGGAAGCACTGCAGCCAGTGGCTTAAAACTGAAGATGCCAAGAGCAGGGTTTATGAGAACTCCTATCCTGAAAACAGCAGAGCTGTGTTAGTGCAGTTTAATTTGCACCTGGTTTAATTAGTGCTGTTGAAATGCTGCTCCCATCCTAAGGAGCTGCTTCTACAGCACGGTCTTGCACTGCACAGAGGTACCTGCTGGAGTGGACCTGCAGTTCCTGGTGGCTGGCTCGTGTTCCTCAGGGTAGCATTTTGCTTTCAGCTGAGGGTACAGACCAGTGTCATCAATGTACTTAGGACTGTTTAAAATACTGCTGGCGTGCTTTGATATGTAAATACTGCTTGCAAGGTGTTCCTACCCAGATTTAACAGCTCTTCCTGTTGTACTATCAAAGGAAAAAAAAAATACAGTGTTTTGATGCCACTATTGTGACTTTCACAGGTGGAGAAAAAAGGAATTACTCTTAGCTTAAGTTTATGTGCTCTGTAAAGAATGTTGTGGATTTTTCTGGAAAGCTTTAAATCCTAATCTCTAGTATCAAAGCGTGAAGCTGTATTGTGTGTGCAATGAGCCAGTTACAGAGCTGATTTTGGTATTCTACTGAACAGCATTGTTAGTGTTAAGACTAATGAGTACTGTTGATGAACGTTCTCTTAGAAAGTGCTTTCTACAAGAGAGATAATGCCATCAATTAGTTGGAAAAAATCACAAAGGGCAAAGGAATACTGAGTGTGTGAAAGTAAGTCTTTCAATTTGCATTTGTTGTAACCTTTTTTGTTATTTTTTCTGCTTCAAGGGTCATAATATTTATGGATTTGATCTGGAAGTGCTGCTTCAAAGAATTAATTTGTGCAAAGTCCCTCACTGGTCCAAGATAGGTCGACTGAGGAGGTCTAATATGCCAAAGCTTGGGGTAATAAGATTGCTTAAGTCTTTTAAGCCCCTTTATGTTGCATGTGATTAAAAATGAATTAGTTTTTCCAAGGAATTGTAAATGTGACACTGATGTATTTTGACTGTTGGTCATGCTGAATTTCGTGGGTCCCAGATCAGAAATTATGAGTGTTTATATGACTTTTATTACAGTAATAGGATAAACTGATTTTCAAGTTAGGCTAATTTAGTTTACTTATCTCAACTAGATGGTTGTAATGACAGATTAATTGCAGTAGTCTTTACTGTAACTGTCTTTGTCTGCTGTAACTGTAAAATGAGAAAAAGCAATTTGGATTGATGGGTGAATCATCCCATAGAGAGCTGCTAAGCTAATAATTCTGTAGTTCTTATTACATATTTGTTCAGAGGACAATGTCTGAAGCTTAAAGTGCTGAACATGGCTGTGTTCTTGCCTGTTCCTGTCCTTCCTGGACACCAAGTTAGGTATTTCTTTGTGGTTCTGTGACTTTTTAATCCTGCTGTTATTGCAAAAAGTATCCTTGGAAGAAAGACAAAATCCACATCCAGGTTCTTTTTGGGGCTATTCTAATGATCGAAGGAAAAAAAAAAGTGTAATAGTTTAAGAGTTAAGATGTAACCAGTAGTGAAAGTTAAGTATCTATTTCTTAATATCTATATACAGTGAAAGGTACCATGGATTCCTTTAGGGCATAATTATAAGTCCTTGAGTATCAGATTGAGTACTTAGTGACCAACTGACTTGACTGAATCTTATAAACATTTTTTGTGGGTAGATGTTTCTTGTTAGTGTTTGTATGTTTCATTTTATTTGTGTTTTCTCTCTTTGTGTAATACGATGAAGGGCCGTGGAGGGTTTGCTGAAAGGAATGCTGCCTGTGGTCGAATGATCTGTGATGTAGAAATTTCTGCTAAAGAACTAATTCGTTGCAAAAGTTACCATTTGTCTGAACTGGTCCATCAGATTTTGAAAACAGAGAAAGTAACAATTCTACCAGAGGAAATTCCAAATATGTACAGGTACGTTGCTGATTGGAAGTTTTAATCCTCCTCTGGAGAGCAGAGGAGCTGATTGCCTGACATAAAATTCTACATTTGCTTACTTGATATGTTGTGGGGATGCTGACTTAGCATACTGGGATTTGAAAAGTTAAATACTGTCTTAACATTATAAAATAATGATTCAAGCTAGGTGTGGTGGCTTATTATGTATGAGGCAAATTGATTTGTGGGAGCATTGGTGTATGCACACTAACAGGAGATGCAAGCCTGAGTTTTGGGATGGCTTTTCAATTTTGAGAGATTGCTATAGAATTCATCAGTCGCGTGCTATAGATACCGTGTATTCCATACAGCACATAGGTCTAAAGCCTATGGAGTACAAAGGAGATTGATTTTACTGTGCTGGGCCATGTCCCTTCTTTCCCCAGTGATTCTCCTCGCTTACTGTTCATGCTGGAAAATACCTGGACAGATGCCAAGTTCATTCTCCAGATCATGTGTGAGCTGAATGTTCTGCCGCTGGCTCTTCAGATAACAAACATCTCTGGGAATGTCATGGTATATTTTTATTACTTTCCACCCCTCTCCACTGTCCCCTCCAAACAGTTCCATGTTTTCTGTGGTTGATTTCTGGGTTTAATTTGTAAACACTAATTCAGAATGCACAATGCTGTTAAATTTTTTGTTGCGATGAGTAGGAGAGTTGAATGTTCTAATCAAGTAATAATGTAAAATTTCCTTTAAAATATCACATTTGAGTTTTGCTGTCAGTGTTTTCTGTGCTGTGCTTTGAGTTCTCTTTTCACCCCCTCTTTAGTCGAGGACAATGATGGGTGGACGATCTGAACGTAACGAGTTCCTGCTGCTTCATGCCTTTCATGAAAAGGATTACATTGTGCCAGACAAACAAGTTTTCAAAAAGCCTCCACAGAAGCTGGTGGGTCCAGTTTTTCTCTTCCTAAAATTTTTTATTAAAAAAAAGAAAAAAAAAAAGTCCATCTTCTGCATGTTACTGTTCTGTGGGAACACAAGAAACCCCAAATATAACTCAGATATAACCTAATGGTACAGCCTATGCTTAATTAAAACATTGTTTTTTGTGTAGAATCCATAATGGGAGTGGGTCAGCTTTTCCATTGCAGCACAGATCTGTAAAAACTCAATTGTTCTGTTAGTTTAAAATTAAAATAAGCTAAGTACTTGTCTTTGTGGGGAAACATTAAAGAAGACAATCTGCGTTGTTTAATATTTGCATTTAATTATTTTGATGAACAGTATTTCAAGAAAAAATTGTTATATGGATGAAATACCCAAAGGTATTAAAATAATTCATTTGTATAATACCAGTGTAAATAGTAATTATACAAATATCTTGATGTTTGTTAGTCAACAAATTAAAATTTGAGGAAGTATTTGTATTTCACTGTATATTGCTTTTTAATGTTAAATAAGTTCAACAGCAAACTTGAAAGCAATGATTTCTGTTGACTGTATTGTTGCATCAAAGTAGCGCTGGAATTCTAAGTGATTCAGAATAGAATTGAACAATTGAGAGAAGAATTCTTGTTACAACATAACAAATAACAGAATATTCTTTAGGTCAGTAGTAATGTTTTTATTTGTTTTATTCAAGCCCAGCCATTCTGTTTGCAAAAACAACATTTTAATTGGACAGTCGTACCACTTCTCGGTCATGAGTTGATTTTTTTCATAGTGTGGACTTTTACAGCCAGTTGTAAAAGGCATTCTGGTGCCATGTTGAATGATGACAATACTTTAAGGTCTTTGTAATCTCTTGTTAGTAGTTTTTTTTCCTGTCAGAGTTGGTTTTAATGCTGTTTTGACAAGTAGAGAGCTTTAGTAAGGATCATGGTAAAAACAGCATATTTTGCATATATTTTAAAAGGAATTCTGCACTGTCTCCCAAATTTCTATTTGACTTGCCAAAAATAATTCTTCTAACATTACAGAAATCTTAGAGACTAGATAATGACTTTTTTAAATGCCAAATGTAGGTGGATGAAGATGAAGATTTTGAAGATCAGAATAAATCAAAGATAGGGAAAAAGAAAGCAGCATATGCTGGGGGCTTAGTCTTGGAACCCAAAGTCGGTAAGATGTGGCAATTTTCATTCTTCAATGAAATTAGAGACAGGTAGGTTATATTAATACAGAGAGATTGCAGTGGGGGATCTGTGGTTGTGGGAATTTGGTGTCGTGGTTGTGAGGGGAATCTTGTTGCATGCAACAAAATTCCCAGCATTGATTGTGGAATTGCTTCTTTTGAGGGATTAGGACTGTATATTTCTGTGTAATTGTCTAATGGACACATAAGTTTTCTTTCAGTTTCTCCTCTATGTGGGGAAAACTGTACAAGTGTCCTATAGTAACACAGAAGCTATCTGTTCAACTCTGGTGAGTTAATGGGGTTGGATCGTTCCACTTCTGACAGCTTTCTGTAAAGGGCAATGGTGCATCTCAACAGCTGCTTGAAGGGATTTAGATTATGGAAATGTGGTACAATGTATTACTGTCACTTAAATATTAATTGTGGAGTTGTATGAAGTCCTTTGGGAGACTTGAGTAATGATGACTTTTGTTTTAAACTCTGTTTTAGGTTTTTATGACAAGTTTATTTTGCTTCTCGACTTCAACAGCTTGTACCCATCCATTATTCAGGAGTTCAACATCTGCTTTACCACAGTGCAGCGACTGTCATCAGAAGCACAGAAAAGGACAGAGGTTTGAGTGCTTTAACTTGTGGCTTAAATTACGTTGTCTTAACTTCAGAGTGTTTTCTGTGAATCAGCTCTTTAAGAAATTATTCTTTTTCACTGTTTTTTTTTTTTGGTTGTCTTTCACATATAAAAAGTGATTCTTGTTTTATGATGTATCATATTAATTTGTGGATTGGGACTTTTTGGAATATTTTGTGTCTGTCATCTTCCTTTCTGTAATACTCTTATAGAATCTTGTTAAGTTCTCTCCCATCTCTTCTTGGTAACCTCATGAAACAACATTTTTACTGAGGCTGTGACCCTTTTCAGCCACACATCCACCCTAGCAATTTCTAAGCCCTTTTAATAGTTTCATCCTAGCTTGATAGAGGCTTCCTGAAGTTAAGTTGCTATTTGTATATATGTGCAGATACACCTGATGGAGGTAGGCAAAAGTCTCATGCTTTCTAGAGGAAAGAATATGATTATGAGGTCAAGCCTTACTAGACATCAGGAAAATTATGTGTGTATGACTTGGGAGGGTGATGTTATGAGGTCAAGCCTTACTAGACATCAGGAAAATTATGTGTGTGACTTGGGAGGGTGGTGATGTGACTGTGGCACCAGCTTCACAAAAACTCATGGTGTTCAAACTATGTTAAACACAAGTGAAAAGCCTCCTGAAGGTACAGTTGGATGTACTGTTTTATAAGCAGCTATGTTGGCTCTGGCTTTTCCATGGCTGGAGATTCTCATTTCCTCAGTTGTGCTGAAACACTTGTTGGTGGAGCTGAAGCATTGAGCTGGTCAGGTCTAAAGGTTAAAGCAGAAGCTTTTATTTTTAACTGGTATCAGCTCACAGGTTGGAATTAGTCCTGTAACAACTGAAATATGAACACAGTAGCAGAAATGAGGAGACAAGTATGTGGAGTTCTGTCAGTAAGTTCCTTCAAGCTGTCTTTGGATTTTCCCTGCTTTCTGAAGTGTGCTTCAACGTGAAGCAGCTAATTTTGATTTCTCTCACTGTATGATGTTTAATCAGGCTTTGGTGTAATTTCTTGTTACAGTTCTCCTCAGCCTGCTTTACTAACCTTGCCAACCTCACCGTGTCTGTATTGCCCTTCCTTTGCACATTTCTGTCACTTTCATTGTGCTTGAAATACCTTTCCATTTTTGCTGTTTCTTCAGCCATGCTAAGAAGGTGCCTTTCTGCTATAATCAAGAGTTGTTTTGCTATAATCAAGAGTTGCTTGGGGTGGAGTTTTTGTTCTACTTTTGTCAGTTGTATCATTCAAAGTATCAGTTCTACAGAGCACATGCTCCTTTTGACAGGTCTGAACACCAAAAGTACTTCCATGATGATAAAAAATGGATGGATTTTTCAGCAGAGAAAGAATTGCTGTGTGTGCACTTTTCTTTATGTTTTTGTATTTATCTCTATATACCTAAGAGTGAGAATGTATGTGTGTTATTTATCTGGATTTATATATGTACATAAATATATAACACACACTCTCATTAAAGAAAAAAACCGAAACAAACCTTCCTGATGCTAATCCATGCCTTCTTTGTGTTTTTCCAAGAGTGAAACAGACTTAGGCCCTGTCCTCCAGCAGGGGCAAAGTAATGCAGTTAAACACTGCATAAAAAAACCTCTCATGCTTGTTCTAAACCGTGCTTTGGGTGCTCTGCAGGAATGGGCACAAGCTGTAGTGTTTTGGGGTTTTTTCCCATCAAGCTTTTCACTTAATGCATTAAAATCTAATCTTCAAGCAGTAAAATGATAAACGGTGCTGATTATTTCACAGGTTGAAGAAGAGGAAGAAATTCCAGAGCTTCCAGACCCATCTCTGGAAATGGGAATTTTGCCTAAAGAAATCAGGAAACTGGTGGAGAGAAGACGCCAAGTTAAGCAGTTAATGAAACAGCCAGATTTAAACCCTGACCTCTATTTACAGGTGTGTTTTATAGAACTCCGTTGATTTTTCCCCCTCTCCCCTTAAGTGCCCTGATCAGCCTTGTAGAATAGAGATGATTAGTAGTGAGCAGTGATTGTAATGTGCTTTATTTGTAGCCCATCACTGCTGCAGACTGTATAAAAAAGCTGTGAATGTAATTGTGAGCATTAAGTTCTGTTCCCTGATGGCTGTGGTTGGATCATTTTTATGGTTGTGTTTCATTTCAGTATGATATCAGACAGAAAGCTTTGAAGCTCACTGCTAACAGCATGTATGGCTGCCTGGGATTTTCCTACAGCAGATTCTATGCTAAGCCTTTGGCTGCTTTGGTGACACACAAAGGGAGAGAGGTAAGTCATTTAGCAGGTTATACACACATGTAAAAAGGCTGAATTTAAGCCACCTTTTCATTGAATTTAAGCTTTTTTTTTCATTGAATACAGAAATGGTTTTGTTCTCGAACCTGCTTTTGATTTCAGAACTCCTAGGTTTATCTTTCTTGTGGAACTATTTGGTTTCAGTCAGCCAGATTGTGGTGACAACAATAACAACAAAAAACAAGCAAAAACCCAAAAAAACCCCAAAAAAACAAAGCAAAAAAAAAAAAAAAAATCAAGGCTGTTTTCATTTTCAATGAATGAAATTCAGTTAATTTTCCATTAATTTCTAGTTCTGCTTGATGGGTTTGTCTTTGATTTGGTGGTATGCTTCAGCTTTGGATAAGCTTGCTTGTAGCTAGACTGTCCTGTGGCCTGATATGACTTCCTGAAACCGTAAAGTTTGTGATAGGGCAAATTAATCATGGAGCCAGTAGGGCTTATTTTTGGAAACTATTTGTTTCTTGAAATAAAGTTTCTCATTAGCCTCATATTATATTGTAAGAGTTGCACTTGACTTAATAGGCCAAACTACTCTTGCTATTGGTTAGGATGGGGGCTCAATACAGACCACATCAGTTTTGTCCCTGTAAGAAAAATCATCTTTAATGATCCAAAACATAACACTGACATACATTCATTGCCTTAAAACATAATGATGTTTGATATTAGTTCCTTGTAAAAGAGAATACCAAGCAGGAGTCTGCAAAGGTGCCAGGAACAGTTGTGTCAGGATGGCTGGTCAGTCTTTTGGTTGATCAGGGAGATGGATGAGGTCACATCCCTGCTGACAGGCTCATCCGCCCTGTGATGTGAGGGCACACCCACTTCATAATTCCCAACTCAATTGCACTGGGGTGTTGCATTTCTGGCAACATATATTTGTTTTTAATTATCTTCCTATCTAAACAATTCTCTAAAGAGAGCTCCACATTTGTTGTCTTCCCAATTTATGTAAGCAGTTATGTTTAACTTTACACATCTGTTTAACCCAAGTAATTTCCCAGTTTGCTAACTGCAGATGCGCCATGCAGCCATGTGAATTCAGAAGTTAGAATTTCCTTTAAGAAGGTATTGCGTCTTTTGATGGAAAATTCAACCTCGTGTTGTCTATGAGGTTGGCAAGCAAAGCAGCTGAGTATCACAGCTTTATATTTTCTAGTGGTATTTTAAAAGTCATGAGTTCTACTTTTTTCTTTGTTTTTTTTTAAATGATCTCCATGTGTGATATGGACCACCTGCCAAAAACCTGGTATTCTATGGATACTTCAGCTTTTGCCCTCTGTTAAGATGGGGAAATACTTGTTGTTTGCGCAGGGAATTCATTCACATTTGTCTGTAATGTATCAGCTATGACATAACTTTAATGTGAAATTCTGGTGTTCCTGCTTTATGTTCCAGAGTGATGGTGAAATGTGGAAATCCTAAATAGGTGCTACAGAATGTGCTAGGGAGTAACTAGAGATGGTTTCTCTTACGTAGTTGATCTCTGGTTGGAAAAGATTTCTTACCTCTAAATTCTGGTGGTGCTGGACCTGTGCTGGCTTCTGCCAAGCCTTTGCATACGTTTGAGTTTTTGCCACAGAAGATGACATGAGGACACCTTAGTTTTCTGGTTTTAATGGTTTTTTTGTTTGTTTTAAGTTGAAATACCTGATGTGGAAAAACATTACTTCAAATTTTTATATTAGTCTTTCTATTCATAGGTTTCCTCTTACCACTCAGTTCTAATATAAAAGAAGTAAATGTTAAGTATTTGGAGGTTTGGGTTCTCTGTGAGAAAAGGTTAATTAAAAAGTAACTATTATGGAAAATTTATGGTATAAATTTAAATAGCCTTTTCTGATCTGCAATTAACACCTTTTTTTTTATACTGTTGTCAAGGGCACCTGAGTAAATGCAGGCAGGCTTGTAGAAGTCTAAGTGGGAAAAATATTGTGTGGGATGAAAACTGAACTTAATATTTGCACTAACACAATTACAGTTCAGTCGTAAGTTTTAGCAGAATAATTGAAAGTGGGAAATATGTATTTCATGTTAAAGTTGTTAACATGAAATCATCCTAGCATCAAGTTTTAATGTAGCTGAGAATGAGTTTTGATGAGTCCTGTGAATTGATGCTTTTCAACTGTGAGACTGACAGCCTTTTCACTGAAGCTGTGGGAAGATTCAAGCCCCTGATGCCAGGTGCTGAGTGCCACCTCTCTTGGACTCTTATCTTCTCTCTGTGGTTTGGAGATGCTGGTGCAGTAAAAGCTGTAGGTGCCATGGGGTTCTTTATGGAGAATAAAAATACTTGTAATTACACATTGCTGTTAAAAAAAACTTGTGTGACTGTATTAGTAAACTTCTGAACTATATTAGTAGAACTTGGCATGTTCACTTCATTTTCATGGCAGAAGTATTAAATACGGTGTGGAAGAGCCATTTTTAAAAAGCAAGTTCATAGAAGTGGATGATCCTTGGGGTCACTTCCAACCCAAACCATTCTACGATTCTCTGACAGTGTAGTCCAGAAAAGCTCAGTTCTCTTTGGTCAGCTGTAGAGAGATACGGGCCAGTGCTTGATTTTTATTTTCCTTCAGCCAAGGAATAGAACTGTAACAAATCCTTAGATCCCTGGCGAGGGGCAGGCTGGATCCAGCAGAGTTTATCTATCTGTCCGTCCTTCCCGGGAGCGCGTTGGAGGGGACAGTGTGGTAATGGCGGGCAGGGTTCGCTAGATGGCGATAGAGACCTGGAGATCCTCAATCAATTAACACTCATTTTGTCTAAGTGTTTAAACGTTGATTATCGGCTTTTTCGATCGGGTCTTCCTTGTTTTTCATTTGTGGGTAATCTTTAATAGGGGCATATCAATGTGAGCTTCTCAGAATTTAGGTGTCACAGGCAGACTGCTAAGTTCTGGCGTGTTTCAGAAGAAAAAAAGGCAAGAATTTGGGGTGGAAGTGAGTTTAAACTATAGCTCAGATCTGTTTGACTGTTTTGGCAAATGTAAATATTTTTCTTTTTTGAGTGTAACAAATGCCTCAGTTCAGCAAAATTAAAAAAAATTTCAAAATTCTACATTTGCAAACCTTTGATGAGGAATTTGTTAGAGGGATTCCTGGACTTTCCCCTCCACCCCCATGTTACTAAGCCTTTGCCTGGACATTACTCTTGTTGTAACTATAGCAGTTGCTCGCATGGAAAAGTAATAGGAAAATATTTAATATATTTTTAGCTGTCCTTTAATGTAATTTAACAACTGGAAACAAGATGAGTCGGAGCTGTACAGGCAGCCAGCTCTGCACCAGCAGGCAGTGTCAGGTCATGCCGTTCTAGCCTCTCTAAAGGACAAGCCTTTTGATGAAGTGTCAGTTGTCTGGTTTCCTAAATGCAGGATGCCGTTTGCTGCAGGGTTCTCCTACAGAACAGCAAAGTTGTTGAGAGAATTTAACTGTAGACAGCTTGCTTGCTAATGGCTTTCACTCAATGCTGAGGCCTTTTCCAGGTACTTGCTTTTTTTTCCGTGTTGTTTTTTGCTGTTGCATATTTTTGTCCAAGCAGACTTGCCTTTGAAAGGAAAACAACACATTTGCTGTTTTCAGCAGTGCTGACAGGTAGACCTAGTGTTCAAATATGCGAAATAAAAGGGGGAAAGAGGCAATTGGGTTAATTCCAACTTTCTCATTCAGATCCTTTAGATACATTCTCAATTAATAATTAGTTTAAGGCCCTGGCAGTCAAAAGGAAAGAATAAAAGCATGTTATTGCTGCAGTCTGGGAGAAGAATGGATGAGGGAGGAGAAAAATGAAGTGGAGAAAGATGAGCTCATTTAAAAAAAATTAAGGGTAGGTAAGCAGGTTAATGGCCGTCTACTGTAATTATGATCTGTAAAGAAATCCAGGCATTTCTTTTTTTTTCTGAAGTCTTGTTCATCCAGGGAAAATGATCATCAGCTGCTTTCTCTTGATTGCACCTAAAGCATTGGTTGTACAGTCTGCAAGGGTTGTCACGTGAATGGGGCAATTGACAGACTCCTGGTTTCTTCCGTGTTGTACTGTGGGGAAGAGAGGATTGCTAAAAGAGGGAAAGGAGCCTCCTAATGTCTTGTTATAAGCATACCATCTATATTTAAACAGGGAATGCAACATCAATGTAGCAGTTTTGGAAGACATGGAACTTGATGGAGAAAGGCGAGGCAAAGAGTTTCTAATTGCTTTTAAATACGAAAATGGCAACCCAAAATCTTGGGAGAAATAGTGCTAAATTGCTGCATTGTGCCAAAATGGGAACTGCTGGGGTTAAATAATTTGCCACTGTTGTTAAATTTATCGTGTGTGCAACTGTGAGCCTGTGAAAAAGCTCCGTATGTTACTCTGCATGCTGATATCCAAAATGAGTTAGAGTAGACAAGGAGAGGCTGCATACAGTCTGGAACTGTGAACTGAGCGCCCAGTAGTAGAAAAATTATGGAGCATCTTCAAATTTGTTGAAATATTGGTAGTCAAGTGCAGGAGATGACATCTGGTCTAATACAGAATTTAGCATTTCCAAGGAGAGGAAACGAAACATTTCAATTAAGAAGAATGTCCAGAATATTTTGGGTGAGGAGGCAATTAGTGAGAAGGGGGAAAAAAATATATTTCTTATATTATTTTGATTGACATGTTGGTTTTTTTTCCCCCTCTGGACAGAAAGGTTTTATTTAATGGGTATTCACCAAGAAATGTTTAGGAAGATTGATCAGATTCAGATTGATTGTACAGCAAGTCAGATGAATAGAGAGACCTTTTTTTTTTACTGCTTATTTTAAGATTGTGCTATTACAAGAGGTGTGGTGCCTCTCACGTCCTGACTGCTGATTCCTGTGAATGGGTTATAGCAATTGCATGGCCCCATGGTGAGTTGGATCAGCCTGGTGATCTGAGTTGAAAACTAACTCCAGAGGAAAACCAAATTGATTTCAGTTGGATCAATGGCTCAGTGACTCACTGTGTGCTCTGAGAGCTGGTGGAAAGGAGGAGGTTGGAAAGTGGGGGCAGGTCCAGTGTGAGATGTAAGGGGTCAGGCATGACCAGCCATTCTTCAGCTCATACCTGACTGTGAAACTGTGGGCTTACTGTTAATATGATAACACATGGGGGTTTTCTTTGGTTGTTGTTTTCTTTCTTCTGTACTTTTGATTTTTTTCTTATGGTTTCCTATCTTGTATTTTTTTTTCTGTCCTGCCAAAAGACACAGATTTTTCCTTGCATCATATCTTAACCTGGCTGACCAGGTAACAACAAGATATTGCTCACCCAGCACTGTGGTAAAACTGAGAACTAGAGTACTGGGAAGAGCAAGGTCTCTGGAAGATTCTCTGTTATCTGAGCTGTAACAGTGTGTCCCCTTTTAGAAGCTGTATGTGTTGGGTAGAGAGGTGACACCTCAAGATTAGGGGAGCTAGAAATGTCTCACCCTATCCAGAGGTAACAGGAAAGACTCTTGGGTGTTCAATAAAGTATTTGGGAATGCACTTGAATTCTGCGCCCTCCAAAGTCTGCCATGCTTCAGCTTCAGAATTACTAAAGAAATTCTTTAAACCTGTCTAGAATATTGTGGGGATTGACAGAGATCCTTCATGGTTCTCTCACAGAGATGCCTTATTAAAAGGGAGACACAGGAGTATAGGTGCTTCACGATGAAGGTTGAGAGCTTTAGCAGCATCACACCACCACTGGTAAACTGCCTTGGTTCTGTCTTCAAACACATTTGTTTTCCAAACCCTCCTGTTAAGGTTAGAAGAATACAAATGCTAACTGATGCTTTAATGTTTTTTCTCCAGCCTGTATATTTGATAGCACTACATGTCTTTGCAGTATACATTTTCTTAGTTCATTAGTAGCTTGTCCAAAGATACTTGGGGTTTTGAGACTTCCGCAGAAGTTGTTCTTGAGTATCTTACTGCCTCACTCATTTGCGTCACACGTTTATCTTAAATTGAATGTTGGCTTGTTCTAGAAACCCTGGGTTTGGATACCTAGATGGCAATAAGGTTTTCAAAATAAAAGATACTTCAAACAGGAGTTAAAAATAATTTTCATTTTCAAGCACTATTCCTGAGAGGGTAGAAAAACAGTCTAACTGAAGTGTCTGTCTCCCACGAGACTTAAATAAATATTCATACTGTCCTTCAAAGATATGATACCTTGATCTCATCATCAAAAATTTTCATATATATATTTCCTGGGAATCTTGCCCACTGTGCGATAGCTGACTTTTTTCATTACAAATTCTATTAGAAGCTTTTAGTTCCATCCACAGTGAAGTGATCTGTTCTTTTTCCTCTTGGATAAATACTCATTTGAGCCTGCTAGGTCTGTTATTTTCAGGTAGTGGTTTCAGGATGGTGATGATCCTGCTTTGACATATAGGAAGAGGCTGAAAGCTGGATTCCTTCACTCTGGATGAAATTTTTGAGGATGGAATTAACTGTGGTCTTCAACAACCTAAAGGGGAATGTCTAGAAGAAGCCAGACTCTTCCCAGAAATGCAGAGCTTTGCACCAGGGCAGGTCTAGCCCTGTCTGGGGCCAGAGGTTGGGTTCAACGATGTTCAGAGATCCCTTCCAACCAAAGTTGGTTTATAACCATCAGTTTAGAAGTTCCTGTAATTCTCATTGAGATGTATCACCAAGGTCAGCAAAATCCAACAGATGAAACTCCTAATTTGAATGGAAGAATAAAAATGTCAGCAGTGACACTTGTTCTTACCAGGCTGTTCTGGTTTCAGGGATAAAAAGATAATGTTTGAGTACTTCAATGCAGGTTTTGCTGTATAGATTAGGTGGTGTGGTCTCTTGCATGTTTGCATGTTAGGCCCTTTCATTGGGCCTGTGCCAAGACTCATTGGCTTAATTTAGAAGATAAGCATCAACAACTTATGCTATTTTCAGCACCAAAATATACTTATGAGACAGATGAAAGAGTTTGTTAAGACTTTTATTTATCTGGGAAAAATGGACTGTCTCTACTGCTGCAGGTAAAATACCTTGTAAAGGATATAGGAGATCTTGGTGGGCAGCATCAGAATTCTGGTTGGAAAAAGGGACTCTGGAGAAGTAGGTGTAGTTTAACAAGCTGGGGTATATCTGATCTCTTAACACTAGCAAGGAAGATTGTAGTCAGGCATACAGCCTAAGGTAATTTGTTCTGACTCCCTTTGTAGTAGAAAGAGAGCAGTGTCAAAGCTAGATGAAATTAATCCCCCAAATTTTAGAGCTTGATCGGTGACTGAGAGACACCAGCATTATGTTTACTCTCTGTTGGCTTTCCTTCCAGTAGTTACACATAATGTAATACAGGAGATGTTTGTGTTGTGTTGTCTATGCCTTCAGATTATGCCTTTTATCAAATACAGATAAGGTTTCAGAGAGAAGGATTAAATTATATATGTTGATATCTCATTTTTGCTAATTGGAACCACTAGGAATATTTGCTCCTTAAAATCCTATTTCAACATCTGCATTAGTTAAAAAAAATTAAAATACCCATTTCCCTTTACCTTTCCTGTTAATAATCCTCCTTTGTTTTCATATGTTTTAGCTGGCAGCCTTTAGAAAGAGCAAGAGCTTATCAAGCAGTGCTAATAAAAAATATGGAATGATGGGACATCATTTGAACCTTATTGCAGGGTTTACTACCTGACAGTCATTTTTCTGTGAGCTTGTGCTAGTCTTGGTAGTTATATGAAATTGGAGAAACTTTTAAAATTTGGATTCTGATTATTGATAAGTGTCGGTTTAAAAAAAAAAAAAGGCAAAAAGTGTTAATGCTTTCTTTCAAATTACTTGAACAGAGCAGAAATTCTCATATATGAAGTATTTGGAAATTACCAGAAAAGTAGGACAATGGAATAATCTGGTGAAGTTCAGGGTCGTATTTCCTGAAATAACTGGGTAAGCACAGAGGAGACCTTGAGGTACAAACACTTTTTTTTTTAATCCAAGGAAAGTGAAACTGCAGAGCAGTTGCCAGGGAGAAGTGTAGCCATTCTAAAGGAAGGGCTCTGTACTTGGACTGCTTTCCCCTTCAGACTTGTTTGGTTCTCTGACTTGCTCTGTGTGCCCTGCTGTTTTATTAGGCAATACCACACTTCGCACACTAAAAATTTCTTTCCTGTATTCTGTGACTTCAGTGCAAAAAAGGTTTGCAGTATGAACTTCAGTTTTCTTCCTTGATGCTTTTAAGTTTTTCCAGAATGTTAAATTGTCGCAATATTTGTGCTGGAATTTGGGATTAGCAGGTGGAAGGAAGACTGACATAAAACCATGGGGATGTCTTAGTCCTGTGCTGGAGTGCACGCAGCTTTCTGGTTCATTTTGTCCTGGTTGGAATTTTATTTGTTGAATCTAGAACTTCCTTGGTCATACCCTTTGATTTTTGGACAAACCAGATTTAACCTGATGTTCTGGTTTTCGTGTGACTGCCTTCATTTCTTCCCTTTCCTCCTCATCTCCCTCAGAGCTCACTATCATCTTTGAACTTAGGTAAATGCCATTTTTGTATTTGCTCAGAAATTTTTTGGTTTCTTTAAATTGTAATTGCACCTCTGCCTTGATGTTTTAATATGCATGGTACCTGGGTTTTTTGGTTCAATGCATAGCTTCACATTTTTCAACTTTGAGTTAGAAGTAGTTCATCCTGGGGACGAAGGAAAATCAATGAGAAGCCTGTACTTAGACTGAGAACCCCTGCAGAAAGCTTTGATTAGAGAAAAGCTTCAGATCTGACTCTTGCACACAATTGTCCATCAGGTCGCCAGTCATTTTTGTATGTATGACTGTGTGCCACAGATGGTGGGGATGTAAAAAGGTCTGTTACGTCATCTGTCAGCAAAGTGTGTGTATAGTCACTTCAGCAGACACACACCTCTTGATGGTTGTTGTTGTTGAAGGCTGTTGTCCTTCAAGAAGTCACTACTAATTTTAATTTTGCAGTGTTTTGATCTGACTGCTTTTTGTGATCACTAATTTTTAATAGACTTGGAAGATGAGCCTGCCTTCAGTAAGAATGTGTTAATTGACAGGTGTCCTGAAGTTCTACATTCTTGGCAGTGGTCCAGGATGACAGAGCAGTAATGACTTAGAAACTGCTGTTCCTTCCTGGTGAAAGGATTGGAGGAAATCTGTGAAGTTAATAACTACTAGTCTCTTCTAACAGATTGTGAGAAGATCATTATGGCATCTAATTAGCTGAGATTACGTCCTTTATGCAGAATGTTTGGGTTTTTTAAAATTCCTTTACATGCTGTCTTATGACTTGCACTATTAGGGTTTTTTCCTCCTCTCTTCAGTGTTCTGGATGGTTGCTCTGAGGATTTGAGTAAGGGATCATGTTCCTATCTCCGTGTGGTGTAATTAGCACAGCTATTTAAATGTTATCTGGAACCCATTTACCCGATCTGTCAGTTGCTGCTTAGTTCAGTGGAAATGCTTTTATGTAAATCACAGAACAATACTTCTGACTTGTAACAAGATTGGGCTGAATTTGGGGAACTGAAACACTTCATCCTGGAATAAAAATGTCTTGCTGAATCAAGGGTAGATTATGAAAGCTGCCACTTTTTAAAAGTGTATTATGCTAACATATGTATATGTATAAATTGAATTAGCTGTGATACTCCTACAGTGAGAAACTTCCCACTGATTCTAAAAAAAAAAAATAAGGAAAAGCTGACACACATGAAATTTTCCTCCCAATTTGCTTTCTAGATCTTCAGCCGGTCTTAGAATTGAGGAATTGAGGCCTGATGGGGTACAGGGCAGATGCTTTCCTTCTACTTCCTCATAATTTCTTAATAAAGTAGTTCCATCTGTGGCCCAGAGATAGTTGCATTTTATAGGGATCTAGTGGCATTTATAATGATCTGATTGCTCTTAGGCTTCTGTAGAAGATATTTTTAAAATTCCATTCAAATAAAAATAACCTCCCTTCCCTCCCATCCTCCTTCAGTGTGCAGACCTTTTGCCATCCCGTATTTTGGAGGTAGATTTTGAACTTAAAGAAAATAATTATGGAAATTTCTCATCTTTCATATATGAGCAGCTCATGTAGTTCTGGGTTTTCTTGAGAAGGATGGGCATCTGACGTGGTGACCAAGGAAAGATTAATTAACTGTGGCTTTTGTTTGTCTGTCTCAGTTTTCAGCCTGGGGTGTAAGCTTGTGTCACTTTGCTCTGTTATAAATACTGTGTTAAATTACAGCAATTTTTTTAAGAAACTGTTTGATTTTTTGCCAGGGATTCCTGAGCCATTTAGTAAGAGTTTGAGGGATCCTATTCCTTCTCTGAAAATCAGTGCCAATTTTGGACTGTGCAGCTGTCCCAATTTCCTTTTTATTAGTTTTCACTCTAGGAATAAATTTTTGGTGTTTATTCTATTAGCATATTTAAAGTCAGCTATTTCCTTCCCCTCATAGCTCTTGCTTTACTTTTCTCCCCTTTAGATTTTTTTTCCTTAACATGGAAAAATAGATGGATCTTCCAGAGGAGATCTGATGGTAAAGCAGTATGAAGTGGCATTTATTTGACTATTCCAGAAATGATCCTTCTGTTTTTCCATACAGTACTGCATAGCTTTTGGCTCAGCTGGTCTGCATAATAGAGGATAGCCTTGCTGCTAAGCCAAGCAGCTCCTCTTTGCTTTGAAGAGCACGTCAGGCATGTGTGGTAGTAGATTATCACAATTATCAAGTATCAGTACTGACTTAGTATTTGTCCCTGGCCTTTTCCATCTTAACTTGAGGAAAGTCTGTTCTGTGACTGTCTGTCAGCCCCTCTCTCTGAGAAGAACTGTGGTTAATAGTTTATTAATAGTTTATGTTGTACATAGACCATCACAGACTTGCTATATAGCTCTTGAGCATAAAGGGGTATTTTGAAGTTTTATATAAACAAGCTGCTCCTTTCATCATTTAATCTCTTTTGGACAGAGAGTGTTGGAAGCAGACATTGTTAATGGGTTTGTTATGGCTCAGTAAGTGTTTCTTAACTTAAAAAAAAATCCCAACCAACTTTTTGAATGCTTTGCATAATATAGAGTTGCTGGGTTTTGTCTTTAATTTTTGGTATTTGTGTCATGGCCAGTAGTTGTTTTAGGGCTACAGTTATCCACCATAAAGAGACCAGCTATACTTGTCCCTGGAAGGAGGACTTGATGCTCTCTGAGGTCCTGAGCTGTTCCAATGGATGTTGGGAGAGAGGGAGTTTGGGAAAACCTGAGCCAATATGCATATGCATAATGAAAAACCTCTTTTACATGTTTTGTGTTTAATTGCTTTTGAAATTAAATGGGTGTAGGTCCTTAAATATTAAGTTGTCTGTCCTTAGTGTTTGGAAAAAAAAGCAGCATGAGCTGCAGATAAATTTTTTTATATGGCAATTATTTGGTTTTCTTTTTGTTATTTTATTTCTGTTTTCCTCTTTCCTGTTTTCCATGTTTGCTTCCCAAACCAGTAACTGAATGTGCTTCTTGGTGTGTGCTTGCTTGGGAATAGGGATGGAACAAAGAGAGATGTGGAATTGTTGATGGGATAGTTCAAAAAGA
The DNA here is from genome assembly GCF_017590135.1 of Pyrgilauda ruficollis. Lineage (NCBI taxonomy): Eukaryota > Metazoa > Chordata > Aves > Passeriformes > Passeridae > Pyrgilauda > Pyrgilauda ruficollis. The sequence goes on from NW_024524266.1 coordinate 12,592,659, forward strand.
GCTTAATTGTCCAAAAATGTAAGCAGCTTCTCTGATAATTGCAGTCTTGAAGTTAATTTGTGAACATGAAAACATGAAAATTACTTTTACCTCAGTGCTTAGTTCAGTCAGTGTGTCAAGAAGTTAAATGTCAAGAATAAAACGATCTAGAGAAGATAGCTATGGGTTTTCAAGTCACAGAAATAACCTGGAAACATGGATGCTCAGTACTGGTAAAGAGAAAGACTCACACTACAGGACAAGCAACTTCATGATTCCATTCATTCCATTCATTCATTGAGTCCAAAAGTGTGCAAGAATTAAAAAAAGATTAGATAATTAATCTTCTTCTGTACATACAATTAAAATAGCAAAAATTTATTGGACTCTCCAAGCCAAACTTGACAGTCAATGTCAGGATTTAAGCAAATTTTTATTCACTGGGAGCTGAGAAGGAAGCTGCTTGTGGGGAAAAGGGCTTCAGATGCTTTGCTTGGCTGTGCCTGATACTGGACTTTCTGGGAAAGAAATGTGGGTGGATTGCACACAAAGTCTGCACGTTAGGGTGACAGTCACTGGCTAACTAGGTTTGGGTTTTGATTTTGTGTTTGGGGTGTTTTTTCTTTATTATTTTTTCTACAGAAGAGAGCAGCTGGGTAAGATCTGTGGGAGTTGTGCTTCCAACTCTGCTCCTTTTTTGCTGATGCCTTGTGTTGAACTCTTCCTGGAGGATGAAATGTCTCTTGGCACATTTGTTGCCATCTGCTGTTTGTCTCTGTTGATAAGGCTTAGTTAGCACTTTTACTAGGAAAGTGCATGACATAGTTTCAAAAACTGCTCCATTTACCTGTTGCTGTGGGACTAGGCACATGTTTTCCAGCTGGTACATATCATTACAGTTTCAGATGACTAACATGAAAAATGATAATTGAAGCCACAAGCCCATTACGTAGTAAGCTTTAATTAGTTAAACTGCTTCGTATTAGTTTACTGTTGGTGCTAATGCTCTTGAAATTAATTGGCACTAAAGGGGGTTCAAAGTTTATATGCAATCATTGCTGTTATAATGTGCTATATTACTAGGTAACTTGGCTTATTAGGTGATTTTGTTCTCAATTATTGCTGCAAGTCAACAAGGACAGAGCAATTATCTCACAAACAATAGCCTTGCTCCCAAGACAGATGCGACCAGACCCTTCCTGTGGAGTTCTGCAGTGTTTTAGCAAATAGGCAGGGGAAGGAGATCTGCATATGTCACCCAGCAGCAGATGGGGAAGATATTTAGAAAGTAGGATAGCACACTTTCAGATCTTCTGTTATGCTAATTAAGTTTTTGTGTGAGAACTCAGCAATGTCAGTCTATCAATGACATCAACCCCTGGCATGTGCAGGCCATCAAAGCAAACACAGAATGCCTTTGTATGCATAGCTGGACAGTGTAAGCCAGTTGCTACTGGAGTGAAGGTCATCTCTCATTTTCCTAGAACAGACTGAATACCTAGCATACACTTTGATTAAACTTTTCTTCTTTTGAACACAAGTTGTGGTTTTGTTAAAACGGAAAATTTAGAGTAATGGGAATTTCTAGACCCCTTTTAAGTTGTTAATGCACTGTGTGCCACTGGTGTAGTATAATATGGCTTATATCAGTCTAAAAGCATCTCATAGAAGAAATAATAAATTGAGTGGATTAATATTACAGTATTAATTAATAACTATTTAATTTCTGAGCACAAATTTAAGGTGGTAGAGTTTATATCAGAAATTAATTACAAATGCAGATGACTTTCCTGAGTGGAAAAAAGAAAAATTACAATGGTGAAGCTGTGGAATGGTGTGACTGAGCAGTGCAAATGTGCATCTTTTGTTGGTTACTCTCAAAAATGCCTTCAGGAGAAGGTTCATTGAATCTTTAGATTTTAAGTATCTCGATCTGAGTTCTGATACTATTCTAAGTCCTTCTTTACAGCCAGCATGTAAATCTTTGTTTAGGACCATCTTTCAGCAACTGCACACAGCAGGTCAGATATTTATTCCATCCCAGGAAACTGCTGTTTCCAGAAATAAAGAAGGGTGACCACTACATGTCCCTAATTTTCTCTGTCACTTATTTACTTAGAGATGGAGAAGTTTTGCAGGAGTGCTTTTTGTGAATGGACAAGCCTTGTGTGAATTTTCAAGATATCACAGTGTTTCAAGCAATAAAGGTGGATAATTACTTTGAACAGTAGGCTGCTTAGTATTGTTTCATTGGAAATATATGTGGAATTTTAAGTGGATAATTCTTTGTAGCCGTAGTGATTTTGCCCTCTTTGAACAATATCAGTTTACAAGTCAGAATCTTGAGTATGTGAAGATATTATAATAACTTTAAACACTGATGCACAGAGGATCAGCTTTGTAGGAATAGTCCTGGAGATAGGAATTCATTTTGGGTAGTTTAAGCTAAGGTGTTAAACCTACTTTTTAAGATTTTTTTGTTGTTTTTGTTCTATTCTTTAGTATTTACAATTACGACATTTCATTCTCTCTTTAGGAGATTGTAGTTCTCCAGAATAAAAAACACGGAGTGCAGAAAAAACAATCCTTGTGACTTTCATAAAACTATTTCTCTTCTGGCAAGGGGTTACAAATCTGGAAGTACAGGGCACTGCAGCTTCATTTATGTGCAACCTGTGAAGATGCAGAGAAACCTAAGTGGCTGTTTTGTTTCACTTTTTTTTTCTGTAAGGAAGGAGAAAAAAAAGAATACTTTGTTAAATCATTGCGCTGTAGATGTCATGATTTTAAAGGTATCTATGCCTATTTGATAACTTAGAGGCCTCCGCAGGAGTGGATTCATTTTGATATTTTAACCTTGAAACCAAGTTTCCGTGTTTGAATCTACTAAAACTGTTGGTGTCATGTGTCTAATAACCCATCTGCTTGAATAATGATAAAGCCTCCTACTTAGTCTGTCTACCTCGAGGGAATAACCGAGCAGCCATCGTGACAATATTGCTCTGAGCCAACAAAATACATTTTTCCCGGTGAGTTTGCTTTGAAGCATGGATTATTTTTAAGGCAGTAGTGAGAAGTGCCCTGAAATGAGGCTCAATGAGGAACAAGTATCTGTCTCAAATTGGCTGTCATGGCCAGTGAAGTTGAAAAAAAAACAAACCAAAAACCAAGATAACCAAACTTCAACTTGCTTAAAAGATAGCAAGATATCCATCCTTATGAATAGGATTATATGATGTATGTTTTAGGGGGCTGTTTTAGTAGACCCTTCTGCCATGCAGCAGTCTACAGACTGCTTCTGTTTTGCTCCATATAGTCTTGAAGCAGTTGTGGTTTTTGGGCTTTCTGCTGAGACAGAAACCATTGCTAGTCATGGGAACCAAGAATCAAAATGTTGTAGATGTCTGATGTCCCAAACGTGTGAGAATCAATTTGGAATCTCTAATGCATCTCTTCATTCTCTTTCCTCCTCACTATGGTACAAATTCTCTTTTATAATCAGTTTTTTGTGTTTGTTGGTGGAGATTCAGAGTTGGCAGCATAAATGAACCATGTTTCAGTTCTTAGCTTCATGGTGGAGGAATTGCATGGAGGTGGTGGTGGATTCCCCATAATTTGTTAAATCAAGGTCCCATGCTTTGCTTCTAAGAATTATGCTGTCACTCAACCTGAAGTTAAAAGCTTGAAGTAGACTCTATTTAGTTAAATTTTACGACCCATGTGTGATTGAGGAAGGCCAATAAGGAATCACTGCAGTCTTCTGCCACACTGAAATATTGTAACTGATGTGACATGTTTTGGATAAAATTTTAATGAAATGGATGCCTTTCATAAAGGCAACTCTATGCAGTTATAACAAGCCGTGTGTGCTTGGCAAGAGAGAAACTGTGTATTACTCATTTGGCATAGCGTAAAAATATTTGTACTTAAAAATTAGTATTCAGTAATTAATTTGGACCTTTTATTATTTTCCTTGTTTAATGCAGGATTTTTTTTTGTTTATGTACTAAATGTTTATGAAAGATTTCAAGTAGTTCCTACCCATGTGTGTATGCTGTGATGTCTTGAGTTTTCTTTGCTGTAGTGTATATCTATCTAAAGCACTTGTAAGGAAAAAGCGATGTTTCCCTTGGCTTAGCTCAGTCTTGAAGTGTTTACTGTTTATTTTATTGTTATAATTCTGTTATAATTCTGATCATCAGTTTGTCTCTTTCCTCAGATCATAATTGTGCTTAGGAGGGATTAAATTACCTGTGCTATAATTCACCTTTGAATATGCTAATAAATTTTGTGTGCTTTTATGTTTTCTGGTTTCTGGATAGTACCTTTTTTTTCATGGGATTAAATAAAATTTTTAAACAGAATAAATTCCTGATTTAGTAAATAGAAGCATCTTTAAATTAGTAATTCCTGCAGCTTTTAGTGTTTTAATGCCTACTGCATTAAAGGCCAGTTTTTAAGGCTCTTGAGTGAAATAGGAGGTTGGGACCAGAAGGGAGATTGGACTGCAGCCTCTTTAGATGAGCTTTCTGGTGCTAGCTAGGGAATATTTTTGAAGTATACATTGGAGACTTGAGGGCTTTTGCTATTGGAATGGTCCAAGGTTTTTTGGATAGCAGATATGCCCTTGTTAAGGAGGTGAATTGCAAGAAGAGGACCCTGTGACGCTGGTGGCTGAATGCTGTGCCATGACTGAAGACTGTGTTGTCCCAATGCAGCTACTTTGGGTGTAGTGGGTAGTCAGAGGCATTTCCTGATGTGCAACAAAGCGTTGTTTATCCCAGTGCCTGAGCCCACAAGAGGGTCCCAAGTAGTTAGAAACTAAGAGTGGGTGGATTATACCAGGCCTGGGTGCCTGAGAACAGCTCAGACAAAAACAAAACAAAGGGTCCTCTTACCCCAAGTGTCGCATAGTTAATATTTAGAAAAGAAGTTGTTGTAATCATATTTGTTTTCTTCTTTACTCTTCTCTGCTTTTCTTTTACCTTAACATACCAAGAAGTGACTCTTGAAATGATGCATTGACTCGTGTGTATAAGCATATTGTTACAGGGTGATGTAGTCATGCCCCTGTAGTATATGGTATTCTGGATGCTATATGGCACTTGAGGTTGGATGATAAATGATCTTGAAGATCCCTTCCAACTCAAGCCATTCTATGACTCTTTAGGGTGGGGTTTTTTTATGGTGGAGGAAAGAACATTGGAGCAGGGCTTACATGCTTTTACCTGTATAAAAACATTGGAGTGCATTGTACAACTGGATTTTGTCTCTTGCTGACTTGCCTTCCTTGTAAATTCTGTTTTTTACTATCTCCCTCTCTCTTCTTCCCCCCTCTCCTCCCCAAAGTGCCTCCACTGCCAAAACATCCACATTTTGTATTTTTTGTCACTTTCCAAATTTGCCATTACTGCTGCTCTCATTTCTAAGGCTTTCAAGTTGAATGCCATGTTGGTTATAGATAAAGATGTGAGCCTGGAGTTATGTTACCAAAGCTGTTGAGCAAAAGCCAACTCTCCCACATGTTTGACCTATAGTGAGGTGTTTGGGGTAGGTGAGGAGGGGATGCAGGAGGGGAGAACAGGTTGCTTCTGAACATCAGGATGGTGCAGGTGCCAGCCAGCAGCATCTACCTGACTGTTCCGAACTGTCTTCTCAGACAATAATGGGATTTGCTGCCCAGACTCTGGCTGGTGTTCTGGCTAGACCAAATGGAAGGGCCTATTTCTGTGGGAGGAGCAAGCACCTGTTTTTCCCTGGGAGGGAGGGGAGGGATGTTATTGTGGGTCTGTCGGGACGCTCTGGCCATGTGTAGTGGCCGGCATGTTCTGCGCCAGTGCTCCATTTATTCTTCCCTGCCCTGCTCTTTCAGCCCACCTGGGTAGTTTGCTGGCAGCTCCCCAATGCATGCACTGCTTGTGGTTTGTTGCTGTAGGAGCTGAGGTGACTTGCACCATTACATGGCAGGTTAAGTAGCGTCTTCCTTCAATGTATTTCTCTGTAGGCAGTTTTTTGTTACATCCCCAGGTACTTTCACTATCCATCTGTGTGTAGACGTTTGAGCTGTCTGTTAAGCTGTCTGTTACCACTTACCCTGTTGTTTTGGAGGTGTGATTTCCTAGCTTTCTCCCTGCTCTACTCTAGACAGTCTGGAGTGTCCTTGAACCTGCCCTCCCCTTTCTGAAACGAAGAATGAGAAGCCTTTAGGCAGCTTAAGTGTCGACCATGTCGCAGCTGACAGGAAACTGATCTGGTGCTTGGCCCCGCTGCGGCCGGGGCTGCCAGTGGCATGTGCTGGGTCTGCAAGCCCTGCCAGGGCCAGGAGGTCATGCCGAGGGCCCCCTGTGCCCCCTGCAAGGTGCAGCCTGGCTGTAGATGTGGTCAGAAATCGCCGTCTGCCCCAAAATGTTGTGGCTGTTTGCCACAGCTGCCGGTCCTGTCAAAACGGTGACTGGTCTCGGGGTTAAAGGTTGGTGAAAACTGTTGCTAACTTGAGATGATTGATGTTGGAAAACTAATTAGTGAGCAGGGGCAATTAATTTGATCACTCGTACTGGTTTCCCTTACGGGTTTTGAAGGACTTTGCTGAGCTTCTTTTATCCGCTTCTTTTTAATTGAAGGAGAGATGTGTTTCTAGTGGACTGCTTCCAAGAGGAAAGACAAGGTAAATTCATAAGCAGTGCTTGAATTTACTTGTGTGTTTCTCCAGAGGTTGGCAGGGAGGTTCCTGTTTTCATTAGACAGGGAAATGTCAGACACCTTGGAGAAATTTTCATATGAAATACGTAGTGACATAGTTGGGATCTCATTGACTGTGCTCTGCCACGAGAGGTGCTCTCTGTAGTTGCGGGGGTAACAGGAGTGTTAAAAGGGTATTCTGGTAACATTACTTTGGCTTATTCAATTGCTGATGACAAGACAATGTGTTTCCACTTTGGTCCATGCTGCTAAAGTGTAATATAATTATTTGTATTAGACACCAGCCACCTGTTAATATCGTTCTTCTAAAGGTCATTGTGTGGTGCCTTGCTGTCTGAATTTAACAGTCCTGTATCAGGTTTGTTGGTCACTCTTTTGTGTGACACGGGACAAGTGTTTGTGGGGAAGGAATGTGAACCTGATACCCTGATGGCCAAGGGAGAGGAGAGAGGACCAGGGACATGTTCTGCTGCTGCTATTGTTATGCCACCAGGCCAGGGCTGGAGAACAGGCAGCTTCCTTGTGAGGTGCTTCCATTTAACGCAGTCCTTGTTTGGAACAAAACCAACTTGCAGTCATTTCCCAAGAGAAGCAGACTGATATCCATAAACCCAGGCTTTTTGGTACCCTGGATGTGGAGGGAACACTGTGTTCCTAACCTGGGCTATGAAGGAGAGGAGGGGTGCTGCTCCACTGGCTGTCAGTCCTCCTAATGCCATGTAAGGAAAATGAGGTGTTGATAATGTAACTGTGCTTGGTGACAGCAGGTAGATGCTTGATAAATTATGTTAAAACATATGGTCTTGGCAGTTAACCTTAATCCTGTTGTGGGATTCATTTATTAATGTCTGTACAGTGACCTGAAAATGCAAAGCACTGTATCATTGCGAAATGTTGACCTTGTTAACTGAAATTTTTAAATTATTTTTGCTGAAAAAAAGGGTGATATGCATTTAACTTGAACTTTCACTCTTCTAGCCTGACCTAGTATTAGCTTTTGAGAGAGGCGAGGGACAGGTAGGACTTGCAGCTGAACTTATTCCATGCTTGTATCCTGTTCATGAAGCAGATGCAAGTAACTGCTGCTGTAGGGGCTCAGCTGAATGGCTTTGTTTTCAAATTTCCAGAAAATGAAAGCTTCAGCTGCCAAAAGAACAAAACAAAGCACCTGGTTTACCACATGGTGTAGGACATTCCAGCACTTGTGAAGAGGGAGGGTTGGCTTTAAGCCATCTATATTCCAGTGCCATTAGTAACTGCTGCTAACTGTTGGATTGAATTACTGGCTGAGAAAGAGCAAGGGCTTTTAGAGTCTTCTCTGCAATTGAAAATAGTCACATGAAAAACTCCCATTACTGACAATTTTATAAGGAATAAGGATCTCTCTCTATCAGTTGCATATTTATTGGCTCAAACCATTTGAGGCTCATTATGCGCATGTAGATAACTCGTTGTGGTTGTTTGAAAAGGTTCATTAGGGTCTTCAAGAATTCTGGCTTTATAAAAATCTAATTCATTATTTCTGCAATGAAAGAGTTAATGAAGGATCACTTGTGGCTTTTAATTTTCAGCTAATTAAAAAGAACGTCTGTTTTTGCCTTGACACTTGTCGTTAAAAGCGCCAAATATAGGATTTTTTTTTGTGTGTGAGTTGAAGGGTGAGGAGGAGGGGGAAAAGTTGCATGTAAATCATTTAGCCATTAACCTAATGTGGTGGATTTATAAATCCTATTACTATAAGCCCTTTTCATTTCCACTGAGGCCTGACGTGTGCTTGATCCTGCTAATGTAAAATTCATTCTGTCTAAGTGATTACTGAAGTAAGACATTTTAGTCAATTTTAATCAGATTGTGTGATACTTGCTTGAACACCAACGTTCAGTAAGATATGGACACAGTTTGGCCATGTCTTAATTAGCCTTACAAATCAGACTAGGAATCAATCAGTGAGCCAAGTCTATGAACCTTTTGACACCTAATGCTTTCTGTGGGGGGAAAAACAATCTGTGCTGAGGGCTGAAAATACAGGGCTTGGAAGCAAGATTAAGATTGTAATTTGGTGTTCTTGCTTTATGGTGTGCTTGGCAATCCCTCTCAGTGTGCAAGTCCTTTGCGGTGCAGCCCTCATTGGTGTTTCGGAGTCGAGGCCAGTGGGGTGCTTCCCGCAGCCCATCATAAATTCCTGTCTCCGCAGCAGGAGCAGCAATTGGAGTATTTTTCTGAAGCTGCTTCTGCACCAAGATACATCTGTTCATCTGTTATGGGGGGGGGTGAGGGACAGCTTATTTTAAAATGTAACCTCCTCTATCCAGGTGTTCACTGGGGACTAGTGACTTGGATTGTGGGATATCTGTATTTCTTGGAATTAGCTGGCTCTGTTTTCCCTATAGGGAAGCATTGGTATGGAAGCTCTACCTCATAAGCCCCTCAAATATTGCTCACTGTTGAGATCAGAGGCGGTTTTTGCGAAATGTCATCCTTTGATACAAAAAGTAAAGACTTTACTGTTTTTCCTGAATCATTGCTTTTTCAGTAGGCTGACATGAGCCTCAAACTGATTTTCGGTCCATGTTAGTTGACCCAGTTTTTGAGGATTCATTACTAGCCAGTATTTTTTCTGTTATAATCTTGTAGAATTTCTGTATTGGTAACAACTTTTTTGGCTTTTTCTTTGAATATATGAACTATTTCCTTTTATTACCAAGATACTTGAAAAACTTGTCATATCCTTGAAGGATCCTGTAGAAGTCTTTGGTCTTTTTTCCCCCCCGCCCTCTTCTTTTGCTTATTGTGCCTTCTTCTGCAGCACGGTGGAAAGCCTTAGGAGAAAAAGGTGCTTGAAGTATATGGAAATGAAAATGTTTAGTACCAGAGACAGCTATGTTCTCCCAAAGTAGGCGACATCTTTTGCAGAAGTCCCAGCTGCACATGGTGTTGTGTCATTGCTGAGAATTTTGTAACCTGGTGAAAGACAGGTCCATTGTAAATCACCAGCTTAGCCTGGAGATTTTGTGTTGCCATTGTTGAAAAATTACCTGCACAATGATTTTGTTTTAAGGCATGAAAATTCAACCACCAGCAGTGTTGGCAAACCATTTTCAGAATCACTCTAAAAGTCTGTGCGATACAGACTTTGTAAGTTGCTTTTATTTCTCAGCTTCCAGGTAATTTAAATATCTTTTCTCCTCTATCTAACCTGTTAAATTACCTCTCTCTGTTAGGGTGAGCACACCTCATTTAGTCAGATGTTACTTAGCTGATGATAGGACTACAAGCACATGTGGAAGAAAGTAGGGAACATGTTTTCTGCTTGATCTGAATGCCTCTTTGTCTTCTGTTTTCTCTTTCCTACGGTTACTGTTGGTCTGCCAGGTGTGCCTTTTTGAATGAAAATGAGAAACTTCTTTAGTGTAGATCTCTTACTGTGGTTGGGATGAGGCTCTTTTGAAAAGCTTCAAAATTAGATGTTAATTACTTTTCTCTTCTACTGGATAATCTTCTGTACTTTAACCAAATAAGGATAATCTTCTATACTTTAATCAAATAAATATTCAAATACTTTGAATTTGCCATATTTCAGCTTTTTGACAGTTTCTTATGTGATGGATTGTAGGAGAGCAAGTGCTCATGAAAAGGCAGAACTTAAATAGAAAGAAAATCATAGCAGTTCAGGTGAATGGGATAGTTGATATATTATATTAAATGGAATTAGTCTGAACAACTACATAGTGATGTCCAGGAAGAGAACTGTCAAGGTTCACGTCAGCCTTTTAAGATGGTAAATGCCAATATCATAAGGTTTTATAAGCCTGAGAAGGATGCAGTGAAGTCCATTCTAGTTCACATTTTAGGGTAAGATTTTGATTAATGTCGATCAAATTGCGGTTGGTTCTTGACTTTGAATATTAAATGTCTTTCTATAATTGTATGTATACATATGGTCAAAATAAATGTGCAGGTTCATAAACATAAGGTGCATCTGGGGTACTGGGTCTCAGAAATGAACATGACCTGCAGAAGAGAACAGGCATCTCTTATCAGCCATGTTTCATGTATATTTCCTGGGAAAATGCTTTAAAGTCTCTTGTTTCACAGCTTATCAAGACTTACCAGAATTAGCATTACCTATTTCAGAAAGCACCAATTTCTCTACAATGTCTTGGAGGTTGGCGGGCAGGTGTGTTTTCTTGGGGTTTTTTTGTTGGTTTTGTTTTTTTTTTTTTTTTTTTTAATCCAACAAAGTTAATGTATTTTTTAATATATAAAAAGGTCAATATTCCTGATTTTTAAATCTTTTTTTTAAATAAGCACTGAGTATTCTTCAGTCCTCTCGAGGGAATATCTATGGGCTTTCTTCTTGGCATTTATGTCATTTTAATAATAGATTTTTGTGTGTGTGTGTTTGTTTGGTCTGGTTTCCTTTGCTGACTGAGGCACATAGGAAGATCCATCAGGAACATCAGGAAATTCTTTTTTCCAGTGAGGGTGACTGGGACCTGTCACAGCTCACCCAGAGAACGTGTGGAGTCTCCATCACTGGAGACACTCAAAGGTGTCTGAACATGGCCCTGGACAATCCAGCTCTAGGTGGCCCTGCCTGAGCTGGGGAGCTGGACCAGATGACTCCAGAGGTCCCTTCCAGCTGCAGCCAGCCTGTGGTTTTGTGATGGTTTTTTTTTCCCCTAATTCATACTAGGCCATAAAATACCAGCAAATTCTTACAGGGATTTTTATTTCTACAGCATATCCCTATATTTGCTTGTGTTTTAGGGGTTGGTTTGTTTGTTTGTTATTTTAAGCACCTGTAGTTATCTAAGGGCATTAAAAAGGAGCTTAGCAACATTTGTGTCTGTAATAGCAGTGGATGAAATCAAGCCACTGTCCACCAGTGCTTGTGGTTGGATTATTATGTTGGCACTAAAACTCAGAGCCCTGCAGGTCTCATTTCAGATATAATTCTAATGAGGATATTGAATGACTGGTGTGACAATAATGTTAATCAGTACTGGTGCCTTCTACTTTAACTGAAAAGTGATAGCAAGAGAGAGCTTTGAAAGAAGGTTTCCTTGGCATATGAGTGAAAGCTGAGTTTTTTATTAACAATTCAAACTCCTGTAATAAGTAGTAGGAAAGCTTATTAGCTATGTTTTTAGATTAAACAAAACCTTTAGGTTGTGATGTTCTTTCTTTTAACAGAATTTGTGGGATGAGGAATTTAAATGAAAATTTCTAAAGTCGAAGATTGATTGAGTTGAAGTATGTAGCACGAAATCAATCCTGTCAAATTGTAGGGAAATAAGTGAGACATTTATAAACATTGTTAATGTTTTAGAAATCTAGTTTTGTGCAAATGTATTTTGAATTCTTTACAAATGAGATAACAGTAGGTCTAAATGACAAATTAAAGATTTAAAAAATAATCAGCATGCCTCTCTTGTAGTAATGGATTTATGGAGGTAGCATGCTTAACTTGCATTTGTAATTAAGGTTTTTCCATCATTAGAATAGAAATGTATTCCTGTTGAGCAGTATCTTTTTATGTGATTTATGTGGATTGAATGAGTGGCAAAACTCCGCTACTTTAATCTGTTATGTGGCTAAAAGTCAGTATTTGGATTGGATTCCTAGAGGGTCATGCTGAAAGGTTAAATACATTTATCTGTTTTCTTAGTCTTCAAATTTCCATATTCTTTATGAGTAACAAACAAATCCATGTCCTGTGGGATTATACAACGACAGCTTAGCAACTTGGCTTCATTAGTAATGAAGCCATACTGCTGTTCATTTCAAACCTCTAAATACTGGCATGGGTGGGCTGTACGTGGAGTGCTTAACAACAGACTAATGCATAAAAGAAACTTCTGAAATGATAATTTCTTGCACAAGTTCGTAGTCCTGAAAAATGTAACTGCATGCATTGATAAGCCACTAACCTCGTTCCGTTTTTAAAAACAGCACAAGTGTCCTGGGCTATGTGACAGACTACAAAAGGTATTCAAAGTGCCCTATGCTATAGTTACAGGTAATTGACCAAGGGACCACTAGCTGCTGAAATCCTAAATGTTCATAATAAGGTGGTCCCTTTCAGGAATTTGCTTTTACATGAAGCTCATCTTTTCTCAATTGGAGTACTCCCAAAATTGTCATGGAACATATTTCTGTTTCTGCAGGAGCTCTCTGACATCAAATGTGGTTCCATTCTTAGCTCTTAGGTGATTATGATATATGTGGTGTTGTGAATGTCTGTGGATAGGCAATAGCTTCCAATGACATGGGCCCTTTTATTCCTGTATATCTTTACAGGAAAAATCTGGAAGGTGAAGTTCCCCAACCCACTCTACAGTTCCTATTCCTGACTTAGAGTTGCAAGCCCTATTTAACAAGCAATTTAGGATTGTTAAGTAGTAATTTTCTTTTGTAGTTAGTTTAAAAATAGTTAAAAAGCTTAAATGAGTCTTTAAAAAAAATGTTATTTCTACGTTATACATCTTAAAATTGTTTGGTTGGTTAGTAGATTTTATTTCTGACATGCCTTGTAAATGCTTACTTTTTTCTAGGAGAGTCTTTCATATCCTGAGGAGCTCTGTTTTGGGCTTTGGTTGGTTGTTGGTTTTCTTGTCAGACATATCTAGGGAATTCGGGAAGCTCATTTTTAAGAGATAATCTAAAAAGACTGTGTCTGACTCTGACAGACTGTCAGGAACTCTTTCCATCTGTATCCAATCCAGCTTCATCAAGTGCTGTAAAGAAGTCGCACGGAACAAATCAGAACTATGACTGAGACTTCGTGCTGTTAACCATGCCTGTTCCTCATCGTATTTGCAAATCTTTGGAGCAATCACTAGGTCCTGCCTTAAGCAGAAAATGTTACATGTGCCATGTAGAGCTGAAACTGTTTCATAGAATCACAGAATATGCTGAGTTGGAAGGGATCCATTGGGGTCATTGAGTCCCACTTCTGGCCCTGCACAGGACACCCCGAGAGTCACACCCTGTGCCTGAGAGCATTGTCCAGACACTTCTTGAGCCCTGTCAGGCTGGTGCTCTGATCACTTCCCTGAGCAGCCCAACCACCCTCTGGGTGAAAAGCATTTTCCTGATATCCAACCTAAAGCCCCCCCGACTGAGCTTCAGGCCGTTCCCTTCACTGGTGACAGAGTGAAGAAATCAGTGCCTGCCCTTCCTCTCGCCCTCACGAGGAAGCTGTAGCTGCAGTGAGCTCTCCCCTCAGTCTCCTCCAGGCTGAACAGACCAAGGGACCTCAGTGACTCCTCAAGTTTTTTTGTCCCTGGCACCACCTAAAAAGGCTTTTACTATACTGCTAAAAGAGATGAGAAATATGCACACAGAGCTGTGTCTGAAGGCTTGGAGGAAGTATCCCAAGGCATGGCTTTATGGGACTGAAGATTTAGATGCAATGTAAGACAGTGGCAGGGAGTGGTGTTCCAGGCTGACAGCAGAGAGGAGGAAAGTCCTTAGGCATTTGTAAAATAGCCTGTGTAAGTGACATAATGTGGAAACATGTAATAATAATTTTTATTATTACTCTGAGGGTAAATGAAAAATTAAACCGGAGCTGGTTTTTTTTAAGTACAGTTGAGAACTCTAGGCATTCATATACACTTGATCTCTCATCTTTTGCATTTGAGTAGCTTTGCTGGAACCTTGAACGTCCCAGTATAGCTGGGAAGCTGAAAGTACAGGAACTTCTTCTTGAGTCATTGAGGCTCATTATCTGTCAGATCTGAAGCAGATTATTTTAATGGTCTTTTTCTTTAGAGCAGAGAGATGACCTAGAAAAGTGCAAGAGCTTTGTCTGTAACACTGTGCTGGGGGCACTCCAGCACATGGATATGCTTGAAGAGACCCCCTTGCTGTTGGTTACATGGTCCTTCCTGCTCACATATCCCACCCTTTCTTTGCCAGCGTGGACATGCACTCCTGCCCCTCTCAGTGCTGGTTCAAACTCTCCTGCCAGCCTGGGAAGCCTGTTGGCACAGATAATTTTGCCCCATTTAGGCAAATGGATCCTTCCTTGTCCAAGCAATTCTTGGTGCTGACACCAGCTGCAACCATGGAGGATGAATAAGTATTGTTTAACTTGATAAAAACACCTGTCGTGTTGTCTAAATATATCTAATTTAATGAAACAAAATTATATGCTTTATGAAAATCCTGCATGACATTTAAGAAATTAGTTAAGAGAACTTCCTTTGGAGGCTAATTAGAGGCTAAAATACTTTTCTGAATTTGCATAAATGTTGCTTTGATAGACAATCACTTAGTCAAAATGAAAGAACAGTTTTAAAGCAGTTCAAACCACTTATAAAGATTTTTTGATGGACACAACATCCACAAACAATCTATTCATTACCAAGGCTACCATGTCCTCTTATCTCCTATGAGGAGATCTGTCAGGATCATTTTCAGTGTATATTACCTGTATCTAGTCAGAGATTGCCTTGTTCTGTTTAGTGTAGCTATTTCAAAATGCCCTTGGTTCTTGGAGAAAAAGGCTGTATTGTTCAGTAGAAGGCCTTTTTCTTTTAGGAATACTCATCGGGTAGTGCAAGTGTGTTCTGCATCTGTTTTTCTCTTTAGCACGTGCTTGTCTTCTCCCAGGCCTTCCTTTTCCTCCAAGCACACAAGTTGTGGTTATTACTTAAAAGATGCTGACCAGGAGAACCTTAGAAAAGTTTTAATTCTAGCTTTTTTGCTTTTTATTAAAAAAAACCACCCCAGAAACAAAGGGGAAGAAGATTTGATTCTCAGGGAGTTTGTCATCATCTCAGGTAGTGCACTGAGTTTATCTACTGCTTAAAAATGTTTAGTCTTTGGAGTATTAGTTTTATTTCTTTTTCAGCTTCATAGGCATGTTTGAAATGTTTTTGAATTGAATGATGTTTTTAAAAAACCATTTTCTCCACTGATTCTGAGACATACTCCCTGATTTCTCCAGGGCTTCTAGTTATATGGCTATGAGAGTAACTTCTCTTGGACATGGGACAGTACTTCCATTTCTGTCACCTTGAGATTGAGAGATGTACTTTTATATTTGAAAGATAACTTCTAACACTGTAGTTTTAAACCTGATGTGAAGGATAGTATGGTTTTTATTCCCTACTCTGGAATAGATATTGCTGTTATTAAGATGAAAATTTCTATGCTCTGGTTTTAAACCTTGACTGGATTTTAACTTGTATGACTAAAAAGGAAACCTTCATTTATTAGTAATTAATTTCAATTATTTATTGTTCTTGTCATTTTATTTTTTCTGGTGAAAGACTAATGATATTTTGCTGAATGTGTTAAACCTGTTCAGGTTTGGGAAACAAAGCAAAGATTTCCTGTCTAAATATTTGTTCATTCCACTGAAACAAATGCTGTTGTTTTCTCTAAGGAGAATGCATATGCATTTAAATATTGAATAACTTAACACATGTTTTGGTATTAATAGGAAATAGTAAATGATGCTTGTCATATTCTTTCTTAATTAGGAGGGGTTTTACTTGTGGTTTGTGATACGGTTAGCTTTTGATACAGTTGCAGTCATTAGGTAGAGCTACCTTTGCATCTTATAATTCAAGTACAAAATGTTCATCAAGCACAAATTTATTTAATGCTTTGGAATAAAAAAAGAATCGTAAAAGTTAATGAGCCAAGATTTATACCACATTCTCCGTGGTTTTAGATGCTGTTGATCTTGTTTCTTCATTAAGTGAAACAGGGATCCTTGCTGCTTCATTTTAGGTGTTCAGTTTTGAACGAGTTAGAAAGAAAATAACAGCATGGGTGGGTTGAGCCCTGGTGCTTCTCTAGGAACTGTCCCTGTGTTTGGTTTCTCAGGAGTGTTAGGAGATGGCCAGGCTCTATCAACATTTTTCACAGCTAGTTATCACATGGACATTGTATTCCTGCTGCTTCTGGGAACACAGAACATTTCCGGGAAGTGGGTCAGAGCCAGGTCAGTTACCTTCTATGCACTCAAGTGTTCAGCTTTATTGTTGAGCACTCCATTTCTCTGTGTCTGAGACTGTAAAATCATTTCTAACGCAGAAGTTTTCTGATTTGTTTTTGTTCGTGGTTTTTTAGTTTTGTTCAGTGCTTTTAAGAGTATGTTTCGTTGTTCTTTCTTTTATCCTAATACCAAAATAACCCTTTCCAAAATAGGCAAAATTTGCTTTAGTACAGCATGGTTTGTAATATACTGTGTAGAAAAATCAGTTGTTTCACAATTTAATAAGAGAACAATTCTGGTTCTCCCATTCTCTTCAGAGGAGCTCACCATGAATACTTGAAATAGAAGTACTGTGGAATTTTAAGGATATAATTGTTTCTGGCACCAAGGGAACATTGTCTTTGAATTCTAATTTGATTTGCATCATCATCTGTGTTTTACTCTAATCTTTGCATTTTTTGTCAAAAATGTGACAAAGGTACACAAAGGTAATTTCTTTGGTATTCAGCACATTTCTGTTGGTGCCTTTTTAATGTTTTCTGTTGTTTGTGAAGGAAAAGATTCTACCTTTTCTTGGCATGCAATCATGTGTCACTGGATCTTTGTGTACACTGCTTCAACCGTTGGAACCATTCTCCCTAAGGTTTTGGTGCTCCATCCAGTACTGCTGCTATATACAGAAGCTGTGAAAATTGTATTACTGTCTGTCAGCTTTGCTGGGTGGAGTATGAACAGTTAATTTCAGCATTTCTGAAGAAAAAACAAAATCAAAACAAGACAGAAGGGAAAACTTTGGCAGTTTGGGGTGTATTTCTCATGCTGTTAATATTTCATAGGAGTGTACATTTTGGGGAAATGTAACTTTGGATGTATTGTCTAAGTACAGTAAATTCTAAGTAAAAGCTCTTTGAAACAAACAAACTTATTAACTACTTGAATCTGATTCCTCAAACTTTTCTAAATCAAGTCCATTGTCTGATAAAAAGACTGAATTGCTAGTCTTCATTCTCTGTGGCAAATAAGGCCTCCATCTTTCTTTCACTTATGCTTAGGGCATATGTGCTTTTTTTGTCCAGCAATAGAAACCTTTTCTGAAAATCCTCCTTAGTAAAATCTTTTTGCAGCATCCTGTGACCCAGGTTTATCAGTGCTGGTCTACTTAAGACAAAATCCTAGCAAAGTTAATGAATAGGTTACAAAAATACAGAGGTTCAGAAATACTTAGGGTAGTGAGTTGTGTTACTGGAACACAGTTTTTCTATCTCATTTATTCCTCTGTCCCATGGGAAGGAATAGCTTATTCAAATTACTAAAGCAGGTGACAGAATTATTTTCTTACTACATAATTGCAGAAGTAAATAAATGAAGTGGAAAAATATATCAGGTCTACTCTAGATAAGTGTAGATGGTTTTCAAAAATACAGTTTTTTACAGGGCCTTAAGGCTGTTTGTTTTTCTCCTTGTGCAGAGTGAATGCACAAGGAGTGGTGTAGGTAGGGTTTGTTTGTTTGTTTGGGTTTTTTTTATGTATGCTTCTCTGGTACCATGTTTTTATAGTGATTGTGCTCATTCTTTCCGGTCGGCTCTTAGGTCTTCCCTTCTGTTCCTTCATGTCTGTGACCCCAGGATTCTGCAGAAAATGTGTGTTCACAGGAGAAGTCTTTGCATCAGCATATTCATTTTGTACGCTCTCATTGGTTTTTAACTCTTGTACCTTAGCTTGTGTCAACAGAAGCATCCTCTCATCAGAAGGTACTCTTCAGAGGTTTTTAAATAAGGGATCTTCAAAAATACTTGATGTAATAAATAATAGTAAAGCTGTTCTTTGTATATTTATAATTTTAATAATTCTCTGTCTTAAGTCACAACCTCATTTAATTAAGTAATTAATGAGTTGGGGTAGGATTAGAGCAGGGAATTTTGCAGTTTGATGAGGGCTTGTCTGCAATTATGATCTTTAAGTTTATATTGACTTGCAGTTCATGGGTGAGAGAATGTGTGTTGCTAGTTTTGCTTTTAGAAGAAAAAAGTTAAAAGAGTTTCACAGATGTTCACTGTACTGAGAAGTTCACAGGTTTTTAGAAGTATATGTTTGCTGAGGGGAGGGGGCATGGCTGTACAGATGGGTTGCCAGGCAATTAATTCTTCCTATTTGGAATAGGAGACAATCCGGCTCTCATAAGCAGTGCAGCATTATTTGCAAAAGGAAACTACCCAATACCATTTTTCCTATTCTCTTCTTTCTTCTGTCTTCCCACCTCCCTTCCTCTGCTGTGCATTTCTGAGAAACTGCTCAGGATTGATATGATAGCAGAACTGTCATTCTCTTTAACAAAAAAAAAAAACAAAAAACCTCACTTTTATTCTAGGTATTTTAATAGAGTCCCATTAAGGATGTATTGCTGACTGAAATATTGGCATGAAGGGCTCTCACTGAGCTGAGCCCAGGAATTAAGAAGTCAGGAAATGGGCTGCTGCATTGCTAAAGAACCTTGTGTGACACAGTATCTCCTGATTGGGGGGATCATTACTGCTATTATGACTCGACTTGCGTAGGAATTTTAAATTTCATCTGAATGTCAGTAATAACCCTCTTAGCAAATTATCCTGAATAAAATCACGAAGGCATTTTATATAATAGGTGTTGAATTACTGGATAGATTTGCTAATTAAATACTCTTTGTTCTGCTGCAGTTGACATTACAGGGTAAGATCTTGAACAATTATTCTCAACAGCTGTACTTTGTTAAGGGAAAAATTAACTACAAAGTTTATTTTTTTTCTACACTTGAAATTGGCAGATTTTTGAAATGTGCTTGAAAAAATTCCATCATCCAGTTGGTAATGAGAGGATAAATATGCAGGTGTTGCTGTGAAATCAGATAACTACTGACTGCCTTATTAATGAATTTAGCAATACTTTATAACCTTCTGTTTTGTAGCTGTTGGCACTTACAAGTGATCGCCTGTCAGAACGGGTGGCACTAGCATATGTCAGTCACTTGACGAAGCCAACTTGTCTGTGACCCTCTTGCTGTAATTACCTACACCCACTGCTGTCCTCAGGGACAATTGAGAAATGGTTTGTGCACAGCCAGACAATTTTTTTAGTAGGGGGTATTCCTTTTTAAAAAAGGAAAAAAGTTATCTTTCTCATTATTAACGGAATTATTTCAGAGAGTGAAGTAGAAAATGCCAAGGGAAAATTGATAGGCCTTCCTTTCTTTTCAGTATAAACTCTTCATTTTGGTGTAATTTTTCAATTTTGTTTCAGGGACTCCTGTTTGCTTTTGGATTACTAAGGGAGAGGTATAACCTTTCTCTGTAGGAGTTCGCTAATATGTGAGAGGAAGGGTTGTGGGGTGGTGAATATGTTGGAATTTTGACTGCTTTATATGAAATTTGATATCATGTACCTGTGATATGTCTTTAGAATAATTTCAAAACTCCATAGAAAGGTGGTGGGGTTGGATGTCTGAATCACTCACTAGGAGATGAATAGGAGTGGAATACCTTCTTTTTGAGCTTCCAATTAAAATGGAATTGTGTGTGTCTGACTCCAGTGACAGGTACAGCCTAGCAAGAATCTGCAGTTGAGGCTCGCTGTTTTCCTGTCCCATAAAGAAGACTGAGGACAGCTGAGCTTTCTGCAGTTTTGGACTTCAGCAGAGTTCAGGCATCACGTTGTTTGAGTGGCTGGTTTGCAGCACCAGTGAATGGTCTTTAAATCAACTGGATGTTTTGAACTTGACCCAGAGAGTGTAAATCCATAGATATTCATATGTGGATGGGGAATAACCCTGATAAGGACATGTGTTGTGAGTTCAGCTGTGTCAGAATTACATCATAGTTTGGAACTGAACCTGTCTTCAAGTGCCTTGAGGGGAATACAGCTTCCAGTGCGTAATTCCAGACAAAAAAAAAAATCGTACTTCCACTGTGGTTATGTAAAGGTTCTGAAATACTGAAGAAACTTGCCGTTGCTGTTAAAGGAATGGCAGTGTTGTCATCTTGTTTGTGTGCTGTTGTGTAGAGGTGGAGATTTCACCTGTTTCAGAATTCCTTGCTGTGATAGCATAGTCAGCATCACAGTAGTCAGGACTCTTGTCTTCATTATAGACTCCTTGGCCTTATGAAAGTAATGAGATTTAATAAGTAATAAGAACATGATCTTATTCCCACTGAGCATGGACAGCTCTTGCCTGTTTGTCCCTTTTCTTTCCTCATCCCTGTTGATTTCTACTGCTCAGCTCCCTGCCACAGGCTTCTTGACTACAAGTCTTGATTCTTCCTTTTGGCAAATGTGGCCAAGAAGTATTGCAATTTAATATGTGAAAAGTAGTGAAGGTGAGACTTGGTTACTAAATTTGATGTAAGCTATTCCTAGTGTGTTGCCCAACTGTCTTTTGAGTTCCAAATTGTTTGGGTTTACTTAATGGACTCTGATCTATCATTGCTGTAACATGTGGTTCAGATTAATCCTCAAGAAAATTTAAAGTATAAATATATATGACTAGCAGGATTGGCTGAAGAAAAACTGAGGTTTCTGCTGAGTGGCAATGGAAAGGACTGACACCAGGGAAGTGGAATCTGGAGCTGGGTGCCAGAGCACCAGGATGTTGATAAGAAGGAAATGGAGGGTACAGTAGAACTGTGGCCATGTGACTGAAGGAATGGACCAGATGTTGGTTCTCATGCAGCTGTGCAGAATTCACCAAGCTCTTCCTGCTGTTGCAACTACCTTTTTTTTTTTCATTAAGCTCATTTGATTGTCCCTTTTCTGTGCTACAGCTGTAACTGTGACTTCAGATGAGGTGCTCTCCCCAGCCTCCACTGTGCTGAGTACTATTAGAGATGGAAGCAGCAGCCTACTCACATGAGGTCTCTTTAGCTATTTCTCAGGTTCAAAGAGGTTCAGAGCATTTGGAGAACTTAGGATGCATTCTTGGTTGAGAAACAATCCTGGTTACACCCCTTGACCCAAGATCTGTGTCCTGCCTTTATCCCAGTTCCTTGTCCCAGTTCTGGTTTCCATAAGGAGTTTGCTTTTTGATGACCCATTTTGAGATCATTACAAGGGTAATCAACCTTTTGACTAAGTCTTCTTAAGTGAGCACCATCCAGGCTGGACTGAATGAGACAGGATGTTTTTGGGAAA
This sequence comes from Pyrgilauda ruficollis, assembly GCF_017590135.1. Lineage (NCBI taxonomy): Eukaryota > Metazoa > Chordata > Aves > Passeriformes > Passeridae > Pyrgilauda > Pyrgilauda ruficollis. The sequence goes on from NW_024524266.1 coordinate 12,614,453, forward strand.
AAATTCAATGACATCAAGAAATAAGATGATGGATATGAAGGCGACAACTGACCTAAATTACTAAAAGAGACTTAATTCTGGCACTTGCTGATTAGGTTGTATTTAAGCCATTTGATTCAGTGTTCTTTTTTTCCTAAGGTAGAATGTGTGTATGCACATGCAATTTTGAGATTTGTTTTAATCTTGTTTTAGGGGAGTTAATAATAGCATTAATACAAGGTCAAACGAGAATTTACTCATGTAATAGGAGTATTGAGGTGACTGTGTGTTGCCAGGAGAGAGGTGGTTTGCTTTGTTTTGAAAGGTGAGAGCATTTGGAGTTAGCAACCTAATGGATATGTTTGCCTGTGTTAGCCTGTAATTATATCATACGCTAATCTTCGGTTATTTTTTTTATTTCAGATTTTGATGCATACCAAGGAGATGGTGCAGAAGGTAATGCTGAGCATTTTCATTAAACAACAACACTTAAAGAGCACACCTGGTGAAATTTTTTTTATTCTAGGAGAACTGTAACCCAAACAGACCTGAAATCACTTCTTAGGATGCCTAGTTTACAGATGTAATCCTTCCTGATGGATTATAGCTTTTTTCTTTTCCTACCACAGATATGATCTGGACCCTGCTTGAAGCCTATGTGGGACTGTTTCAAGCAAATTAGCAACAGTGCTAATTAGAGTTTACTCGTAAACCTGTTACACCATGTGTTCTAGTGGTTTATTATGGTTTATTTTTTGGCATCCTTTAAACTCTGTCATGGGGTGGTTTTTCAGCTCTGTGGAGTTTAACATGGACATAGCCATGTTGCAGTTTTTACAGCTGCATTGATTTTTCCACCACTGAAAATGTCAGGTTTTCTTTTATTTTTTTTTTTTCAAAATTAATATTATGCAATTATATGCATCTGCCAATTTTTCTTGTTGTTGTTGTGACATTTACTGGTGTTGGCAATTTTTCTTTTTACCTTTTTTCTTGCTGTGCTTTTCATATGCACCTCAGGCTTTTTTATGTTCCTCAGTTTGTCTAGAATTTGCTCCATTATCCAGAGTATTACGGAAGTATGGCTGGTGTTTGAATACAGTCTTCTCCATGCAGGGCATTTAAATTGTTACAAGAATCAGAAGTGATGTGATGGCAGAGTGTCAGTCAAAGAGAAGGGGTTCAGTAAATGTTTGTGTCCATCTCTGGGTGTAATTGTTCATAGTTCAACCTGGAAAGAGAACTTGTGGGTCATAGTAGCTAGATCCTTCTCCAAAAGGAGCATTCCCTGAAGGATCTGATGCCCAGGTGAGGACAAACACAGGTGGTTGGATTAGCAGAAGTTAAAAGATGGGAGAGGGAAGATGGAAATATGAAGCCATCTGCATAACCTCAAAGAGTGAAGAAGAGCAGCCTAGTCTGGGCAGTGCTGTGCTATTCTCAGTTGCTGTCATTCACTAGCCAGTGCTTTCACAGATTTGTTTGAAATGGAGAATCTAAGTATTTTTTCTCCATTTTTTTTGCCCAGTAGTATTGTGACGCCTGCAGATGGGATGGGATACCTGACTGTGGTATTACCTTTCAAACACTTTGGCTGGCTGCCTTGTCTGAATTTGCCCAGAAGTCTTGTGGAAGTGATTTTCTTGTGTCTTAGCAGTCCAAAGCTATTTCTCATCAGAGTTTCTGCTGTTTCCCAAGATCAGACTTGTTCACTGACTTATTTTTCTAGTATTCATTTAGTAAAATGTTGCCTATTTATATTATGTACGCAACTGGACAGTGGTCTTTTTAACATATCAGTGGCTAAAGTTTCTCTATTCTCTTTAAATTTAAATAGGTTTTAATGAAATGTACAGATCTGTCAGTAAAAATTCGTTTTGTTTTCTTGCTAGAATACTTTTTAGTGTTTAAGGGATAGTATATAGATAACGATATTTTTGAACCTTGAAAGTTATGTGGGACTTGTAGAATATAGAGTGGTTCTTTTTTGTTTTTCAAAGCAATTTTTTTTTTGTTTAGATGAACCTTGAAGTGATTTATGGAGACACAGATTCCATTATGATAAACACTAATAGCACCAGTTTGGATGAGGTCTTCAAGCTGGGGAATAAGGTAAGGAACTTTTTTTTTTGAAGATTTCCTACATAGATCTGTGTTGTTCCTCTGAGATGGTGTTCAGAGAGGATTCTGTGGCACAAGCAGAGAATATGCCATAAGAGAGAACTTCACAATGTGTGGAACCTATGAAGTAGTAAAAACTCAGCTATAAATGCTCTTTTTCAGGTGTAGCTATTCTGTGCATTTTTAAGTGATGAAATGAACCATTTCATTGCATAGCAAGCTTTTTTTTAACTTATTCTAAGGTAGCAGAAGAGTATCTCAATATTTTATAAACCAAGGTGTAAGGTACAATTTCTCCTCCAAGTTAATTTCATTTACAACATAAGCAATTCTGATTTTTTTTTTTTTTTTAATGAAGGATGTATCTCAGTTTAGTGTTGTATAGTTATGTAATTTTTGACACTCAATATGTTACTAGATTTCCAGTGGTAGGTTCAAGTATTAATTTTCATGGTATACCAGCTACCAAAGAGATCTGATTGCAATTGATGATGTGGAAGTTTTGTGGCTCTCTGAAATTGTGGAAGAAAAGTGAGAAATATTTTAGAACTTTCTAAAGAAAAGATGCAAGAGAAGCTGTTTTTGAAAGATGGAAGAAAATGTGATGAAAATGAGAGCTATGGAAACTCTAAAAAAGCTAAAGAAAGCATAGACGTATTCAGTATAGTATTAAACAGAAGTAATTTAATTTTAAGGCAGGGAGTGATTCCAGGGTTTTTTAGCATACTTCTACCTTCATGCTAGTGGGAACATTTAGAAGTAGATGCATTCAGGAGCAGAAAATTGGATAATAATTTGATATCATAACTGAGTAGCAGGAGGGCTGCTGGCATGGTAGAAAGCAGTCTTTCTTTTCTGTTTGCCACATGCAAGATTATATATAATTTCTATTGTACATACAGCAGTGTATAAGAAAGTTTAATCTTACTCCAGTTGTGTGTGTGTGGTTTCATTCTGGTTTATTTTTTGTCCCTGTGCTCCCATTTGATGGCTAAACATTACAGAGGATAGTTAAATAATAATAACTTTTATGAAATCTGACAGGATAAGCATAATAGGTTAAATACTTCTGAATTAGAGTCAGATTTTCTGAGAGAAAAGGTATGTGTTTGAACTTGTCAGCTGTTTAATGAGAGTAAAATCTTAAGCTTTTTTAATCCATTGTACTTCTGTATTACGTATCAGTTGAGGTTTTTTTTTTTTAATTGAACAAAAAAAAGGACAGTAAGAGATGTTTTGATTAAAATCATGTACAACATATAAAAAGTGGATAAACTTATCTTTGTAAACCAGCACAATCAAACCTGGCATCAAAATTGCAGATGTTGTGGCTTTCAGTATCCTTTCTGTGGCAGAAAAAAGTGATTCATATCTCTCTCATTTCACGTCTCTTGTTTGTTTGTTTATTCCTCAAAAAAGCGACAGTTGCTTTTTTTTGCAAACACTTTGATCATTTACATATTCCTTGTTTTGAGTAATTCCTATTAAAAAAAATCAGGATAAAGAATTGTCTGTTTTGATGAGGAACACTCTCAAGAAATATCTCTGCTCCACTGCATAATAATTTCTTTCCCAAAGTTTTGTGTTCAGAGGTGAGGAATATTGACACTGCTTTCACTGTACTTTTGCTTTAATGTAGACTGTATGGGAAGGCACAGAGGTTTAATGCAATCAATTACAGTGAGAGCAGTTAGTGAGTGTACCCCTGTTCTAATGTAAAGTGTGAATTTATGAATTGTCTTCAGCAGTGAAGCTTTCCTCCAAGAGATTAATTTTGGTTTTCTATTGGAGAAAATTCTCTTACATGCCTTCTGAATTCCCCCTCTAATGTGTGTGTTCTCTACCACCCTTAACCCTGCAGTATTTATATCCATGCCCTTTTCAGTCATTACTTAGCAGTTTTTTCTCATTTTCTGTGTGTCCTTGTGAATCAGATTTGTCAGTACATTCAGTACTGAACTGTTACTGGGTTTTTAGCACTGTACTAACTACAGTTAGTATGCTGTAAAAAAGAAAAATTGAAAATTAAAATTGCAGAAAAATGTTTAGAGGAATTGTTTGACTGTTTTAAGAAAGAAAGTATGAGCCTTGTAGCAAAATGGTTTTTGCCTCTTGATGCCCTTCAAAACTTAGAAATATACAGGGGACATCAAAGTAATGGTAATTCCTGCAATAGGAAGTACAGAGACCCAAGAGAGAAAAACTAAGTGCACACCTATATGTATACACATAAATGAAAAGTTTTTAAGGGAGATTTTGGTTAAAATGGTAATCGGAGTTCAAAGCTAGATAGGAAACCAGTGAGATTTTATGCTGAAGGTCCTGTTCTTGGCGGACTATCTAGATACCCTGTATCTGATACGTCTGTATCTAGATGGCAAAAGAACTTGAATGCATATCCAGCTTGAGTGAGACGTGAGAAGGGGATAGTTCATAGTTGGTGGTAAAAGTATGAGTGAATATGGATAGTGAAAATCAACAGGGAAAGTTAAGTTGTAGAGGAAAGGAAGGAAAGAGTAGAACATGAACACAGAACAGGACACCTGACGTATGCAGATACTCTGTTGAAGAACATAAAGTAAAAACATATGAGAGAAGAAAAAAGCAAGTGGAAAACTTTCAGCCAAGCCAGTAGGTGGGTAAATGTGTACTGGAACCAAAGTTTGTTGTTGAAGGTTCATGCTGTTTTGAGCTGTTGCACTTCTGTTCCCTTAGAATAGAGGTAAGAGGTACTTGGTACTATATTAAGACAATATATCAGTGCCATTTGAAACTTTTGTATATGGATTAAACATAGCCTGTGTGTAGAAAAACCTCACCTTTTTTGGTTTCCTCTCAAGGAAATCAGGCTATAGAAAAGGTAGATATATTGTGGGGAAGGGTAAAAGAAACTTGCCTGGTTTTCCTGAACATGCACACACAGAGCTCTGGTCTGCAGTCATAGTTTCTCTCCCCTCCCTGGTTTAGGATGAAAGTGGGAAGAAAGAAAGGTGCCTTTGCAATAATACCTTTGCCTTTTCTATAAGGCTGTTTGTCTTTTCTAAGTGACCATCTCTTGTCTTTGCCTAGTAAGTAGATCCCTGCTGTGAAATCCATTGTTTGCTTAATTTAGGTGAGAGGTTAGATGGAGTAAGTGTTTTAGTAAAATGGAGCCAGTTATCTCCAAGGCCACTTCAATCTCATGTTTATCTGCCTTGCTTAATTTTATTACAGAGTTGGATGTACCAAGCTGTAGATACTGAAAAAGTCAATGGGTGAACCTTAATTTTAGTAGTAGCTCATAGTTACTAGTGTGTAATGAATTACTGATATCTGACCAGTCTTTCAAATACAGTGTTAGTGTAACTTGTTTTAAAACTCAAGAACAATTGAATTTGTCCATCATTAAATTGTTGCATTTGTTGTTAATGTTGGTGCATTTGCAGATCAAAAGTGAAGTGAACAAGCTGTACAAATTGTTGGAAATAGATATTGATGGAATTTTTAAGTCCTTGCTGTTGTTAAAGAAGAAGAAGTATGCTGCTCTGAGTGTGGAACCAACAGGAGATGGGAAATACGTAACTAAACAAGAGCTAAAAGGGCTGGATATAGTCAGGAGAGACTGGTGTGATCTTGCTAAACAGACTGGAAAGTAAGTTTCTTTGTGGCATTGTCTTCTTTGCTCTGTTTGAAACAGTAAACATTTGTACTTACTTTCCTAAACATTTGATACTGTGTTTCCTGAAGATCACAGCTGGTAACTAACATGAGTGTTAGGACTTGGCTGATTTTTGGAGGAGATGTAAACTTTACCTTCTGCCATTGGTAACAGGTTAGACCTGTGCAAGTCCAAATGTCTCAGAATTTCACTCTCTGGTTTTGCATCTGCTGTGGAAGCTGTGCTTTTGAGTTATCAGTGTTGGAAATGTTATTTAATAAGCCAGAGTTGAAATCTTGTGAAGATGGTAGATGCTGTCAGCATTTGGAGTTGTAGGTTCTAGGTTGGATGTTTTATTTCCTAAAGAAGCTGGGCTCAGCACTTTGAGCACCCTCTAAAAAAACTGGAAGTGCACTGGGTGCAGCCTGAGGAGGTGGTCCATTTTCCCAGGACTGCTTCTCTTTCCTTTTGCCATGAGACTTCATTGTGATGGATACTGGATTGACTGTTTATTAATTGTTATTACACAGGGCATATTAATGCTTTAATTCAGTAGAAGTAACACATTTAGCATCATAGAAAGAAAATTAGAGAGAGTGGAGAGGTGGTCATCTGGGTGCTGACTCATTGTATTATGCCTCTTGAAAACTTAAACAGCTCGTGGGTCCAAATGTATCCAAAAATGAATACTTCTCACATCTGTAAAAATACACCACACACTTGCTTACTGTTCTTAAGACTTGCATTTTCTAAGAAAAGATGCATCATAATAGAAGCAAATTTTTCCAAGTTAGGAATGTATTAGTAATTAAAGCTATACAAATGTTGGAGAGTGTTCTTTAGTGACTAACTCTTCTGCAGCTGGCAGATCTTCCAACCACATTTTGCAGCAATAGGCAAGACTTTGCTTACTTGATATGTTCTCTTCTCCCCCGTCTTAAGATACCTGCTGTGGAATAATACATGGAAAAATGATATAGCAGAAGAAAATAGAAAGTTGCACTCACCCATTCCAAATCATTATTTAGCATTAGAACTATTTGCAATAATTTACTTTTAGTAAAATAAGTAAATAAATAAAACACAAAATAAAATACACTGGTAAATTTCTATAAATTTTTCATCAGACTTCATCCTTGGGCTCTTTAACGTCTAGAGAAAATCTAGGGGAAGAGAAGATTTTGTCTGTTGTAATGGTTTTGCACGTGCCAAGCTTTTCTTAATTTTTGTACTGTTTTTGTAGCTATGTAATTGGTCAGATTCTTTCTGATCAGCCCCGAGACATAATTGTGGAAAATATTCAAAGGCGACTTATAGAAATTGGGGAAAATGTGATGAGTGGTCAGATCCCAGCAAATCAGTTTGAAATAAATAAGGTAAGTGGTCTTGCAGCTCTTTTCTGTCTCAGAAAAACCTTACTGTTCCTGAATATATTGACTGCTGACAAAAATATTTTTAATCCTTATGATACTGTGAAATAGCAGGAGTTTTATTAGGTACTGAATAGTTCAGGACATGCTGCGGAGATCCTACAATTTGAGCGGGAAAAAGCCCTACTGGGGTGGAGGCTCCAGAATAACACCTTTGTGTCTTGTCCCCCATCCTGCTGTTTACCAGGCTCACTCTGCACTTTGAGAATGATATGTTGTTTTCAGGAGAAGTTCTCCTGAGCTGTTACTTTATATTTCAGGCTTTAAATGCATGAACTGAAGAGTGCAATGGAAAATAATCAAATACTCTGTTTTCTAGAAAACCCTAATAATATTTCCCTAGAAGGATCTGTATAAAAAAGCTAATGGTCATTTTGAGATCTCATTCAAGACTTTAGTGCAACAAGAAGTAAAATACTCTGCTTTGTTTACAGCAGTTTGAGCAGCAGCGTTGTGGTTTTGGGGTTTTTTTTGGGAATCCTCAATGATAAAAACTGTATTTTTAGCTTCAGAGACTCCCCTTTCCTGTTGGGGGCAGTTTACCACCACTGAATTGCTGGTAAAGGGGTATTACATGCCTCTCTTATGGTTCTAATAGAAGACATCTATCAACAGTCCATCCAAAGTCTGTTTCTTTAGCCAGCTGGACATCTGTCTGCTCTGTAAGACTGTGGTAATCAGTTAAGAAATGTGTTCAGGTTGTCATATGAGTGTAGAGAAATCTGAATTTTATGGTTGACTCAAAAAAAGAATGTTCTGATACATATCTTCTAACAGCACTTAGTGTCCCTGTAAAAGATATATATAGCAAAATGTTCACTTTAAATTCCTAAAGTTCCTCTGTTTTACTACTTCAGAAAAAAAAAAAAAGTATTTAACTATTAAGTCAAGTGTAGAAGTTGTTTCTAAGAATTGGGATGATAGTAAATATTTAAATGTAGCATTTTATTTTGTTTAAAGGAAAAAGTCATTGTGGAATCTCAGTAGTATGAGATACACAAAAATACTTAAATTCAGTTGTACCCTCTTGCTGCAGAGCTTGTTAGATACCCTTAGCTATACAATATTCAGATTTACTGTATGACCTTAATGGAAGAGGAGTAAGAGGGTAATCTCTGGCTCTATTTTTGCATTTTGCATAATATTGTCATCTTCAATTTAGTTTAATTTTAAAACAATTGCATTATGATCATAACGCTAATGAATTTTTCAGATAGTAACTGTAAAAACATCCTTTTGTTTTATTAATAATAACATTTATAAAAATTGAAAGACTGGTACCTAGGGCTTAACATATGGCAAATGAGTTTCTTACAGTTTTTTTATCTTACTTTGTGTTTTAGATGAACTTGTGCATAGTAGAAGGATGAAGATAGCTGCTATGTAATCTTGTCTTTTAAAGTTCTGAGCTGTCCATCACTGAAGTAATAGATTTTTCTCATAGTTATGTTTCTGTTTTCCCCTTTGATATTTTAGGCATTGACAAAAGATCCCCAGGATTATCCTGACAAAAAAGCCTTGCCACATGTGCATGTTGCCATGTGGATAAACTCTCATGGAGGCCGAAAGGTGAAGGCAGGAGACACAGTGTCATATATCATTTGTCAGGTAAAAATGTCTTTCTTTATTGCTCAATACTAGGTATTGTTTTGAGATACAGCAAAAAAAAACCCAGCTCAGCTCCTGGGAAGATGTGTTTTGGCATTTCTTTTTGGTGAGGTAGTCTTATCTTTTAAAATAGTTGGTTTTCTGTACTAAATTTAGTTTTATAGAGCATTGTGATCAGCTCAGCAACTATTTCCATAAAGTGACTGGTGAAATCTCCCTGAATTCATTCATGTTTGGAACTAGAACTAAAGAAAAAGCCTAGTCTTCATTTTAAGCAGAAGAAAATTCTAGTGGTGAAGAACCTTTCATTCGTGGAAAGATAATTGTTGTTGTTGTTGGTTAAATAGTGTCATTGTTTTTTCCAGTATCACCTTTGTCTGTTCAATTCACAGTCATTGGATCTGGTGGTACCTCTAATGTATAGATTGGGAAATCTGAGCCACTTTCTGGTTTCAGGTGTTTATCCTGTAAATACTTATCCCTATTTCACAAATATGTACTCCACTTTGGTTCTGTTAATTGAAAAAAGAAAAAAGGGGTAGATTGAGTTAGATGGACCAAGGGATCTTTTAGGCCAAGCCGACAAACTTGACAATGTGACTATTTCAGCTCCTTCATTATTATCAAACCAAAATGTACTTTATTTGACTTAATTGAGAGTTCTTAGCCTGGCACCCCAAAGCTGCCAAGACTTTTGAGAGCTGGGCCACGGGTGCGGCTGAGCAGTGGCACAATACAAGAGAAGAATATACTTGTTGAAAGAAGGGAGCTGAAGGAGTTGCATTGTAATTATTTTTGCAAAGCAGCTGGATGAGCTGAATAGTCCTAAATTAATTTTGTTCTGAATACTAAGTTGTCTGAAAGGAGTAGGAGGAACCAATGGCTTGCAGTCTGTCTTTATTAGTGATGGGTTTTCAGTCCATCATTGCTGACCCTATTGAAACCAGTAGCTCATCTTAAATGAATAAATGAAGGTGTCATGTATTAATGCATTTGTTCTGTTCTGCTGAAAAAAATCAAAAAAGAAACTGTACTTAGCAAAAAAAAAACCAACCCAAAGCAGTTGTGGTACTTCACCCCACCCTGCCCCATTCCTATAAACGTTTATGTTTGTTACGGAATCTTGCAAAAATACAGCTTTAAGTTTTGCGCTAAGATTTTTGACACACATTAAAAATGATATTTCCTAGGGCAGTTGAGGAGTGGGATTGCGATTCTACAGGTTTAAATGAGTTACATTTTGCAAGAGTACTGTCGTCTTAGATCTGATAATTCCTCCATGTATATTGTTTTCATTTTAGTTATTGCAGTCCAAATTTAATTATTTTCTCCTTATCTTCCTTTTTCAAGTTGGAAAATAATGTAATGTATATTTTAACCTCTAAGTGGTGTTTCTCTCTTGGCTTGAGATGTCACCATACATTTATTTCAGTATTTCTGAATATTATAGAATTTCCTCTTTCTAATCAACACTGTTGCCTCTGTTATTTATTCATATGCCAATGAGTACTGGTCCATTCTCTGATCATTCATTCTATTCATATCTTTATAGAATTAAAGAATATAAATTTCCTAGCAAAACAGATATAGTTTTGATATCCACGACTTAGAATTTGCTTGTTGTGCAAAATGATAATGCTGGTTTAGTACAAAGTGAATCCAAAATGCATGCCCTCTGTGTATTTTTAACTGGGCTGATGGTTACAATGTGTTTTCATTGTGCATTTCAGAATTGACAGATGGGACTGTTTACTCTGTCTACTCCTACTGATTTGCACGTGTAGGCTACAATAATACAAGCTGGTTTTGCATTCTTGAACTTGCTAGTTGATGCCAGCATCAGCAATGCAGTTTTTCTACTACTGCTGGATTTGTATTGGATGCATAATAAATCAACCAAAAGAGTGTGTAAAGATTTTGCATTAAAATAATGCATAATATTTGAAGCATAATCCTTTGTATAGACTTCTTTCACACTTTGTTTTGTATGTGTCTCCTTAGGATGGATCAGATCTCAGTGCCAGCCAGCGAGCATATGCTCCAGAACAGTTAAAAAAGCAAGAAAATCTTAAAATTGATTATCAGTACTACCTGTCACAGCAAATACATCCAGTAGTTGCTAGAATATGTGTGCCTATAGAGGGAATTGATTCTGTTCTTATTGCAACATGGTTAGGTAAGTATTCTAAATTCAGTTTATTTGAAGAATTTCAAGATCCAAAGTGAGCGGTTTTAATGTGTGTTTCTCAACAGAAATGCTTCCCCAGATCAGTCTTTTTACGTTGAACAATAGCTTGTGTTACACAGCCTGTAGAAAGCAGCATGGACTCTAAGTGTATTTATGACTTCTGCAGAATAGTATTTTTTTCAGAAGATGATCACTAACATGAATTTAATCTTACAATCCTTGTTCAGAGTTGCAAAATCTGCTTTTCAGAAATGACAGTACTATTGCATGTCTTGGAGATTTCTTAAGTTACTAAAGGAGTTCTGGAGTGTGCATCTGAACGAATATTTTTCCAGAGAAAATGCTGGCATCTCTAGCATCTTCCCAGGGGAAAAACCAGTCATAATTGCAATGAAAGAATACAAATTTTTACTAGGATGTAAGTGAAGACTTGATTGCTAGAACTGACTTAGTGGAAAATAGAAACATAAAATCTTAGTAACAGTTTTAACTGCTTCATATGGAGGAATTAAGTGGTCCCAAAACCAAGAAGTGCTGTCAAAAAATGTAACTAATGTTAGTGATCCATGAAATCAACAGTTTTAATTCAAATGAGCAACAGGGAATTGCTCTTGTTAGAGTTGTTTTTCCTTTTAAAAGGATGTCTGATAATTAGAATTAGAGATGTTTCTGCCCAACTGTGATTGCCTCTTTCTTCTCTATTCCCTGGGCTTCTTACCTAGAAAGACTGAAAGGTTGAAAATTTGTTAACAGTTCTATTGGGTCTCTGTTCTTGAAAATGCTCTGCTCTGTGTGTGTATTCCTTTTAGTGTTGTTTCGTCCCCAAAACTGATTAACCAACAGACTTGACTGATGTACTTGATAAACAGAAATTTTGTGATTTGTAACTCACACGTAGTTCATTATTTTCAAAACTGTTGCTCAAGGACATGAAAAAGTTGTTAATTTTGCTGGCTATGAAATTCTTGACCAGATTGCCTTTTCTCTAGGAGAGCTTTTTAGAGAGTTACACTGTTTCAGTGTAATAGTTTGTGCTATGTCTCTGTCTACAGGAATTTCAGACCTGCAGAAATTACTTTTTTCAGAATATTTGAATGCTCAAAGGAAGAGTTAGTTGTCAGCATTTTTTGTATAGGTAAAGGAGGCCAAGTTCCAGGATTTGGCCAATTAATCACCTGGTAGCCTCAGGACTCTTCACCTGTGTAACTGCATGTCTGTAGCTCCCTTAGTAACAGCAGAATAGCTTGGAGATTGTATTTAGAATGTGTGCAAGAAAGGTGCCTTGCTGTTTCTCAGGAAGGAGGATGATAGCCATGAAGAATCATAATCTCCCAAGACAATCCTTGTATCATGCAGCTTTTTCCATCTCCATTTCTGGGTTGTTGAAAAGGGGTTGAAGACACAAATTCTTCTTTTTCTGAGTCAGCAAAGGTGTGTCTTGGAGGCATTTGATGTTCCATGTGTCCTCAACAGCTCTCATGCTTTGAGGGGCTGTCAGCCTTCTCCACACATGCAGGCTGACCACACAAATCATCCTGTTTATTATGTGGCAAGGCCTTGGTATCCAACTTTCCCTTGATGTCAGAGTTGACTGTGTGGTATGCCTGACTGAAAAGGTCAAGCACTCTTGGTTAGGTTGAAGGGGTTTAAAATAGGCAGCAAACTTGTACTTCATTTAGGTAAAAGACAGGAACGATTTCTGAAGCTAGTTTATTTCTGTTGGCAAAGATTGTTAGTCTTGTAGAGTTAAGCTCAAATTCAGAGCTCTTATTCACAACAGGTTAGATTTTCAGAAAAGACTGGCTCCCTTCAGACACCTAAGTTAACTACTCAGATCTTAAGAACTCTGTGCCACTGATAGGCACAGAAGGTATTGCCACTGTTTGCAAGTGCCTGTGCTGCTTTTTGCGCTGTAGTGTGTTCCAGATGAAGATTTCTTTTATGGTCTGTAATAGCATCATGCAGCTGAGAGTTTATTAATAGTCCACAATTGTCAGTCTGAAAACCTGTATGTATCTATTACAGTCTTAGATCTGAAGTGTGTTCAGTTTGACCTTGCTGTACAGTCAAAATTTTATCACCTTCCCTAGCTTTGTTTTCTTGGGAAAGCTTAAATTGTGCTTGAGGGTAAAGTCAGGTCTCTTTCAAGACTTCTGATCTGCTTAGATTTTCATATACAGCACTTGTTAAGAGCTGTACATTAGTCATTGCAAGCTGAAGTTATCTTGGAGGGTTTTTTTAATGGTACTGGAGGCATAGTCAAGTGGTTTTCTTTCACAAAAATCAAAAATCCTTTGTAAGATACAAAAGAGTACAAGATACTTGAGTCCAGCTTGGTAAAACAAGCAAATGTGGAAACTGTTTACTGATCTGTGATGCTAAGATGGGCTTTATTACTTAGTATTTTCGTCATGATATACATCCAAATTCCCATTGTTTTTTCCCATCTTGTTGCAAAAAGGCACATTTTCCCATTCTGAAGGATACATGTGCATCATATCTATGGACCAAAACCCTGTTGCATTCTCACTATGTGTGTCTTGCTCCACTGATCAGATTTATTTTATTATGTAGAATATGTATCTGTATAGGGAGAGTGGTTGTAGAAAAAAGATCTTGGCTGCATGCTTAACAGAATCTGCAATATTGTGTGTTTATAAGGTGAATGTTTCCTGTCACCCTGCAAGTCTGAGTAGATAAAATTGAACTCTGCTAGGGAAGCTTGGCTCACATCAAAGTCCTGAAAAGTTCTTTGTTCTGTCTGTGCTCAAAGCAAGCAATTTTAAATTACATTAGACACTGAAGAACAGGAGCAAATAATTCAACTTAAAAATTGCAGAGAACCCCTTAAATGTCATATTTATTTGCTATGGAATCAAGTTGGAAACCACCTTTTGTTTTGGGGCATTGTAGGAGGTCTGCTGAGCTTTGAGAAATGGAAGTTCATTGTTCCTAAAAACAAGAACCTCCTTGGCATAGTCCTGCATTCACTCTCTTTGTCTTGAAGTTTCTGAGGAAATGGAGTGACAAGATGAGGATTGTCTCAGTTTGTAAAACTAAATAAAGTGTGCAATCTAATCAGTTATATTATTTAATAAATCTGATCTTCCTAAGTCTTGGAGACCTTACTTCATCCTTAAGGTATTTAGCTTTTAAACCAGAAGAACTGTATGGCACAGCAATTCTCTCACTGTATTTCAAATAGTGGTTTTTTGTTAGTACATAAGTACTGCTCCTTGTCTCAAAGAAAAGATGCATCTTATTTGTTTGTTGAAATAAGCAGACATGGAAGCAGAGTTCTTTATCCATGGGACTTCTGTAGCTGTTACTACAGAATATTGCTTGTTTCAAATGATGGAAGTTGATGACTGCTGTCCTAGCCAGTGTCATGATGTTTTCTGGAAGAGGTGTGTTCTGCTGCCTTGCAGAGGGATGTGCACGTTGGTGCTCTGCAGATTGCTTGGCATTGGGCATGTCTTAGGAAGGCTTCTGATTTTAGGGAGTCATTACTGGGTCCTGATGAGGCTTGTCATTAGGAGCACTTCCCAGTTCTGCTCCCTGCTTGGAGGTGGTGTCTATGTGTTAGCTCCTTCTTGTAAGGAGACCCACCAGCACCAAATATATTGGCTTTTTTAATTGTGTTTTTAAAAAAAATATTGTTAGAGAATCGTTCAGGTGTCTTTAATATAGAGTGTAGCAGCTGCACAGACTCCAGGCAGACACCGGGATGGATGCTCTCCTTGTGGCACGCAGAATGTACCTCAGGTTTTGACTTCGTTGTTGTCTTGCTCACATTAGGGAGTGAAGTGAAGTGAAAGGGCAGTGATGAAAATTAAGATTAAAGTCGTGGTGAAACTTCATGACAATACAGTAACTAGCTCTAAAGCGTGTGAAATTTGCTGTTTGTGGTCTGGCTGGGTGTTCTGAGATGCTCCAGACCTGCTCAGAACATGAGAATCGTTAAAGCGCGTTGGAATGAGTAAAAAAAAGAGTGAAAATATGAATGAATAAAAGAGACAACGCTAAGATGGATGAATAAAAGAAGCAATGGCGATGTGAGCGAACAGACGAGCAGGCCGGCCGGGCGGGCGGCCCCGGCGCCGCGGGCCCCGCTGCAGTGCGCGGCGCCGGCCGCGGGGTGGCAGCACCGGCTGCCGATTCCGGCCTCCCGCGCGGGGTCCCTGGGGAAAGGGGCGGGCGGAGCTGCCGCGGCCCCCGAGCACCTGCGGCTGGAATGCGGCATCCCGGGAACAGCCCCCGGGAAGGGGCCCCGGGCACAGCCCCCGGGAACGGCTCCCAGGAGCAGACCCTCGGCACAGCCCCCGGGAACAGCCCCGGCCCCTCACGGCTGCCCGGCGGCCGCGGCGCCCTTGTGCCCGCGGGGGAAGGAAGGGCACAAGCGATCCGCAGAAATGTCGCTTTTAAAATACCGCGTTTGATAAAAAACTATGACCGTTTTTTTCAGGTTCTTGGGTGGCCGGCTTTGCTTGCCAGTTAGTAATGGTTTTAATAATTCTATTAAATAATTCAGGAGCAAGTCCCCGAACTTAGTTGTATGAGTTAGGTTGGTCACCCCGCACGTTTGTGGTGTTGCAGTGCTTTGTCCGGCATCCAGCCTTGCAGTTTTGGTGAGGTGATAAAGCTTACCTGCAGTGCAGGTAATTTAATGATAGCCCTGAAGACTTTTTCCTGTCAGAGTAAGTCAAAGTTGCTTCGATTTTTATTTTTTCTTGATGTCATGAGGAAAAAAAACCAAAAAAACAAAACAACAAAAAAAAGGAGTTCAAAGTTCACTGATTAGTCTCATCCTATTAATTAACCAGATATTATTTTTTTCCACTGCCCAATTAGATAGACCCTGTTTTGTGTACCAAGTAAAATAATGTGACCAGTGTGACCTGGTCCAAGAGGATACAAGTTAGGTGCTGAAATGGATTAACTGAACCAACTAACGATTCCTGAAAGGAGATAATAAATAAAATAGTTCCCAATTCCATAAGATAATTAAGGTAGGCATGTTCTTTCAAAGCCTGATTTGTAGTCCCTTTTATTTCACTGTGGCTGTTTGCACACCAAAACTTAGATGTATGCTTGGTTCAGCACAATATTTTTTTGTTGTTTTTTCCAGCCAAAACAGCTCAGAAAGTTCAGAGATAGGCGTGATTTAAATTCTCACAATCAATTTTTTTCTGTTAAATTAACATAAAATGACCAATAGTTGGTCACTGTTTTTGACTCAGTGTTGGAGAACTGCAGTTGTCTGAAACCAGAATTTGTCTCCTTTTATCTTTTAGTGACCTACTTTGCTCCATATTTGCATTTTGGGAAACAGCCACAGATTTCTAGCTGAACTGTAATGGTATCTGTGTCAGAAAGTTGGAATGATGTTTTTTCATTCCACTTCTGGACTCAGAGTAAACTGAGAATTTTTGTTTTCACCGTTACTGTCTTAGATGCAACCTACTGCATACTTGATTTTTTGAGCTCCAGTGCCCTTTCTAAACCTTTTATCTGCTGCCTGTGTGCTTCATGTATGTTACCAACACTTCCATTAAAAAAAAAACAAAACAAAAAAAACCCCACAAAACAAAAACAAACAGCCAGGAAAAACCCTTACAGTCTTTTTTGGGGGATACCATGTGTATTAAAGTGTAAAATATGCTATTAACAGTGTATTTTGCTTTTGCTTTTTTTTCTTTAAATGAATGGTGGAGAACTGCATTAAAAGTTTAGAAATCTCCTGGAGGTGAATTGTTACCTTTCTGCATTAACATTTTTTTTCTTTTGGCAAAATTGGGAAGATTGAAATTTTAGTGAAACCCATATTCTATCAAGAATCAAATAAACTTATTTGGCAATAGAATTTTTCCTTGTGTTTGAATTTGTTTTAAGACTGCAACATAAAAATTCAGAGTAGTGGGATTAAAGTCAGACATGTGAAATCTTTCATGTAATCTTTCTGTATCTGCCTGTATAACACAACTGTTACAAGTGCAATAATATTTGTGCAGTTTAACTGAATATTGTTCCTAACAATTGTCTTCAAGTGGCACAGTACAGTTATAATAAGGTGAAGCTTCACTTTCTATTTGTAATCTTTGTTACATTTCTTATAGGAATTATTACATTTTATAACTGAAGTTTGTACAGCATATGGTTTAATACATGGTAATCTGTTACTTGGTTTAATGTCTGTTAAAAATATTTTTTATTTCTCTGATCTTTTTATTTTACTACTGAAGTGAGCCATAGTTTTCTGAAGGTTTTCTCCTTAGTGCTCATTCGATTAAGTTTTTTTCGAACATGTGTTTTTTCGTAAAGTTAACAAAAAAACCCTGTAAATGAGATGCATGGACTTTTAAAATGTTGCACATGACAAAGGATGACAGGACTTGAGGATTTTATTAAGTTTACTTTGGCAGTCTTATTCCTAGAACAGTGAACTTCGTGCTTGCTTGCTTATTTACTTATTTGTGGTTGAATCAGTATTTCTGGGATCTCTTTTGTGTATTTATTTGTTTAAAATCTTGAGTTCTGGCAATCAAAAATAAAGCACTTTGTCTCCTGCGCTGCGGTTTTAAATGCTGCTGCTGAATTTTAACCACTGCATTAGATTGAAACCTCCATGCTGTTAACCACTGAGCCAAAATGAAATCGACCACTGCATTGAAATCAGAGTTGGCAGTTGTGTACGGACTTGAAGGAGTTGGTAATAGCAGTGCACCCGCGTTTCTTTAATGGGGTTTTTATTCCCTGTTTTTGGTATTAATGGTGCCATTTTGATTTAAAGACTGTTTCTTAATAATGATGCACATTTTTATTGAAATATTTTCAATGTAACTTAAGGAAATAACAATAAAGCTATCCTTTAGGAGTGGTTTCCTCAGAAACAAAATGTTCTCTTGCATACTCCCATGATAATGCAGCGTGCTTGTTTTATTTATAAAGCAATCTTGCGTAAGAAGATAAGTAAGATCATTTCTTCATGTCTCGTGAACCTTTATTCATGGTTAAAAATTGTGGAATGTATTTATGTTTTATAGAGGAAGTTTTGCTAAGGAGAGATTTTCGGCTTCTGAATTTACATTTTGTAACTTTCTTTTGAATCTGCTTCACCAAGCATATGAAAAATAAGCCTGCTTGCATGGTTGACCTCTTAGTCTTTTGAAATTTTTGTTTCTTATTAATAGGACTGGATCCCTCCCAATTCAGAGTCCATCACCATTACCATAAAGATGAGAATGATGCCTTGGTTGGTGGCCCAGCTCAGCTCACTGATGAGGAGAAATATAGGGATTGTGAAAGATTCAAGTTTTGCTGCCTCAAATGCGGAACAGAAAATATTTATGACAATGTCTTTGATGGTTCGGTTAGTTGGATTTTTTGTTTGTTTCCTTTCTGTTCATTGGTGAGAGAGAAAAATGCTTGTAGAGAGAACAGCTTTTCAGATAGGATTCAAATGATGTAGGAGAAGATACCATATTGTTTCAGGCCTGCTATTTATAGCTTTGGAGCAGATAATTGCTGATAGGATAGTGCTGAAATATATTTCTCATTTTTGCATTTCAGCTGCGTCGTCTTGCAGAACGTGTGAGATTATCTGGCTTCATTAATCTGTTTGCCCACAGTCGTGAACGATTGTTGCTGTTACTTTTTAAAGGAATCCTTATCTTAACACCTTAGTAACTTCTAGTTCTCTATTGAATATAACTTTTGTATAGCAGTGGCAGTTTCTTATCCTAAATCATATTAATTGGAACAAAGTGCTTTTTAAACTTGTGTTTATCTTGCTACATCCCACCTCCCTTCTTGAGAATAAGGTTTTTCTATCTTATCTTTCCTTCTGTCTCTGTGAACTGAATAAAAAGTCATAGGGTACATTCTTGTTGGGAAGTTCTGCCAAAAAATGTATCTCTGACCTTGGATCACAACTTGAAGTGGGGCCAAGTATTTAACTCTACAGCATGTTATGTATGTATTAGTCATCGGCAAATTAGCAAGCTTCAGAGTAGTGGAAACCTTGAAACTGAAAGCAAATAAATCTTTTATCTAAATTAAAAGTAATTATTTTAAGTTAATTTGGACAAACAGCAGATGTTTCGCATTTTTTGAATCAAAATAAAGTGGCCTTTGGAAGCATGTAAGAGGAAAAGACACCCAAATCGAGTGATACTTTGTGAATCCTTGACTTTTTTTTTCATCGCAGCTGTAAATAAGACAGTTAATTGCATGTAGACTTGACAAGTTGCAGATGGGCTAACTGGAGAGGAGTGGATGTCAAACTCCTTAAAAAAATATATCCCCACCACCAAACCACAGAAGAAATCCTGAAACCAAGCCAAAAATCTCCTCTATTTCACCTGGAATTAATTAGTGTTGTGAGTGGGGGTTTAGCCAGGATGGCTCACAACAGCTGAGTTTACCTTGCAAGAAAGTTTTCTAAAAGCTGTATGACTGTCCAGACTGCTGTTACGTTAGTGAGAATTCCACAAACTTAATTTTAGCTGTTCACACAACACTTCCAGGTCCTGAAATTTAATGTCAGGTGTTCAGAGGGTTTTAAAAATAAAGGAATGAGATGGTGCAAAACTGTAAGAGCTGTTCTTTGAACTTGGAGAAAATAAAAGATGATAATGTGATTTTTCTTTATGCGGTTTGTTTCTACAGCCGTGTTGGTAATTTCATAATTAGTATCTATAAGGTTGATTTCAAAGTTCTGATCAGTGGACTGAGGCTGAAGTTTGTCTCTGATAAAACAATAAACCTTTTTGGGTGGAGATGGAGGACCGTGATTTGTCCACAGATGATATTTTTTTTACTCAACATATTTTTTTGAATTATTAACTTAGTGGTGTGTTCTCTAAAAGAGCTTTCCTTAGGAACAGAATGAAGATACCTCTGCCCTGCAGTTTTCCCATGTGGGTGTGGCCAACCACGGTGGAAGAAAGAATGCCCAGATGTTATGGGCCTTTTAAGACTGTTACTTTTAAAAATATATGTATTATGTCTAAACTTCTGTGGTAACTTCTGCTTCCATCCTCTGTCATAATGATACTGGTTTTACTCTTCTGTTTTCAGGGGCGATTTATTGAACCCAGCTTGCAAAGGTGCAGCAAGAAAGAATGTGAAGAGCCTCCTTTCAGCTATGTGGTTCAAATGAACAACAAGTTACTGTTGGATATTAGACGCTACCTCAGGAAATACTACAGTGTAAGTATGCAGAAAATACTCTGTTGTATGAAAGGAGTTTTTCAAGTAGTGCTGAGTTTTTTGTGTCATGTTACCCTTTTTTTTGTATGGCGTAAGGTATACTAACATGCAGCATCAACCCCCAACTTTCTGAAAATAAAACAATCAGTGAATTAAAAAAATTAATTTAGAATGTTTGTTTTCTCAGTTCAACCACAAGATAGTTAGATATATTTACATTTTTGTAACTGAGCGTGTCAGCATTATTACAGATGTAGTAGCTCTCTGTTTTCCAGATTTTTAGCCAGAGTGCATTATTTCAATGCTTTTAGGAAAATACGTGCAGCCTATCAAATATGTAGATACGAGTTTCTCATGTAATTGAAATACAATTCTCTTTCCTCAACTCAAATTGATATATATTGTCTTACATTGTGAAAAGGAAACCTGAATAGTTCTGTTGAAATTCTTTGAAGAACTGTAGGAAGGGAAGTACTATGAATCTTTCTTAATAATGATTGGGAAGGGAAAAAATGAGGAGAAAGATGGGTACTTAATAAAATTGATATAATTCTCTTTTTTTGAGGGATAGTGCGAGAAATCCAAAGTGCCAGTGGTAGTGGTTGGCTTTGTATGGCATTGTGGGGAAGAAAGGTGTAGTATTTAAAATTCCTATCTTGTCACTGTCCAACATTAGGACAAAATCCACCACGCTTTTTAACTTATATCAATGTGTTTTGTATTTCTAATATTCTAGAAGCATCATATTTTGTGAATTGGCATCTAGCTGTTTTGGTCAAATTTTCGTAGAGTATCTCATGCCTGCCTGCTTGTTTTTATTGTCCAACATTGCCTGCAGGATGGACATAAATTTTGAAGACATTCATAACCTTTGTGTGCTCATAACTTTTGATACACCCAAAAAAGTAAATAGTTTTTGAAAATTTGGACTGTAACAAGTGTCAATGATGTACCTAATTTGTTGTGTGTTTTCCTAAGTATTACAGAATTCTTTGCAGACAGCAGCTAAGAATTATTACTGTGGTTTAATACTAAGTTTAAGTGTGTTAAAGTGTACGTTTTGTGTTATCTTTCTTCTGTATTAGTTCTTAATGCAATTACAGGTGTTTTCTAAACACTCTTCTGAAAGCATTATAATTTCTGAAGGTAAAAGTACTTCTTTTGAAGATCTTTGCATCAAAAGAAACGCAAAACTTTCTAAGGCTATTAAAATTTAAGTATTATTTCCCAAGGTAGAGATAGATTGTTCCTTTCCATTGAAGTTAAAGATGACTTGGACAGGTGAAGTCACCAAAATGTGAGATCTCATGTTACTTTATTGCAAAGTCCAGCTGTCTGCAAAATTATCATTATATTAAAATATTATTGAATAATGGGTAAAAGTAATATATTTACACTGACTCTTTTTGTATGAAAATTGGTTTTTAGATTTAATGTATGTGCATTATGATAGTAGTGCCACATGCTAAATAATTTCAGGCTTATGAAGTGTTTGAAAATGTGTGCAGAAGATATGCAATAGTAAATTTGAATGAAGAAAGATACCTTTAAGGGCAGGAGAAATTCTTACTGCTGATAAGAACAGAAAGTCATGTAGTGTTTTGTGCGGTTCTGTTTTTATTTTAGTTGATTGTTTTGTCTTTTAAGACCAAGCTACCAAATCAAGAACTAAACTGTAATGTTTGAATATTGGACATTGCAGTTTGCTTACATAAATCTATTATGTATCTTGCTACATTGTATATTGGATAACTAAGATAATGAAAAAGAAGATTATTTGTCCATGTAAGTAAAAGCGTCCAATTTTTTTTAGTAGTGAGAATTTGCTTTTAAACTGGTTAGCTATAATAAGGTTTAAAAGTAGTTTTTGACTGTGGAATACATTCAGACTCTGGAAATGTGAAATTAATTTCCAGATTGTACATTTTTAATTTCTTTTTACAAAAGGGCTTTTCATGGAGTTGGGCAAGTAAACTTTTTGTCTTGATAGCTCCTAGAAAATCAGATGCTGAGACTTAGTTTATTCCTTTCATCCAGTACTTGTAGTGGCTGTATAACAGCTGGAGTTGAAATTCATCAAATGGGTGTTTACACTAATATATGTAATCCTATAAACTATAAAGACACACCCAGAAGTATTATGGCAAAGAACTGTCTGAACAAAACATTTAATGAAACTTTCAGCCTCTTATTAAACAATCTCCTATTGTAGTAATTGCATCTGAAAGGCACAGAAATACTGATTTGTAAGGGTCAAATATATTGTCACTCCATTAAAAATTTTTTAATATTATTTTGTTTATATATTCTTCAAATGGCACATAACACAAAACAGAAAATGTGAAAATGTGTTTTTTAACCTGTAAATAATGAGCTACCTTTTATGAAGACAGCCTTATCAAGAGCCTTTCAGCCTGATCCACAGCTCACTGAGATGAATAAGTGTACTTTTTTTTCATTGAGCTGTGAATCAGATTTTTTTAAGTGTTTAACTGTTCAAGATATTGTTTGTTTTTTCCTTCAGAATATTGAAATGCTTTTATATGTGGTTGTATAAGTTTAGGGTAGGGAGGAGTGCCATAAAATCTAAAAGTAGAAAATCTACATGCCCTTTTTGGCACATGAAACTGTGTTAAATAAAAAAATACAGCCATGATATACAACATTCCTTTAAAAAGATGCAAATGTAAGTACATAAATAGAATTTTATGAGCCTGCTACAATCCCATTGTTTTTGTAAATTACTCTCCTTTATATGAAAATATCTGCTTCTGCAATCGTTTTTTGCCGTGAAACATTGAAATGTTTTATATTTGACTTCTAAAACATATCTACCATTGCTCCAGTATTTACAGATTTCTTAATGATATTAACAATACCAATTTTGATAATCTTACTCTTAAATGTAAATATATTTTTAAATTACATAGATTTTATTTCTTCTCAGAAATGCATTTACTCTATGAGAGATTGATCCTGTTGTGTGCTTTTTTTTAAATTCTGCTTCAGAAGAGCAAATAGATGAAAAGAGAGAGAAACGCTAGCTAATCTAAATTGGGAAATGAAGAGGGCTTTTTTAAGCATGAAAATTTCATCATCTTGTCAGCTGGCAGAATGCCTGCTGTGTGGATTCACAAAGGCTAAGAATTACACTTTCATGAAATTTTCCTCACTAACTGCCCTGGTTAATTTGAAAGATAACCCACTGTTCTAATTCATTCCTCAATTGGGCGGTGCAGGTTTTATCTTTGATCTGACAAAGCATTTGTGTTAATCGTTTTGGCCCTCTACTAGACACTCTTGGGATTGTGCTTTTACAATAAATGTGTCTGTGATAGCTCTTTAGTCTATTATACTTACAATAGATCCATAGAACTGGTAATTAATTCTGTACTGCTTTGGAAATGGGGAAGAATAGGTGTAGCTCTGTCAAGTGCTGCTGGGAAGTTTGTTTAGCTAGTTCATTTTTGAAGTGTTACCCTCAGCCATCAATGAAACATCCATGCTAGGGAAATGGGTAAAAACTGAAATATGCAAGCATAAATGGAAAAACTGACCAACTCTTTTGCTTAAGCAGGGTATAATTTCATTTATAGTAAGTGGATCTAATTATTATGTTGGAACCTGTTTTGTATTTCCCACTGGAATATTCAAATGCTCATTTTTGAACATTTAGTAAACAAATGCCAACTAGATCCCCTTTTAAAGAGCCCTGTAGAAGTCAGTATTCATGATAATAAAATGAATCCCGTATCTTATCCAGCTATTAAAGTGTTAGTTTTGCCAACTAAAAAGAATGGAATAAAAGCCCCCAGTATCTTACATATGTCATTTGAGCAGTAGCAAAATTCATACAGAACTGGTTGGACTTGAAGCTGGTGTCCCTGAAGCAGCAGGTTTTTAATTTATTATTTTTTTAATAACACGTATACACCTGTAGTATTGTTAGTAGTATCTTTATAGGCTAAAATCTGCTTTTATATAGATGCTCTTTCTGTGCTATCTGATTAATAGTGTGTGGCATCTGTAGAACTCTGTTTTTCAAAACACATAAAATTATGTGAACTTTAAAAGGGTTTTTAAAAAACACTGAAAAAATCTTGGTCCAACCTGTATTGTACTGTTTTTGTTTCACAGTCTTTTTCTACTGGAGCACTGTAACTCACAGGCAAAAGTGAGTTTGAAGGCTATTGAACACTGCTAAATAACTTTATACTGTTCAACTGTGAAAATTCAGTGTTCAATAGCCCTCAAAATTTCTCATTTCTTACCTGTGGTGGTGTGTTCTACTGCTTGCACATTAGGTCGCCGTATAAAAGCATCTTCAAGATCTTTGAATTACTTTATATATATATATATATATTGCTGTTCTGAGTCTTGTATATATGTTCAAGGGATTTGCATTAGTATTTTGTGTACTTAAAAAGGTAAAATATTTATAAATAAGATAACATTATAGGAGGCCATGGCATTCACACAGGTTTTGGGATTGCGTGGCATATTTGCTTAAGGGAAGAAAGATGACAGGGCTTGTTCTGAACCCGAAAATTGCCACACCTCAGTGAGGTGTATTGCCAAGAACCCACAGGTGTACACCACATGAAAAGGTGAAAATGTGATTGTAGATGATGGTGATGGTTTCTGTAATCATGTTCTCACAAAAGTCATGCACTGAAAGTGTTTTTGTTTGGTGGGTGGGTAGGGGTAAGAAATCTCTTTAGTGTCAGGGAAAGGTGTCTTGTAGTGGTAATAGTACAATATTTTATTTATTGCTGTACTAATAGTACTAGAATTATATGGGCATGTGATGAGGAGTTGTTAGGACCAGAATTGTGACACCAGCTGATGTAGTAGGCAGAATCAGATAGCTAGACTACCTTCAGATTAACTCCAGTGATTATTTTCAGTCCTTTCTGTATGTATGGAAATGGGTTTCTGAGTCTTTTCCAAGTTTGAACTTGTATTGCTGTCATTTTGGTTTATATATACGGAAACAGAGATGTTTATTTTTAGTGCTGACAGTTTCCAAGTCAAGACAGAATTGAGAGCAGTTGGAATGAGAGATAAAATAATAACGTGATTCCATTCACAGTTTACTGGGAACCTGAGAGAGAGAAGGGAGGTTGTCACCAGATTATCAGGAATTTCTTCCTTCCCTCCACAGGAGTATTTTGTGATCCTCTCCTTGATTGAGGATGACAAATGAGCTTTGTTTGGAGTCAAGTTTTGGTTAACCAGGAGGAAGTTAGAAATACCTTGATTATTAAACTGGGCAGTCAGTATTCTACCATATGAAAGTGTAAGACATCTGCCATAATTAATGTTTATTGAATAATAAAAGATAACCATTTTGGTCATGGTGTGTAGTGCATTTTGGGGATGAGTAAGCAGTTATTTGTCACAGCACTCATCGAGTCCGTTAACTGGAATCGATTCACTATTACTGCAACTTCTCCATGATCTGCCCTGTAAAGGAATTGTTTGGTTCAGACTTCCAGCATCAATACAATTTTTAGTGAAGTGTTTCAAAGTAATGATCGATGTGTCTTTACAAAGGGTTTAACTCTCCTCCCTGGATTTTACCAGCCATGACGGACATGCATCCATCTCGCTGGTGCTTCAGAGAGGCTGGGTATGACTCTACGCACTCCAGATTTTAGCCACCGAGAATGAGTTAACATAAGCAAAGAAGCAGCATCTGTACTTAGTCCCCAGTCTGGTACCTTGCTAAAGAAGGCTTAATGACACTAGATATCTCTGTCAGCTCTTTGTAGAAAAGGCTCCCCAGGCTGGCCACCGCATGGATTAGGGTCTTAGAAATGTGGATTGCTTCAATAGAGTAAAACTAACTTTGTAATTTCCTCTGTAGGTAGAATGCAGGAATGTAAGGACTTATTATCACAATAATTTGTCTGCTTAGGCTTATAAATGGCAGTATTGTGAACACTGTGTTACAGGAAGTGTGCCCGGAGGTAAATATGGTTGTGGTTATGATTGCCACCAAGTGTGTAATGTTTACCTAGGTGATTGAATCACTCATCTAATAACAAGATGTTGCTGTCTTCAGAGGATTACAGAAAGCACAGTCTTTGAAGGTACTCTGTTGGAACTGATCTGTTGCCCCGGTCAAAGCAATGATGAATTTCAGCAACACTTGGAGAGCAGGTTTGTGCTGCAGTAGAGGGATGCAGTTGTTGCTCAGTGTATCTGATCTGTCTTTTAACTAACTATAAAGTGTGTAGCTTTGGTGTACCAGTAGCAGCATTTGCTATAAGATTCTGTAGCCAAGAATTTAAAATCTTGGGCAGATCTTTGCATCCTGTGGAGAGATCTGCAATGGCATTACTGGTAGTGCTTGAGAGTGAGTGAGCAAATGTGTCCTCCTTTGGATACCTTGGATTGACAGAAGTGCTGCAGATACTATATGGATTTGGAGGATTGGCTGCTTTTGAGTCTATTTTAATAACAAATAATGAATCACAAGAGGGTTTATAAAAAAATCACTGGTCTTGAATGGATCATTGTTCATCTTTCTTCTTTTTACAGGAGTTTTAGAGAGCTGTTTTAAATTATTTTAGGTTTTATGTTCAATTTAAAGTTTGATGGAAAATTATCTCACTAGTCTATAATTAGAGATATTACAAGAAGGAAAAGTCCAGGTAATCTAAATAAGGAATAAAATAAGTCTTAAAACCACCAGCTCTCATGGAATTCTGATGTAATTAATGCCTTATACTATAGTAATGTGGACCAACCAATTACTGAAATACCAAACCAGGTTGAGTCTGTATTAGTCTGCAGAACTTTTAATAGAGGCAGCTTGCCAGGAGACTACACAAGTGCACAAGTTCTGTTGGGCTTGAATGCTTAATGCTGTTCATGTGTGTGTGACCAGGAATTCTTACAGTGCCCAAACACCTTGCATCCATCAGGACAAACAGAGTTAAAATCTGGTTTTCTCTGGATATTGTTCCTTCCGTAAGAATAAGTTTTCTTCATGTTCATGACCTAAAAGTGATGTACTTATCAGAAATGTTTTCTTAGAAGTCACTGTTGATATGGAGATTCATGGTCCAGTGCTGATTTTAGAAAGTGGAAATTACTTGCTTTAAGCCTTTTTAAAACACCCAAAACCTAAAGTGGCACCATTTGTGGTAATTCAGAATTGAATTTTATTTTTCATATAAAATGAAAAAATATGGATTGTTTTGTAATAACTGAAGTAAATCTATGTTACCTATCCTAAAGTTTCTCAGTCTTTATCATTATTTTTTCCTTCAGCTTCAAAAATAAGCTTAAAATAAATTTTACAGTATTTGGGAAACTAAAATGTTTCTCATTCAGTCTCCTTCTTTTTGTAAACAGTTTTGTTTGATGCTGTCTTTCATAGTCCACATTCCTAAAGATAATTGAATAAGAAAATCATGGGGTTGGGAGGCAATGGAAGGCATAGATGAAAAACTTCATCTATGTTTGCCCTAAAATGCTTTTCCTTTTGGCGTATTGGGAATGGCTTTTGCAGGTGTTTATTTTTCTCCTGCTCTTGGATGTTAAAAGAATTATTTTCATTTTTTCTGGTTTCAAGCAGTTACCATTGCCAAAAATAATTATAGTAATGTTCAGTCACTCTCCTATTTCTTGATAAGACGCTCTTAGAAAAATTAAATAAGGTGTTCCTCAACAGAAGTTATTTCAGTATTCAAAATCTCATCGTAAGGAAGCTTTTTAGTTAGAAGATAATTTAAAAAACTTTCATTTTACTTCATCTAAGCAGCTGTTTAGTTCTTGTTGATGTTCAGTATTTGGTGCAGCAAGGGAAAAATGGGTGAGTATGTCAATATTTCAGAAATGAACTCGTCAAGTGGGGAGCACTTCAGACCTTTCATCTTGGTTCCTGGAATTAAGTTTATATATGTGAAAAAACCTCTGAGCAATGAACCTGGGCAGCACCATTTAGATAAACTCTACTGCCTTCATGTGCTCATTCATGTGCTGTGGGAGGGGGAAGGTGACCCTTGAGCTGGGTGAGACTTTTGGGGAATTACTAATTTTTCATTTATGGTCGCCAAGAGAAGCAGTACAAGCCATAATGCAACAAATTTTCTATAAGATATCCTGTATCCTAGGAAACACCATGGTCACTTTTAGCAGCCTGTGCTGTGTTAAGAGTTGACATTTGTTCTTCCTGACTTGTGAAACCTGTAGTTCTGCAGGTTTGTTTGAAAGGAATAGTTTTAAGAGCCAATGAAGTTTTGGATCATCTGAGATTAAAAAGAGCTGTTACTTCATCTTAATTGAGACTGTTCCCATCTGCAGGTAGAAATGGTAAATACTGTAACATTAGACATGGCTTCATAGAAGGGTTTTGGATTTGCTTCAATGTCATGTTCAGAAGTCGAGGCAAGCTGCACAGGGTCTGTTTTCTGCGGAGTATCAGTGTTTCCTGCAGTGGATATGTACAAGTGGAGTATTTTTTAAATGCCCAGGCATTAAGGGAATAACTGCTTTGTACCCCTGCTTTGGGAGATAGTGTGGTTTGAGTGCAGAACGTTACTCCAGTATGTGTAGTCAGACAGTAAAACTGTGCTGCAAAGCAGTGCTTGGCCCATATGTAGCACGTGTTGTGTTGGTCTCTGTGAAGTCCTGGAAGCCTGTCAGTCAGGCTGGCTAGATTGGGCTTCAGATTACATTTCATCACATGGCATCTACTGATGGGCTTTACTTCTACATTTTACTGATCATTAGTTAATGTACTGCTTTCATTCAGACATGGGGTTTTTGCACTGTCTGTTTCTTTTGTAAATTGAGCCTGGTGAAGGGGCAGCTCTACCTGTGCTTTAGTCCTGTGCATTCTGTGATGGCACACTCTTTTAAAGGCCTTTTTATTACTACAGATGAACCTCCCCTCTCTTATTTCCATGCCATGCTTAATATTATTGTGTCTTCAGTCTGCCTGCAGCTGCAGCATCCTGTAACACAAGACAAAAAACAAAAAAAGGGTCTGTAGTCCTGCTGAAAGACTTAGAGAAGCTTAACGACAGTCTTGTTCACTTTCCTCTGTATGGAGACTTTCAGCTATCCAGCTATCTCCAGTCTAGGGGCAAGTGTGTTGGGCTTTGAATCTACAAATGTACCAGAGAAACATTTTTGAAGTCTTCTAAAGGCGTGCCAGGTTTCTACGTGAAAATTAAGGCTCTGCAGAATTTGACAAGTAGATGATTTTATTTTTTCCTGATCAAAGTCATTAGTCATTTAAGTGACATCTGCAAGAGACATCACAAATCCATGAATATCAGTAAAGGTCTCCAGATAGGAATGTTTATGCAGTGGCTGAACTGATTACATCTAAAAATAAAAATCTCAGTTTCAGAATTGTAGCCGATACTGGGAATGCCTTGCATGTGTATCTTCCACCTCCTATGGAACAGTACAAACCACGTGTTGATGTTTAAAGATTGGTTTGTTTTTTATGCTGGACCAGAAAACAACTCTTTGTCTTGTCCTTTCCCTTTCTGTATTAGTGTCTCCAGGTCAAATGTGGACAATAAGACAGTGTGAACTCCCAAATTTATCTAATTAATACACCCACTCTATAGCAATACCATCCCAGATATTGATTTAGCTGGCATTTTTCTTGTATTCTTTTATAATTTATCATTTATAACAACCTGTCTTAGAACATTATATACATGCACATGTTGGAGAGCATTTTTGTAATATGCTATCCTTTCCTAATGAAAATTTGGTCAACCTAACAATATTATTCCTTTTACTCTTATTTGATGGAAGTTCCTGTAGTAATACCTTCATTTTGGATTATGTGTATTAATAATGTCTTTCTTAAGATGTTTGTATTAGCAACACTTAATTTCTGCATTCTGACCTGAATGTGAAGCATTTAACATTGTGCATATTTTATAGTTGGTATGTTTTAATTATTTAAATTTTTAGAATTTACTGGATTTGGAAGAATTATCTGAAAGGACAAAACAGGAGGTGGAGTCAAGTGGAGGTGTATCCTCATCAACTCTGCAGTCAGCCCCCATTCCTTTGAGTGCAAGGCAACCCAGCTGTGAGGATTGCTGGCCACACTTGTTCTCATCAGAGAGAGAAAGAGGTGGGGGGTGGGGAGAGAGAAAATTAGCAAGACAAAATTCCTTTCTATCAATCCTGTCTTTACACAAATTCAGACTTCTGAGTTCCCATACGTGAGTGTGTAACTTAATTTCCAAATTACATGATGAAAGCACATCTGTCCCAAAATTAATACCTCTTGAGAATATCATAATTGTATATACTGAAAATAATTAGTATCTGTAATTTGCAAGTCATAAATGTCTAATTTTTAGCGAAGTTGTTTGTTTCCATTTAAGATAAATTCTCAATTTAATATCCAAAGCAACATTTGACTGTACTACAAAGGGGCCAGAACTGTTTAAAAACAGAGAACCCCCTGGCCCCCCAAAATACAGAGGCACAAAATGGCATCTGCTGGGTTCTGTTGCAGAATAAGATGTTGGATTTCTGCAATAAGTTTGTAATTGCTGTAATAATTTTTACTGGATAATATATTTTTTTTCATACTGGGGCAATTCATGCTGGATGATCTTGCAATAGCGCTAGCATATACCAAGCTTCCTTTTACTGACCACCTCTCAGGCACAAAGATTGAATGTAGAATTTGAATTTGGTAGAAATTCTCTTTGTGTGCATCCATCTATCTGATTATGAATAATGTCATTGAGATTAGTACAACTATTTAGAAATATTAGATAGTATTCCAGTAGTTCATGCAGTGTTGATGATGCTTTCTCTCACCATTCTTTAGTATTTGCATGTGGTTTTTATGCTTTCTTGAAGGAAGCAATTAATCAAATCCGCCCTCCCTCCTACTGCTTTTTTGTGTTTTTTTCTTTCTGTGATAAGAAATCACCATTTGTACGGAGTTGTTCCTTTAATGGGGCATCTTTTGGGGATCACCTTGTTAGGATTTTGGTGGGTTTTTTTTAACCCTATCAGTTAAGTAGCAGAAATAAGCTGAACTGTGATATGATCCTTGAGAGAGTTGCATGTATGATTGCACACAAAGTGGTTTTACGATCTAACATCCTTTCTCCCTCCCCCAAGTAAAAGGTACTGAAATGCTGTGTAGAGAATTCATAATTTAATTTAAATTCTGTATATTCTGGTTTGTCTTTGGAGGCTTCCCAACAAGAGTGAGTCAGGCACAATAAGACTTAGAAAATAAGGCTGCATTATCTGCTAAGAAATGGTCAGGGGTTTCTCCAAAGGGATTTCTGTATTTTCAGTGTTCGTCCTGAGTCCATTTCTGAAGGGCTTCATGAGGCTTGTGGCAATGTGCCACCCAGCAATCAAATGTCATTCAAAAAAAGGCTTGAGTAGCAAATACTTGTTTGAGGAGCATCTGAGACTGTAGTGAAAATAAAGAAAATTATCTAGGGAGTGATTACAAACTTTCATAATGAAAAGTACATTTAGTTTCTATATAAATTAAACTGGGTCTTTCCAGACACAGATCTGTGTAAGAGAAGCCAACATCATAACTGAGGCTTGGTCTATATTGATGGAGTCAATGTGATTACTTACAATGTGGCTTAACTGAGGCTTGGTCTCCTATATTGATGGAGTCAATGTGATTACTGGCCATTTTTGGTTTTTTAAAGATAAAAAAGCATCTAGACAGATCTCTTTCCTTCCCATTCTTTTCACCCTAATTTTAATTGTAGGTAACTCTTCAGCTGCAAGGTTGCCAGCCTTCTTGTGGTGAGTCACTGAACTATCTGTAAGAGATGGAATGCGGCACAGACTTAGGAGACTGTTAAAAACTGTGTTTCAATTGGAAAGACCTTCAGAGGCAGCACAACATTCTTAAAATAAGTTAGTGAAAGAAAATGCAGGCTCATGGAATTATTGAAAGGCTTGGGTTGGAAGAGACCATAAAGATCATCCATTTCCAGCCCCCTGCCATGGACTGGCATGTCACCACTAGGTAAGGTTGCTCAGGGCCCCATCCAGCCTGGCCTTGAACACTGTCAGGGATGTACCTCTCCCACTGTCTGGGTAGTTTTTTCAGATTAATTCTAGCAGATTTGATTAGTTGTTAATGGGACATTCCAGCTATGCCTGAATAGTGACACTGCCAAACGAGTTTTGCTTTTTATGTCTCTTAAGTGTTTTGGAACTCTTGGGAAAGATTCCCTTTGGATTATAAAAGTTGTTTAAAAAAATATAATTGTTACATATTTAATGAGTACATTTAATTTGACTTTTTGGACAAAAGTAATCTTCTTCACAAGAAATCTGTAAAATGTCTTGTTGGACAAGATTGTCTGAGCTTATGAAATATCAGCATACACACAGAGGTAAACAAATTCCTCATTCCCTGTTCTGTTCTGTACTGTTGCTTTCCATACTGACTGCTCAGTTGAGATACCTTTCTGTTATTCTCAAACATGTAAGTATATCTAATAGAAGTATTTAATTATTGTGTTTACTGCTTTAAAAAACATACATTTTAAGACTTTTCCTGAACAGGAGAGTAGTGAGATAATTCTTTCAGCTGCTTAGAAAGTTACTAGAAAATCATTAAATGGGAAAAATATGTTAACTTTTATAGGAGATCTTTCTACTGAAGAATTCTTTGTTGCATTTCCTAAAGGAAGATGTAGGCCTGATGTAGTTTCTTCTTAGTTCTGTTTTTTAACCCAACATCCTTTTTTTAGAGCAAAGCTGTATTAAAACTATCAGATTATGAAATTCTGCTACTTCTTCAGAGAACCTTGGGGCCAGCCTCAGATATTTTATAGCTTTTACATTTTTCACAAGGGAAAGACAAGAATATGCTTTCATTGAACTTCACATGTTGTTTAGCCAATTTTCTATAATCCAGTAAATATAAATTGTACCCTGGTTATCCATCTATGTCTGTCAAGCAAATTTTAATGGATGAGTGAGTGAGTCAAATTCTTTGCATGGAAATATACAAATATGCAAAATATGGGTCTAATTACAAGGCTGCTGAATTTACACAAGGTCAGGTAAACAAGGCACTCTGTAATGATTATTAATTGTTAATAATGCCTTTGGCAAA
Source organism: Pyrgilauda ruficollis (assembly GCF_017590135.1). Classification (NCBI taxonomy): domain Eukaryota; kingdom Metazoa; phylum Chordata; class Aves; order Passeriformes; family Passeridae; genus Pyrgilauda; species Pyrgilauda ruficollis. Next base: position 12,647,737 of record NW_024524266.1, read on the forward strand.
ACAGATTCCTGCTTTGAACACCTAACAGCTTTGCATTTTTACTTACATGAAACTGCCAGATTGGTCAACTGTTGGAAAAAAAAAAAAGACGTCACCTCCTGTAATTGCTTATTAGTTTTATCTGAGTAATGGGAAAGGATACTGCTCTGAAAAATAAAAGTATATTCTACAGTTATGTGTGAAAGTTCCACAGTGAAAATCAAAGAAATACATTATCATTCATTCCTTAAATAAATGAATAAATTAATTTACAGATAACTTGTTTCCTCATAAGGTAGTCCTAGAAGCTGTTTCTGTCTCATCCTGTGTGATAAAGAGACATTTCTATGAGGCATTGTTATCCTTTGAAGCAGTTGGGGTTTTTTTAAGGTGTTCAGTCTGTCGTGTCTAAATTATGTTGACCTTTCCTTTACCCTCATCCATGTACCTTTTAAACTTACCTCTCTTTTGGTCAATTGTAAATATTTGTCATGTGGCTGTAAGACAGAATAATTTGCAGAAAAGGAGGAAAAAAAAAGGCTGAAATGGGAAACATGAGGTTCCATTATTAAATAAAATGGAACCATGCAAATAAAAATTAATTTTCTTTATATATCATAATACTGTATTGTAAGGTTGAATGAGCAGTTAACTTGGACAGGAATCGTGAGGATGGTTGCAGGTAGAAGAGCATACCTATAACAGCTTTCATAGTTTTGTCTGACATTTTCCCCTGGTGTTGCTAGTACAGTTCTCTCCTGTTGCAAACTGTGCAGCAGCCAATGCTTTCTGTCAGCAGTAGTCCTTGCTTTCTGTAGCACTGCCACAATCCTAAATAAATGTATTTTGAAGATAAAACAAGTTTGAAGATCTTTGATGATCTTCAATTTGATGAGAAATATCAAATTTGGTTTAGATACTGAGAAAATGGTTAATTTTTAAATCTTTATTAGGTCATTGCAGGCCAGTGACATAGACTGGCTGAATACTAAAGTATGGGTTTTATTTAATAAAGGGATTTGCTCAGTGTAGTATTGGTCTCTAACATTAGCTGGACACATAATGATTGAAGGAACTTCCTCCAAGACAACTTTTCCAGTAAAACTTTTGCTAAGAGATGCAGCTGCCTAGTTAGCAGATGACTTTTCTGATAAAACTGAAATGTTTTCATCTGTATGACTGTGTGAGTCTCTGCAGATCCAGCCTCTGTCTGGCACTTCATGTCATGGAGTTCCAAAGGCTATTTGAGAGAGTTGAAAATATTTCTGTTTTTCACTGCTGTGGTTTTGTCATCTTTTCAGCTTCACTGCAATTCTATTTTGAATTGCAAAGAAAGGTAAACAAAACAACAAGTTCATCATCTGTATGCTGTATTGTCCACATTTGTAGGCTTTCTTTGTCAACTTCTGTTTTCATGGACTGCCTTTTGCACTCCTTTTGTTCCTCTTTTGCCAGGATAGTGGTGGATAAATATCAGCACCAATGTTCTCTTAGGTGAGCCATGGTTTTCATGGCTACACAAAAGCCATAACTATTTCCTAAAGTCCTTTTCATCTTCTGTTTTCTCAGTATTCAAGTATAGAAGTATTCAAGTATAGAATTGCTTGTAGATTGTTTTTAGCGCTGCACATGATCAGACACAGGGCAGCTACTGTATTAAACATTTTTCAGTTTCTGATGTTCATCTTCTATTATTCTGTTAATCCTGAGATTTTGTAATAAAAATCTTCCCGTTAGTCAAAATTTGCCCTTTTTTGTGATACACTTTGTGCCATGCTTGTTGTTCTTCTCAAGTTGCTCTTCCTTATTTTCAAATGTTAGCAGAAAGTGATGTAATTTCACTATATCTGTTATGTTTATAACCATGAAAAAATTTACTCTATCATACATTTTCATTTATAGAGATGGTTTTGTTGCTCTTCTTTACACTGGTTTCTTCTGTCTGGTTTTAGTAACGTGCCCAGAATTGTAGACACCATTTCAAGCAAGGCCTCTCTGCTGCCTTTATACAGACAAATGACTTCTTTTAGTCCTTTGTTCAGTTTTTTTTCCCCTCTGCTTTTTTCTTTTCATTCACTTTTTCTTTTGATTAATGTATTATTTTAGCATAATTTTTGCCTTTCAGCATCAGTCTCTTACTGTGAGCTAACGTTTATCATTCTCACATCTCTTCTCCATCCTCCCCTCCCCAATATGGCCAGTATTATCTGCGCTGGTTTTTTATATTTATGCTCTTTTATGACTTTCTATTTGTCTGTTGCATTTCTGAATCTTTTCTATTTTCAACTCCCTCAAGAAGTTATTCCAATTTGTATGTAACTGTCACCTAAACAGTTTCTACTGTTGATTGTTTTGGCTCTGAACAGAAAGCCTGGGTGGTAAACAGCCTTATAAGCTTAGCAGAGGCTAAACTTTTCCATCTTTCAACATGAGGAACTCTCAATTCTGGTATAAATTATTTGTCTTTTTTCCTACATCAGTGTTAGAGTTAGTCTGGATTCTTGCTGGCAAATTGAGTCTGTTTGGGTCAAGCTGACCTCCCCCAGAAGTTTTGTCATTTTGGATTTCTGCAGGGATCTCGTTCTTACTTTTCTAACATTTATTTTATACCATGCTGCTTATACCAGTACATAGATTCTACTTAGTTAATTTTTATTATTTTCTATAAATTCTTTAAATTATCACCTTTTTCAACTGCTTAAAAAGTACTTATTAATATCTGAGGGTTTTTTGATAATTTTGATAATGAAACGTGTGGTACTAATTTTTGCTGTGGTACAAGCGAAAAAAAGTGTAAATAGATAATTTGATCACTTGGACCAGGTTTGAGGCAATTTGTGCTACTGATTGAATTTTGGAATTTCAGCGTTTTCTTTTGCTAATTTCAATAAAGTAAAGATATAAGGTACATTGTTACTGATATATTTTTATTTTATTTTTCCCCTTCAACTTTTATGCATATTGGGAAGTTCAGTCTGTTTTGCAAACACGTACTAATGCTATAATATGTTTTCCCATATCTCCCTTCTCAAATTTTTACTGTTATTGATTGAAGATTCAATTGAGAAATGTGTTTAGAACCCTGCTTTCTGTGGTAATCATAGAAGTCAGTGGGAAGACAAGAAAATTGTATTGAAAGAAATTGTGTGCGTGTGTGTTTTGTGTTTCAGCATAGATTATCTCTGCCAAAATAATAGCTGTCATTTTGTTCTTGTTATATTAGTGGCCTGTAGCTTACTACTACCCCTTTTGCCTTGCTTTTGTCCATTCGTCTATTTGTGAGTAGAAAAAGAATTTTGTGAAGGGCCATAATTTGGGGGCTTTATTATGCTAATAAAATCAATATTTTTGTTATCTACTTAAATTAAATATTCCAAGATGGTGACCCCACTCTACCCTGGTATCAAAGCTGCAGACCTTAACATTCAGTGACTTTGAAACTTGAGTTCTGTTTAGAATTTCACGTCATGCCTGTCGCAGGAGAAAAAGATGGAAAATGTATACGCTGAGCCTATAGGACTTCCTGCAGTGCTTATTAATCCTTTATGGATCATTTGAAATGTTTCTAGTTTATTTAAGCTTTGCTGCTTGTATCAGATTGTTCCTGCAAAAAAAAGGGAAAAGTGATCATGCTTTGAATTTTTAAAAATGATCTCACTTTCAAGCAAAAGCACTTTTATGCTCCATTAGAGTTGAATTTGCCAAAGTCTTACATCGCATTAACACAAGCTTTACTGGATAGATAAACGTGGTGTTCAGGGACTGACTAGAACTTTACCAAACTGTATATTAAGATTTTGTCATCTTGCAGTTTTTATCTTGAATATTTTCATCATGCAAATAGAGGGATCAGACAAAATTATTTCATTAAGAAACTGTGCAGCACAGGTTTTTATGTATTAACAGAGGATAGAAAACAGGCAAATCAAATTTGATAGTTGGGTATAACACTAGAGTCTTGTTAAACTCCCAAGCGTGCCATCTTTTGCAAAGAACTAGTTAAAGTTTATGCACATAATTGAGGCTCTGCTTTTTGTGTTTTGCTGCTGTGATAGAGTTGTGGAATAAATGCATTATGATTTATAGGTTGTGGAAAAAAATTCTGGATCCACAGGCAGGAGATGAAAACTCTGGGTTGAATTATCTTGGTGGCAAATTAAGGACTAGTCCCCACATGAAATGCAGTAGCAGATGGGTGAGCTTGGCACTGAATTCACTGCACCGGGATAGAAAGGCCATCAGAGCCCTTCAGAGTGGTCTGAAGGTTGAGATATCCATGTCTTTTTTTCTGGGATCATCTTAATATATATATTCTCAATATATATTTTCTTTCCTTAGCTAGTAATTATATTTACGAATGGTTGTGTTCTAACTGTAAGTGCTACTTTAAGGGAACTTTTTTGTTGCTGTGTTTGCTAGTTAAAGCAAGATCTTTATAATAACAAATGCATTATATCTTCTAGTTTTACTGTTTCTGTAATATTTTAATATGCTACCTGCCCAGAATTATGTTTTCCAGGTATGGGTTATATGAAAATTCTGCCTTAAAAATCAGGAGCTTTAGAGCAAAATGGAAAATTATGTGTTGTTAATCTCCAAAAAGTTTCTTGTAAGAAATCACATTCATTGTTAGAATCTTAGCTTATCTTTTTCAGTTTATTTTACCTTGTGTGTTTTATTACATATGAGAGTGGATTAGTATCAATATGAAGTAAAAACACCTTTTATGTGTTTATATCCTCTTACAAAATGCTTATTACCATAGTAACAGAGGGGGCCTATTAGCTTAGTGTATTCCTTTAAATATTTCTAAAACATACATAAAGTATTCTGTACGTATTACACCCATACATTATGTGCGTATGTGATCTTTAATTCCATTTACAAAACCTCTCACAACTGAAAGAAAATCCCCAATCAAAACTAAACAAAAGAAAACCACCAAAAGAAACAAAACTATTTGGAGTATCAGCTTAAAAGTTTCACACACTGTTTTTCTAAGGATGTGTTACCTGACTTGACTTTCCATGCACAGAAATTCAAAAAAAGGGAAATTTTAATTTTATGTGGGTGTTTGTAGATATGTGTCGCATATGTAAATACATACAGATATATGTATACACACTGATTCCATCTGATGGAATTTGGGAAACAATTGGAGTATTTTTTCCCTGAAAATATAGGCTAAGTAATCTGAATTGTTGCTAGTGTTTGCTTTTGTTTGCCCACCTTTCCTATCATCTGACCTCTCTCATTTGTCTCTATTGCTATCTTCTTTAGTTCTTGAGAAATTAATAACACCTGAGTTGTGCTAAAGCCAATTAAAAAAAATCCCCTTAAATATAGGTGTTTGAAGAGGGGAAGATTTAATTCAAAAAGATCAGAGGTAACTAATCAGAGAAGTCAAGGTAAATTACTCTGGTTAACAAGTATCTGGGTGATGAGGGAGTGGCATAGGTGTCTTCATTCTGCTGCAGATTACTCTTTCTAAAGATAATGGTTTTCTCTTGAGCCAAGCATCCGCCAGTACAAAGGGTGTGTCAGCCTGCAGTACTTGAACATCTGGACTGGCTTAGGTGGACTCCACTCCTACATATTTCTTGTAATGCAGGGTGAGGAGAGAGGTTCTACCGAAGCCTTCTCCATGTTCCCCCACTGGACATCTCTGGCAGAATCGTGCCAGCCACACCAAAGGGCTTGCTGCTGGTCAGTGGGATGTGGTGAGAGAGGCAAAAGCATTTTGGTGGCTCCTGTTCAGTTCAGGTTCACCAGCTGTGTGCCATCAGCAAACTCACCAGGGATACTCTGTGCTCCAACACACAGCTCATCAATAGAAGATCTGAGTGGGACTGGACCCCAGGGCTGCGCTGCTCTTTTCTGGTCTCCAGCTAGATTCTGTTCCACTGTTCACCCTGCTGGGCCCAGACACTGAGCCAGTTTTCAGTCCATCAAAGTTTTCTGAGCACTGGCTGATGTTATTCCTTTCTTCTCTAAATTCAGGTATACTGTGCTGCCGGTTGCTTTTCTCCCATGAATATATCTACTTGTTTTTCTTAGGTCACCCCTCAGTCCCCTTTTGTGATGGTAAGAGAATGCTCTTCAAGGTCTGTTGCTATTTTCTTTTTTCAACACCTTCAGACATGGTTTGTGGCTCTTCAGCATAGCAGGATTTTTTGGGTTTTTTTTGACTCTTGCCACCAAGATTTTGTATGCTCCAGCATCATTCTCACCCATGTGTTTGAAGAAATTCAGCTAATTTCTCATACTCAGTTCTTCACTATTCAATCTCCACATCTTGCTAGGTCTGCCTTTAAAGCTGATGTTGAATAACGTGTCTGCCATGACTCCTTTTCAGGTGGTAATTTCTGGCATACTGTATTTCCGTTCTCTAGAGCTGAAGTGTAGTCTTTGTTCCCAGTGTGTTGCTTTTGTTTCGCTGAACTAATGTGTATTTTGTGTCAAATGAACAAGGTTTTCCAAAACAATTTCTTCATGCTTATCATTATTTGCTGTTCTGCTTTTGTCGTCTGTGAATTTTTTGTAAGTTGATTCCTCTTCTACTAATCAGTGGTGTAAAAAGAGTTAGTGTAACCTTTTTGTTCTGATACACCTGCAACAATCCTTCTGCATTCCATACTGACAGATGCTTACTTGAGTATCATCACTTTGTGCCTCATGGACAATTAATTTTTTGAGATGCTTCAACTTTGCACCTCTTAATCCATGTGTACTTCATTAACATGTGCAATGCTAATTTAATGCAGTGTCTTTTGAAAGTTAATCTAATGTCATTCAAGAGATTATTTGTAGTATCTCTGTCTTTCTTGACCAAACCTGTAATCTTACTAAAAAAATGAACTGCCGTGTTTGTTTGAGGCTTTTCTATATAAAACATTGACTGTTGTTAATTCCATTCCTGTTCTTAAATTCTCAGTTTCTTAAAGTCTCTATCAGTATTTCTGGTTTTTTTTCTCAGGTTAATGTTAGACTGATAGATAGAAATAGTTACATGGATTGTTCTGATTTGCTTGTGTAACTATTTCAAGGAAATTTGTCATTTTGGTTGATACTGGGTTTCAGTCATTTGAGGCAGCTTCGAGGGTTGGCAAGTTTAGCAAGTAACATTGGCTTGGCTCTAATAGGACTGTTGAGTTCCAGCATTTGTTCTATGAATATGCTGAATTTTGATTTTAAGTACGTTCTTGTTAGCAAATGAGAACGTAGGTTTTCATTCTTGTTTGCTACTATGCTGTTACTGTGCTTTTCCAAAATACAGAGAAAAGTTGCGTTTCTGTTTTTTTCTGCTGTAAACTCTTTTGTTTCCATTACGTTATTGCCTTGTTTCCACATTCTTAGTTAATATCTAATTTTCCTTATTAGTATTCTACTTTGGGAAACTTCTGATTTATGTCAGCAGCTGTCAACTCCCAGTCTCCATTTTTTGCACTTAAATTTGATACGTGCAAGCGAAAATTTGCTTGTAATTTTCCTTACCTTAAGAGAGAGGACTTTCAGTTTGTTTGGAACTATTCTTTTACCCATGTTTCACATTATAACATTATAACCTCAATGTTATAATGAGGTCATAATATTAGTTTCTAAGTAGTCACTGTCTTCTACTCCAGACATTTAATTTTTCTTTACATGTCATAATGAGATATGGATTTTTTAAAATTAAATATTCTCTTTTTTTATTAAATTTCTCTAGATTTTAGAAAATACTAGTTCTAGAGACTTGGGGCAAGTGTGGTATGTCTACTATAGACTCAAAAACCCTACACCATAGCAGCAAGTTTTTTTCCTAGCAGACAACATGTAACAAGTAACCTGTTCTGCTCTCAAGAGTTTGCAGTTGGAAAGCTCTCCTGGGCCATGCAATTTCAGTATTGAGCTGTTGGCTTCAAGGGCCTTGCAGATCTTGGTAGCAGCTAGCCTTTATCAAAAACAGAAGCATAATTCATTTGAAGGGTCATCCTTTACATGGTGATTTTATGCAGCTTGTTCTTACTGAATGTGATTTACTAAATAAAAATTTTGAGTGTTAGGTTAAAACAAAAAAAAAGTCACTGCAACAGAAATGTTCTGTTATTTTGCCTTCTGTGTCTGTCACCAGAAAACAGTCAGTCTCTTCTCCATTCTCATGTTTTTTAGTTCAGTGGGTTTATGACAGGCCTTTATTTCTGTTGAGTTGGCTTTTTCTCAGTGCTTACACAGGCGCATTAATTTTAAAGGTCCATCTGGTTACTTTAGTTGGTGTCCAGAATAGTTTAAGAGGTTTTAAAAAAAAACAACAAACAAACCCCTCCCCTTTCTGCTGTGTTCTCCCTGAACCCTTGTCCTTATAATTTTCTCCATACTAGCCTCAAAGCAGATTTTAATAAAATTAGCCATGTATTACGTAGGTATAAGTTTTGAAAAATTAAGTTTTAAAATGAAGTATTGCCCTATTTTAGGTGTCTGCCTTGCTATTTTGAAGGCAGAATTTGTCTAAAGTTTTATCTTGGCTGGAATTTTAAACTAAAATGGATTAAGTTTTTTTTCAAAATTAAATGAAACATGTTTTTTCTGTTTTCAGCTAATCCACAACAGCTCTTCAGAGATGCTGTTGTTTCTTTCTGACTTCACTTGGCTGCAGGAGATCAGTTCTTTACAGCAAGTAGCAGATACATTCAGTTTATAATCCTTTGAAATTCTTAATTATTAATAGAAAAGACATAAAACTTCTCAAAATTCCGTATCCCTTTGACCTCTTGTCTGAATCTCCAGGCTGCATCTGGAGCAGATGGTATGCCATGCGTGGAGATATTCCATTTGTAAGGCATTTGTAATTAACAAATGGAGGTGATACGAGCATCAGTCCCTTCTGAAGAAGTGAAGAACTCTGCAGTCTAACAGTAGTGGGAAAGGCAAATTAATTCAAAGTCAGTAGGGAGGTAGAACAAGAGCTCTCTTCTTCAAAAAGAATAAGCAGGTCTAAGGCAAAGTTTGAGAGCAACCAAATGAGACTGGAGGAAAGAGTTCTGGGCAAGTGTTGAAAGGAATTACAGAAATGTAAGCCTGAGGAGAAGCCAAGGAGGAAGCCTGACCATCCCATAATACTTCACAAAAGGTTTTTTGAGATTTCTTAAACTAAGTTTGCTGCTTAGTTTAATTAATGGTAGTAGAAACAAAAGTCTCATTTAAGGTGGAGTTAAGTAGGACAGTGTATATTTATTATCTCAGAATAAAGTGTGTTACAGATTTGGTTTAATTATTCCAAATCAAAGTTCCAAGAAAAGTAAGTTGGAGTTTAAATGTAGACATATGAACCTGCCTAGTGAGGTCTTGAGAGGGAAAATCTGATATGATATAAATCAGTTTGATTGAAGCCCATAGTCGTGCTTGAATTACAATTGCTTGTTTTAAGACATTGCAGTAAAAGCAGTGCTTATGTCGTTCAGGTGACCTTGCACACCCAAAATATTGGTGTGATGGCTTTGAAGTCTTTAACATTTGGCTATGAGGAAGAGTAGATATTTTATCCTTCTTTCTTCCTTCCTTTCTGTTGGTTGTCATCCTAAGGAAATCCATCTAGATTTGATAATTTTACAAAACTTTAAGAAAAAATTGTAGTGTGGAGCAGGGGCCTCGGCATGATTAATAATTTAAAAAAAGAAAAGCCCCATAAAACCAAGAAACCAACCCGAAAATGCTTGCAAGACTTGACTGTAGATGAGAAGAGACTGGAATGTGGCACATGAGGCTGGAGCTGGACCCAGGTGACTGTAGGTGAAACTGAAAGCAAAGAAGCTGAATTGACTGGAGTTGGTTGAATTAGAATATTCAGATATGGTATCTGCTGGATACGCACCTGGCTGGGCAGAAGGGCTTGAAAAATAGCATGAGGAGGCAGGTGTGGGTGGAGATTGCCTGTGAAAATTTGGGCACAAAAACCAAGCAGTTCTATTGGAATGTGATTGGTTGAATAGAAAAAGAAAAGCATGAGAAAATTCATAAATATTTTCCTGCCTCTGCTGTTGGGGAATACTGGGCAAAATGCATTGCTTTCAGAGGAGATAGAAAGTTATTATGGGCTACTCTGTTTATTTCCAGAAGCAAAATCTATGTATTCCTTTAATACACTATGTATTCTTTAAAACACTGTTTTGAAGAAGAATGGATTTTAAAATAATTAAAAATAGAAGAGAGATCCTGATACTACAGAGTTGGACATTTGAAAGATGAAGATATAGAGTGAATACTACTTACTTAAGTTTAGTGCAGGTAATTTATGTATGGTGTTATCCCTTTCTGTGTTTTTTCCAGTGTGTACAGGTGGGACAGCACTTGTTAGATGAGCAGCTGGTCTGTATTTGTTTCTCTCCATTGCATAGTGGGTGCTTTGACCTTATTGAATGCACTCTAGAAACTGAAATGCACACTGAAACTTTGCCTAGGATTATTTATTTTCTCATGGAGTTTTCTGTGGCACATTTACTGCAGGATCAAGTGGCTCTTAAAATCATCTCTACAAGAGCTGTGTGTTAAGCGACAGGCCAATTATTATTTCTATTTGTCAAAGAGATGAGGCATAGGGGAATGAACATCGAATGTGTTCATAAGTTTGGGTGCCCAATTTGTGGATCAAAGGACCTGTTTTTTTCAGTGTATAGTACTGAGTAATTGCCTGAAGAAGAACTTTCAGGTTGCAGTTGGGTCTAAAGTGATTCCTGAGGTGCTCATTGCCTGTGGGTCTGTTCAGTGAGCTGGAAGTGACTTGTCCAGCAGCACAGAGGATCTGTGTAGTGGCAGTGGTGCATTTCAGCACCCTGGGGCCACGTTCAGTTGACTTTAGCACTTTGTTTTCATCTCTTCCATTTTGCTGCATACTCTCTCCAGTGTTCCCAGCACATAGGGATGCAGCAGTAGCTCTTTTTCACTTCAAATACCTGTTTTTTTGTAAAGGCAATACAGTACTTTAAAAATAATTAAAATATAGATATGGCCCTTTAAATTGACACATGATTTGTACATACAGTGAACTGAGATGAGGATTACCCTGGCTTCTGATTGCAGCCTTCTTGAGCTTAATGTATTTCTCATCCACTCTGTATGTGAAAATCTATTGCTAAAGGGTGCCATGGCATTTCACAAGGAGCATATGCATACATCAGATGACAAGATTTGGTCTGTATAAAGGCATAACTTGTTTTTATTAATGATATAATGAAAATTAAGCTCTCAACTATTCAATCAGCTCACTGTGGCATAATAAATGTTTTAGCACAGAACTTGTGTTCCAGTAAAATATAGCAAATTCAATATGACATCCATTGGTAACATGTATTACACTGTTTCCCGCAATTTATTTTTTCTTAGGCAAAATTACTTCTTTATATTTCCAAGACATTTCTCAAAAATTGGTTTTAATTTGATTTCTTGGAGTCTTACTAGAAGTCTATACTGTAAACTATACTGTAACATTAAGTTCTTTACAATTGTAAAGAAATAAAGTTTAAAAATATTACTTTGTTGTATATTATAATTCTATCCATTGGAAAATATTTTAGTACTGTAGGTATTCTGTTAGAAGCCACCCAGTCTGATAATTTTAAGAGATTTTTATTTGTTTTGTTTTTAAGCAGCTGTTTCCTCTCTGAATTGGATTTTAATCATGACTTGACTTAAGCTTTCATGTCTTATTTATGCTGCCAGGAGAGAACTTGAGCATTAGTTTATTTAATTATTTGCTGTACAACAGCTGCTAATATTAAAAAGAGGGGGAAAAAAACCCACAAAAAATGCCATCTCATCTTTAGGTCTGCTATGGACAAAAAAAGCAAAGGCAGGGAGGATGACTGTAGCTACCCTGTCTGCTTGGCACAGTCTTCCTCCTCCTCCTCTCTCTCTCACTTTCAGTTTTCAGTGTAATGAAGAGCAGGAGAACAATATTCTGTAATTAAGGATTCCATTAAGTTGAAGAAAAGAGCAAATGGAGTTGTTTGTTCTCCTAGCTGAAAAAATTTGTCTGGGGTGGGGGTTAGTGGTAGTAGTGTAGAAAGAGAGAGAGGTGGGTGGAGAGACTAAGTCAGGGCTGTTTGTTGAATATACTGTTAAGGACTGTTACCATCCTAATTAATCAAGTTAGAAATTACAGCTGTAGTCGGTTTCCCCCCAATTCTTGTTATCAATTTTCTTCTCTTTTGAGACAAAGCAAATATAAATTTTGTGTTCATTTGTCATTCGTTCTTTGACTTCAGCATCTCTGAAAATAACAATGTAGCACAAAAGACCAGTATTTACCTAGTTGTAATGTGGGTTGCCATGGTGTTTTGCAAATTATTGCAATTATGTTCACCATGCGAGTCGCCCTTGGTAACTGGCGAAAAAACTGATAATCCTGTTTTGAACAAAAGGTCAAATTGCTGAATAGAAAGTCTTGATTAACTAAAAGATGTACAAAGTGGAATTATTTCCTACCATTCAGAAATAGTTCTTGATCGGGTTTGGGGGAGGGGGTGAGTAAGTACATCTGATTACTGAAGTACAAAGCATTGAAAGGATGTTGTCTTGAGCCTTTCATGTAGTCTTAATGGTGGCTTTTTTGTCAAATTTACCCATTTGCGGCATTGAAAGAGGCAGCTGCATTTAAGCTTGAGAGATGGTGCTTTTTCAAGAGTTCAGTGCATGGAAAGTTCTCAGCAGTATCTGCAGTTTACTATTAGACCTTGGGCTATTAAAACTGATGTGCTGCATTTGAGCCCATAGCTCTTGGTGCTTGTAAAACCCTCTGGCTGATGATCTAATAAAGTGCTCTTACCGGACAATCTCTGATCAGATACTTTAGGGGAGAAAAAAATAACCACAGCTCTGAAAAGGGTGGAGGTAGAAACACATGGCTGGACTGAAAAGTTTGCTTTTGTAATCTATGGTGGAAATGTTAGTAAATAAGACTGTGTATTCAATTTAAGTATTTTAAAGGCCCAATGTATTGTTCCAGAATTCATTTTTATTTACATTTACAAAAGCAAAAATCAAGCAGAAAATATTAGAAGTTTTTCATAATGACCAGTCTTCAACAGTTACATAGAAGTATATAGAGGGAATGGTTTCCTGCTCTTTAGAGCTGTGAATTTCCTTTTGTCTTTCCTTTATAATTCTTGGGGGGGTGGCAGGGGAAGGGAGGGAAGAGGTAAGGAGGATTAAAGAGTTTTCTTTTTTAATTATTTCTACTTCTTGTTTTTTAAATAGCTACCTGGAAATTAATTCTTAAAACTTTGGAGAGCCTGTGTGAGAGCAGCATGAAAGCAAAGTAAACCTGAACAAGTTTGTGGGTTTACATTCTGCATCACCTAGCAACCCGCTGGCTCAGCCAGTTCTCTCGTCTGCCCCAGTCCTGTTTACAGACCATTCAGACTGCTCTTCGAAACCATGAAAGATATTCAGTTTCATTAGTGCCATTCTCAAGGAGAAAATAATTAAACTTAAATGAACAAACACTGCTTAGTGATGCTTTAAAGTTCTCTAGTTTAAGGTGACCAGACTCTTGAGACCCCTTTCTCTGCCATTACCTTTAACTCTTTTGAGCTCCTCTGAACTTACATACTCGTGTATATGTGCTACCACCTTTAAAGTTTTTGGAACTCTGTTAACTCCTTCAGCATTCAGAGATGTTCATAACCATATTGCAAAGATAAATGCTTCACATGAACAATCTTTTTGTCACTTTACCAACTTGATATATATGCTAGAGTTGACAAACATTACTGTAGGTGCCATGTCTGTAAGCAAAACCTTTGTGCTCTATCTTACATCTGATGTCTTGCAGGAAGTTCAGCATGACAAATCTGAAAAATTCAAGGACCATACAAAAATTTGAGGGGGGAAGGAAGATAACAGAATTGTGTAATGATTGGGGGCAGTAGAGTGTTTTTAGCTTTCTAACCAAACTAGAGGCGTAGTTTTTAAGAAATCTTTTGAGTTCTCACTGTTTGTATGTTGCTGTACTCCTTGAAAAGCAATACATGGATGGGCTGTATGAGCTCTTTGTGCTTTGTTGATAGTTGACAGACAAAGCAAATTCTTTCTGAAGCAAGGTACTGTACTTAGTTGTGACCTATTGTAGCCTAAGAATATGGCTTCCTTTGAGTTGTGTGAATAGGGAGAGTATTTTGGCAGAATGGACTTAAACATCCTTCTAGAGGTTTTCACTCTCAGTACAGAAATCCATAAGGCTTCTTTCACTGATCCTTTTCTCAATTTAGTTTTCCATGTGTAGTCATTTTAAGTATGTCTTCTCTCAGTTGCTTGCTCAAAGTCCATTTTAGCTGTTTTCAGTTTGTCTTAAGTGAAATAAAATTGTTGGTAATAGCTGGGTCTCTTTGTGAATGGTGTGTTAGCCTGAGAAGACTTTTTAATCTTTTGTGGTGTGTTTTGTTGCCTAGAACCTTATTTTAGTGAAGGTAAGAAGACCAAGGCATTTGATGTGATGTGAAGTAAAGCAGAACATATTTGCTAATTTAGTTTGTAATGTACAACTGTTAAAGTTGGAATTTGTCCACTTGTGGTGCTATTACGTGTGCTAAAATGAGGGTCACTGTTTGCATCAAATCTATCACAAGGGTTTGGAGTGCTCTATTATCCTTTCAGCAGGCTGATGATGGAGCCTGGGCTTTGCACAAATGAGATCAATAAGTTTCAAATAACTTTTATGAAATGACATGCGACTGTGCATCTAAAGGTATCTTAAAAAAAATCAATTTTTAATAACATGTAAAACTCCTACATTGACCTACAAGATATTTTTCACTTAAGTCTTGCTTGATAATTTTGTTTAAAACATTTTTTATGTTAGCTTGAGTGTTTCAGTTCTTTGGGGAGGGGGGAAGGCTAGGGTGCATTTCTTTCTTCTTCAGTTATCTCCTGCTTTGATCACATACACACACCTCCAAGACTTTTAGTGGTATGACAGTGCTGAGAATAATATTTTGTTGAAAATAAGTTTTCTTTTGATCTTAGGTGGTTTCCTCCTTTTAAAATTTTTTTTCCAGTTATGGATTAGAATGCAATTCAAGTTCTATTATTTTGAAATATTCAGAAGTACAAAATATCATTATTGAAACTCTACAGACTTTCATTTTTGGTAGCCTCCAAACAGGCATTTGATGTTCTGTGGCTGACTTTGCCTCACAACAGTGATGCATTGCTGATTGGACTGTGAGATATGCAAGTTCTGAAGGAATTCCTAAAAAGTGTATATGCTATGTGACAGAATTTTGTTGTGGGCTAAATCCTCTCAAATTTGTGGCCATTTTTCATAAAATCTGAAGGGGAGTATTTTGGATATTTTAGATCAGTGCACTTGGCAGCTTAATTTCTCAAATAGCCACCTGGAATCTCCATCAGAGCTTTTACCATTCTAGTATCACCAGGTTTTTTTAAGATAGAAGGACATTCTGTGTTTTGAGAATTTCAGGTAGTGTTTGTCCTCATTCATGCTTTCTTTAAGGTAGCGAGTCAGGGTAGCTCCATTGCCTTCAATTGCAGTTTGTGTAGTTGCTTTGGACCTTCTGTCTGCTCCTGTGTAGTTCCCATTGATGCCAGGTGCTTTTGGGGTGGCAATTTTCCAGTGGGAACTGGGACAATAGATATGATTGTCTCTGAGAACAGGAGGATTTTGAAGTGGGTGTATTTCTCCATTGCCAGCACTGAGTGGTAAAGTGATCATTTGCCTTCCACTAGGAAGTTACTGGCTGATAGCATCCTTTAATGTGGGTCATGTGATAATAGTACTGGATATATAACCAGTCTTCTCCAGGACCTGTACTGCTTTCAAGTAATACACTTTCAAAAGCATATTTCCTCATTTCATCTTTCTTTTAACAGACAGTTTTGTATTTTTCCTAAGAGATCATCTCTATCTGTTCATCAGCCTGGATAATGTGGAATTCTAGAGGAGGAAAGTGAACCTCCAGCTGAATTCAGTTATATAGGCCAAAATTCAAGAAGCTCTGAAAATAAGGAAATGCTTAGAAAAGCAATTGAATTTATATCATACCAACTTCCATTGAAGTGAGGCAGCGTGAAATGGAGTGTGAAATGCTGTGGTCACTGTTTACATTTTCCCTAAATTGGATGATCAGGTAACATCAGACTAAAAATACTCTCACTGGGAAATGTAACCTATTTTTTTTCTGGATGAGAAGCTAGCTACAGTATTTATTGTACAGAAAAAGTTAATATGAAGCCAATGGCCAAGAGTGAGTTGATAAAATAGGTCCTTCTCTTGTGATCTGAATAGTCATATACCATGCTGGATCTGTGATAAGGTTTCTTAATGCATTATAGTTAGCTTTATGTATAAATTTCAGGAACTAATTTCAGTTGTTGTTACCATAATACTTACTAAAACTATTTGCATTGCCAAAATATGCATAACACCTAACAACATATCAGAGAACATAGAATCAACATTCCCTGGGTAAGGGATTTGAAGCTGTAGAGTAGATGTATAAAGAATTGATGCTAACCTAAGATGTTCTACTATTCTAAGCATATGTTGAAATACGTTTCAGCTGCAAGAAGCTTGGCAGCATGTTTAACATAGTACCTATTCCACTTAAAATAAAAAGATAAAAGCTCCAGTCAGCTAGCATCAATAGTGGGCTCTTGACCCAGTTCCTTTTATAAAACAATTTATTTGAAGAGTCTGTAAAATATCAAAGGAATTTGTTATACAGAGATGATTAAATGTTACAGTGGTATAAAACCTTAAAATACTCTTGAAAATCACCTTTGTCTTATATACTCAAATTGGAGTACACATATTTCAACTTAGTTCTAAGATGTTTTTGACTTTGAAGTTTCAGTTACGCCTGACAGAGAGACTTTGCACATGCACTTTGCTGTGGAATTCTTTTACATTTTAAAATTCTCAGATGGAGTTCAGATATATCTCTTCAGCATGGGATCTCTTGAACATAACATTAGGGGTTTTGGTTTAGTATGATTTGATCTCCTTGTAGTAACGTATTAAAGAAGTGGAGAGAGCTTCTCCATCAACTTTTTCTTGAAGTGAAAAGAAGGCTGGAATGCCTGATAGATCAGTAACAATGTCTCTCCATATACTACTTTGAGATCTCAGTATGTCCAGGCTCTCTAATGGAAGAGGCTTTGCACGTCCTCTGGATTTCCTTCACAGATAAATTGAAATCTTTCTCATGGTGTCACAGATCCATGTTTTCATTAGTGCTTGATAACTGATTTGCTTTGGAACATATCAAGCTTTGAAGGATCCTGAAAAAGTTGCTGACCCAGAATTCTGCATCAGTGATTGCTTTTAACTTCATTACTCCATTTTTTAGGGTTGGTTTGCATGATTCTTGTAAATACTGTGCCTGTTTATTACTTATCAAGGAGATATTCCTTGATAGGAAAAAAACCAGATAAGATGCTCCTTTATAAGGCTTAATTTCTGGTGGTGGTCATTTTTCTACGGGGGAAAGGAAGAAGGGAAGCCTGATGGCTCATTTTTCCAGATATATTATGTATGCTGTTCTGTGGCAGCACATTATTTTTGTTTCCCTCCATTTTTTTTTCTGACAAAATTATCTTAGAATTTTGCCTTTATGAAGAATTTGCTTTGTGTTTTTTTTCCTGTGCCCAAAGACGATGGGGGGGGACCATGAGGTGGGCTTTTAAACATCATGAGGTGTCCCTTTCATATATCCATCCAGTCCTATATAAATTCAGATAATCTCATCTCCGGGTTTTCCCATTAGTCACTGCAAGTTCCAGAGTGGCTGTGTCTGCTCAGGCTGTGGGTGAACACACAGACTTGACCAAGTCAGATGTTTTAAGGTGTCACCTGTGAGGAGCCCTCCTGATCAGAGTGTGCCACACTGACTTTGCTTTGGTAGTCTCACAGGTCAGTTCCTCCATCCATAAGATCATTCAGGCAGCTCTCTGATGTGTCTTTGTGCTTGCTCTGGAGGGACATTCAGGGTGAAGCAGCTACAGGAGGTGCACAGAGCAGGAAGGCACCAGGGCTCTGCAGAGAGTCACTAACTTCAGGGGAGAGGTGTGTGTCTCTGACTATACCAGTTCTGACCTCAGCAAGTCCTCCATCTGGAAAAACGCTTTCAAAAGTTAATGACTCTGTGGCTTTCTTGTGTCTAGCAGCAGTAGAATTGGTTTGTTTAGAACAGTGCATCCTCTGAGGTTTTAATCAGGTGTATTTACTCATGAAAATATGGGGTGTTGCTTGAGGAACCTATGCTATGCTGAAATGGTGGAATCACCATCCCTGGAAGTGTTCAAAAGGTGTGTGGATGTGGCAGCTGGGCTGCTGGGGTAATGGTTGGACTCTGAGCTTAGAGGTCTTTTCCAACACTGATTCTATCATTCACATTACTGAGTGGGTAAAGTTTTCTGGTGGAGTCTTATTTCACTGCTTACGATAGCATTCCTGACCTGAAGGGGTTTCTTCTTGGCATTGTAGCAGTGGCAGGTACATGTCACTCAGGTCTGCTTTGTCTGCTGAAATTCCAGTGTATGACGCTAGTTCTCACCCTGTCATTCAGACTTTCAATGCTGCTGGCGTCTCACCAAGGTGAGGCAGATCATTGTTACTAGAATGCTTCTTTGTTGTGAACAGGCAAGAAAGAAAATTAGAAGTTGAAATTACTTCACAGTA
Source organism: Pyrgilauda ruficollis (assembly GCF_017590135.1). NCBI lineage: Eukaryota > Metazoa > Chordata > Aves > Passeriformes > Passeridae > Pyrgilauda > Pyrgilauda ruficollis. The sequence goes on from NW_024524266.1 coordinate 12,666,389, forward strand.
ATTTGGTTTCTGGTACACAGCAGAAAAACTTTCCTGACTTTACAGCAAGAGCTCATCATTAAGTCAATATTCATATCACCTTTCATGTTGGAAGTGTAAAATCATTATGTAATTCTCAAAAGATGTAGTTACTACTGATAGTGAAACCATTGGCCAAAGAATATGCAAACAGAGGTTGTGGTTCTAGTTCCTGACATGTTGTCTACTACTAGGAAGGTGTGTCTGTTCCCCTAAACAGTCAGCTATTTACAGAAGACACAGACAGGGAGAACACGCCACACATATGGAACAAATTATTGCAATTGGAACTGGTAACTGTCAGGTCACTGAGTTAAGTCCTCTGTTGCCATGTTGTTGCCTGATTTAACTTCATAAAATCATCTTTTAATATCGCTTGGGGGGATCATTAGATTTGATGATGTATCCAATAATGAGGTGGAACCTCATCCTTCCAGAGGCTTTCAGGCCACTTCAGCCAGATTTGCCCTGTTAGCCAGTACAATCCATAATAATGGATGTTGTCAGGAAAGCAGGTTTTGAAGCTTCTGGTCTTGGAATGAGTGGTAATAATATGCTTTTGTAAAAGCAGTATGGAAAAAAAGACCAGTGTGAAGTGAAAGTGTCTTGATTAGCAACTCACAGTGGTACTTGGATCAGAAAATCTTCATTGCATTGTCTCTCAAATTCAGCCTTCCTAAAACTGCTTTGCTGATCAGTGACATGAGCAGCAGGCTTAAGCTGGCTGACCAGGACAGCATGTTCAGTTTGGGTTCCTGTGCTTCCTTTCTGGTGGTTTTGGTGGTGTAAGGTGATAACTTCAGCTCTGCAGTGCTAGAGACATGGGTTTGGGGTGTAATGTGCTCACATATGTCAGCCACCTGAGACTGGGCATCATCCACCAAGATCCCATTTTCAAAAATTCACGTTAATATTGTCTTCAATGAGGAGGAAGGTTGCAGAGAAGCAAGCATGGATGACAAGTAAATTCAACTCCAAAGTAACTGACAGTGGCTTCTGAATAATTTTCAGTGGTTGCAGCTTTCTGCTTTTTACCAGGGCATTTTTTCATTTCACATGAACTTTTTAAGTTTTGGAGTGCCTCAGCATCCTGTCTGAAGGCAGGAACAGATGCACAACTCAAGTGTCTTAGGGAAGCACATTCAGTCCTCTGCTGTAGCAGGCAACCAAGCTGCATTGTCAAATGTAATTTGTAAAAATTATTAAGATAAAGCTCAGTAAAATGCATGTTGTTGACCCCTGCAACTTCTGTTTGAAAGGCTGTTGTAAAACCACTTGCCTCTGTATTTTGGGGTAATATTTCCAGTGCTTGTTGATCATTAGAATGGGAGAGGCTAATTCTCAAGAACATACTTACAAAGAAACAAAAATTACTTTTGACTTGCAAATTTCTCCCTATTAGCTACAGTTTATGGACTTAATATTCTTCAGGGATTTTCTTTTATATTGTGCATGTATTTCAGGGTTTTTTCACATACTTTTTTATATTTTAAAATGAGCTAAGCATTTGTGGGCAGGATGTTTGGAAATGCTAGTTGCTTTTTTTCCCCTCTGTCAACTTTTATTTCATTTCCCACGGTGTTGCAGATACCAAGCAGAACAAAGCTGAAGGTTCCCTATTATGATTTTGTTTGATGTACTACAAATTAATTTACAGACTCAGTGATAGCTGCTGGGAAATGAAGGATTGGTTTTGTTTGGTCAGTGAAGATGACAGGCATGGATCAAATAAGGGTTAACAATAATGCACTTGAACTGATTGAATCAGAACATAATGCATGTATTGAATTTGATTGCAACATGCATGACCATGGAAAAGTTTTTTGTTTAAAAGAAATCAAGGCTATGGCTTAATTATCAAAGCAAAACAGGAGACATAAAGAGCTACATGTTTCTGATACTGCTTTTTTCAAAAATAGCTCCCTTCACACAGTTATCTACATGTTTAATTTCCATGCATAATAGCAACAGTTATTGTTGTCATTTGTTACGAGAGATTAACAGATAGCAAGTACAAACAAACGCAAATAAGGCCTGAATAGAGAGGTGACAAAGAAGAAAAGACCTCTTTACTGTTAATTATGACTGGTAGGAAGTCTATACAAATGACATTAACTGTTTTCTGTATCACTTAAAGTGACATCCAGTTTGTTAGTATCTACTCAACACATTTGGGCATTTTATTGTAGGCAGTAACTTAAATCTTCATTTTTTGAATATAGTTTATTGAGAAATGTACTGCTCAGTAAAATTTATATGTTTTTGATCATTATTTCTTACTAGCTGAAAACAAGCATAATAGTAAGCTGTTGAATTTAAGTAGTTATTTTTATTCTAAGCTATGGGTTTTAGTTTAATCAGGGGGCTTTCAGTCTTTTTTCATCTGTTTTTTGTGACCAGTTCTTTCTCCCAGTTCTTTCTTCAACAGTGACTGCATTAGACTGAAACAATTGCATGAAGAACTTGCTTCAAATGTCATTATTCAGTGGTAGTTTGAGAGGACCTTCTACCTTACCCTTGTAAGACAATAGAAGCTGTACCTTGTGAGTGGTGTAGTCCTTTGTTTCATAAGTATTAGCTAAAAAGGCCAATAGATGGCAGAAAACACAGTTACTTTTATCATACATTATTTTCATGGTTGTCTATTTTTGAGTATTCTGTTCAGCTGAAGTTGGGATGATGCTGCCATTCCAGGCTTTGTTTTTTCAGTTGCACTTGCATTCCCTAACAAAATATCTTACTATCTGGCAGTTTCCATTATTTGTTTTTCTAATATAACAAATTGCTTCAAAGTTCAGATGTAGTCATTTAATATGTTTTGAGTCATGAATGTTCTCTTTGTGCACACAGAATCTTTTCATAGTTACAGCTGAAAAAATGATGCTCTTCAACAGGAGGGTTTTAGAATGGGTGAGGACCCTCCCCACACCTCCCCCTGCCTGGCTGTGTATTTTAAGGTGCTGTTTATGTCAGATTGCTGCCAGATGTTTCATAGGAGGTAGAGATGCCACAGAATAAACAATTTTCCAAACAGAGCATGTCTTTTATCTCTAGAAAATTAACTTAATGCAAGTTCTGTGAGAATTCATTATCCTTACAAAAATGTTTTTGATTTTTCCCTCACAGTGGCTCTAATGATATTCTTGGTACTCATGTAGGTGAGTGCCTGAAGATCTCAATGCTATCCTTGAGGAGCTTTTTTTTGGTAGAAGGTTATTCCATGTCTGTTTAAACTGAGTTATTTAATCAGTGTCAGACAACATAATAAACACCTACCTCTTTTAGAGAAAATCTTAGGTTCATTTGCAAAACCAAAGACAAGGCCTGTCTTTTTCACTTGAGGCTCATTTGTGCTTGCTGACACATCTCAGGTGTCTGTTAGGTCAGGTCCTATGTTAGGATTTCTCACAGTGTTGGTGAAGTGGTGGTGAAGTAGCTCAGTCTTGGTGAGCAGTGTCTTATGTTGCTAATGTCAGTTAGAAGTATTTGTCATAAATAAATTGTATATGACAAAGAAAGTGGTACTAGGACTGCTAGGGCAACAGTTGTGCAAGACAGCAAATCACAGGTTTTTGAATTCTTGACATTTTCTCCTGTGCAGTTTTAAATGTCGTGATTTACATTGCTGATCTACATAACAATAAAGTTCACACTTAGTGATCAGATAGACTGATCATACTGTTTCCAAAACCCCTTACTTTATTAAGAAGGTTTGAAGCAGGGAGGATTTCCTCATCCCAAAATCTGGTAGGTGAATTGCTTTTTTCTTAGGAGATGCTTTTTTCTTCCTCCATTTACTATAAATGGATCATAGGGTAATCTAATGGATAAGAATGGATAAGCTTAAACTGGGTATCAGGCTTTAGATGTCAGAGTTGGGTGAAATGAATCTAAGTGCATATGTAAATGCACTCTTTCCATTCTGCACTACGGCGTAAACACTCGCTTCAGGAAGTGCTGCATACATTGATATTACCGTGGTGTTCTCCACACAGGTTTTCTGGTCTGCCCACATGGACATAAAAGCTCTGCTCTGCAAGGGCAGCAGGAAATGTTTTGATGGATTTGGCACCAAATGGCATGATACTGAATATGTGACATGGCTGTAGAAATGGTGAAAGAGGAGAGGTCTCTGGAATAAATGAAGTTATTTGGAAAGGATTTAAGGTTTCATCTCAAAAAGATAAAGAAAAACTAAAACAGTCTTGGAGCACTTCTGAAATTATTATAGAATATATTTTTAAGTTGAAATCCAAGTGGAAATTAGGTAGAAGTTGTTGCCAGAGCCTAACATTGGGACAGCTTGTCAAAGAGCTAGTGAGAATGGAAGCAAGCAACTTTTTGAGTTGTCTTCTGATTTGTAACATTTCTGTCAAAGTACCAGGAATCCAGGAATGGTTGAATTTAACTTCTTTGCAGGAGCAAGAAAAAATTTGGAAATGGGCAAAATTAACCAATCACTCCCAGCAGAGACATCACCAGCCAATAGCCTGAAATGCAGTTTAACAGGGCTGAGCTGCTCGGGTGGCAGAAGCAGGAAGTGCTTGAGAAGAGTTGCAGGAACACTAAGTTGACTTCTCAGTTAACAACAGAAGCTTGAATGCTCTGCCAAGTAAGGTGAAGTGAGGAAATGCTGAAACCCCAATCTTAATTTTGTGTCCAGTATATGTATTGACCTAGTAGGGAAGAATAAAATTATAATTATTGAAAAATAAAAAATATCTTTCTGGATATGACTGCTCAATGCTCAAATGCTTGGTAGTGTGCTCTAGGCAGACAAAAATTGAGGAGAGAAAGGAGCAGAGAACAAGATGGTAAATACCATTTTGTTCCTGTATAAATTCATGTTCTGTATCTGGAATACAGTGTGCAGTACTGGTTTCATCTCCCTCTCCACTTGTTCCATTTTCCACCATTCCCTCATTTCCAAAAAGACCTGGGAGAGATTCAGAGAAGGGCAACCAAGATTTGGAGTGGTTTCCAGGCAAGGAACAACTACATAAATTAGAACTGTGGTTTGGAAAAGACTTTGATTGAAGGTGATGTGATGGAGGTCTGTAAAATCATGAGTGGCACAAAGAAGGTGAATGCAGAATGATTATTCCTAGTCTCTCCTGATGCAAGAACTAGAAATGTTAAAAGAGAAGCCCTGTCTGTGTGTGTGTTTTCAAGAAAAATAAAGTGCTTTTTCATATAGTTTATAGTTGTTCTGCTGGATGTTGCAGATACTAAAATTTTACATGTGTTTGAAAAGCACTTGAAGTTCATTGGGCTCATTAATGCATTAATTCAGTCACCACTGAATACAGAGACAGTGATTCAGGTGGTCCTTGACCTATTTCCAAAAGCTGGGAAAATCTTTGGAAGAGTTTTACTGTGTCCTTTGTCTTTGGCCATTTCTTAAGTATCTTCTCTTGGTGGTTCTTAGGGATGAGGTGTGGCATTATTTTTAGCCTATGGTTGGACCTGGCATGAAAAGTTCATCCTTACCTAGTTCTGGGATCATTCCTTCTTGCATACTCTTAAGAGAAGCCTTTTGTATTGTCTCCCTGAGCTGACATAGAGCAAATTGGCTCAGATTTTATTTCATTTTAACTCAGCAAAATGTTAGATTTTCCTAAATGAATCAGTTTATGTTGAAGTCTTGGAAGCTTTCTGAAAAAAAACCCCAAAACAACAAACACTTAAAAAAGAAAAAAAAGGAAAGCTTCTGGCTGCCATCAGAAAACAGAAAACTGTTTCTCCCCTCTGAAGTGCAAGCAAAGAAATAACATTTTACTTAAATATTCAATTTATTAGAAGTCTTGCTGAATGGAGTGGAGTGTCCTGCTGAATGGTCTACATACCTGGATAAAATACTCTTGTTGTATGTTAGTGTTGTTGTAAGTGGAGAAGACAAGAGCAGAGGTTTTGGTGTATTTCAAAGAAGGGATGAGTGCAGTGTGCAGGGTGTGGGATTTTGAAGCAAGAAGACTCCAGCTTTGTTGTCTGCCATTAATTGCCAATAATTTAAACAAGGTCCTTGAAGGACCTTCATTTCTTCATACATAGTACAGTATCATTCACAGAGGATGTTGAAGTTGGGGTATTTTTCTTCCTTGACTATGATTCATTTTTTAGATGGAATAAAACAAGCTATAACTTGAATTTGGGGTAAAAGATGATTTTTTTCTGTGTTCTGCCTTTCTGCAGGGTTGGTTAATATGCGAGGAGCCAACTTGCCAGAATAGAACGCGTCGGCTTCCGCTGAGTTTCTCCCGGAGTGGCCCCGTGTGCCAGGCCTGCAGGAAGGCTGTTCTCAGACCAGAGGTGAGTGTTTTGGGACAGAGCTCTGACCGAAGTACAGTGGGATTCTCCTGAAGCTCACCTGGCTCTCAACACTGCCTTTCAAAGGTATCAGGATTAAGCAGGAATTTTGAATTCGTTTGTTAGTTTAAAGGGGACGGTTTATGCTTTTCTTGCTCCACATTTAAGCTGCATCCTCATTGCTGTGAAGAGAGCATGCCATGCAGCTGCTGTGTTTGGAAATTTTCCAGCTGACAAGCATTTGGTCAGCAAACTAGAATTTGCTGGAATGTCTCTGCCAGAATACAGGTAAATTAACATAGACAAACAAACCCAACCTCCCAAACCAAAAACAGCCACCTGCTTTTTTCCTGACTGGTTCTTACTTGCCTGCATTTGGTGCTGAGGAGCTGGAGGTGAACTTCCTTGCCATCATCTCAGGGTACTCGAAGATGGTATTTCCAGGAGATCAGAAGTTTTAGGTTCTGCACATTTGAATTTGGCTCCACACCTGAAAAATATAGAAGCTTTTAAACCTCATGTTGAGCTAGATGGTCTGGTCTTCCAGAATTCAAGATGGCCTGATGGTTTTCTTGGTTTCTGAGAGTAAAGGAAGCTGATTGTTTCATGTTGTAAAATTCTGGTAAAGCACTTCAATTGGTAAGAAAATAGAAAATTAGTTTAACATTTAGAAATCTTGACAATTTACATAAAACAACCTGAGAGAAAGATTCCATAAGGAAGATGGGAAATCTATAACTTCAAGTTGTAGTAAGTCTTCAATTTATTCTTACTTACATAAAACTTTAAAAAATCAAGGGTTTGAGGTGGGGCTGTTAAGTGAATGCTCTGAACAGCATTGTTTGATTTATCACATGAGATTCCTTTTGGTTCTTCTTCTTCAGTAATGGAGATGTAAAAATTCCAAAGGATAAATGACAGTAAAAATCCAGGGACTGAAGCAGCATTTTCAGAGAAAGGCTGATCAAAAGCCATTTTTTGCATTAGTAGTAAGTTAGTGCTGAAGAATATAAGAAGGCCAAATGATCAACAGCATTAAAGAGGATAAAAATGAGCAGAAGTTCCCAAATTCCTAGCACTGGAACCAGGAGATACCACATTAAATTAAAAAAGAAAGAAAAGCAGATCTGTCAGTAAAAAAACCTCTTACCTATGTCATAAATTTGGGTATATAACTGTAACAACTTAAAAGCCAATAGCAGTGGGAAAAGAGACCAAGACTTACATGTTTATTAGCAGGGTTATGTTGGTCATCAACAAAATTTATGAAGAAATTCCAAGTTTTGATCCAATTTCTAGCTACTAGAGAGGTGTACAAGATCTGTTAGGAGATTATTCTGCATTCTGCT
>NW_024524266.1:12679061-12689061 GCF_017590135.1 Pyrgilauda ruficollis
AGTGTGAGGTTTGGCTGCTTTCCTGCTTCCATACAAGGTTGTTGTTATATAACCTAATTTGTGTCTTCCAGTCAGATTTCAGCTCCATTCCTCATCCCAAATGCTGAAATACATAGATGCTCCAAAGAATGAGCTAGCTAGTATAAAAATTAATTTTCTACTTGAGACAGCTCCTCTGGTTAGTTGTAGTATATGTATAAAGTTATTAATTGTTTTCTACACAAATACTTTTTTTAAATCCACTACTCCCCCAGCCTTTTGAATAAAATAAAAATTAAAAAAATTGAGCTTGCAGTTTTCCCTTGTACTTGTGTAAACCTTAACAAGAGAATTGACAGTTCTGGACTGAATACATTCAGTGTATCACTGAACAAAAAGTTATTGATTACCTAGTGTAGATAATACAGTCTTGAAGCCTTGTGAAGAAACAATGTATTAAAGATGACATCCTTTCAAGAGATAATTTCCATTGCAGAATTATACAGTGGAATGAAGATTAAATTGAGTGGTATATATAAATTTGGTGAATAAAGATGAAAGGCTGTAATGAAAAGACAGTGAAAAAAAGTGTCTGCTGTAAAAGCTGTAAGATTGAGGGTAATACTAAACTTTCTCAACTGGGTGTATTTGGCTATATTGTCTTTGACATCGATGCACCCTTACTAGCAACAGTCGTGGTTTTATCATGAAGCTGAGAAGTCCTAAAGACTTCCCTTGTGGAGAGCTGAAGGCGAACTGAGGTATTTCTGAATAATTATTTTGGTATTGATTCGGGTGCACTCTCACCTGCCCTGATGTGTGTTACAGACCCAGCCTCAACATCAGCCGGCTGCTGTTTGTGTGGCAGACTTGCCACACCTGTGGAAATCAGCTGCCTTGCTGTGCAGAATTGGAGTGAGCTTTTAATTGTATAAGATTTAAGAATAACAATGTCAAAATCATAATTTTGTAAGGATAAAGTTATAGGAGTATAGAACAATAGCAATGATTTGCAGTAAGTGTATTTTATTAGGTGCTCCTTTGGTTCTGTCTAGCTTATAAAGATGGCTAATTAGGCAATCTAACTTTTTCTTGGCGAGAAGTTTTTCAGTTTACTTTTCTAAATACATTTTTCAATTTACTTTTTTAAAGTATTGTTACTAAATCCCCTGAGAGCAGCTTCTCTGGGCAGTCTGTTCTCTACTCAAAGAGAATGTCCTCTTCATCTTTTTATTCCCTGTAATTTGGGCACTGGGGTGCTGCATGATACTCTAAAGGATAAGGCCACTTTTTTCCAGCCTTACTGTAATTTTAAATTACATGATTGACATTTTTATTACACGCATTTATGAGTATTTTCCCTGGTCCTAAATTTCAGGTTGATTTTTTTCATTTGGCTGTATTTTAAATCTCAGAAATACAACTTTACTAGCTTAACAATTTACATGTCTTAATTATTCATAATTTATGTTCCCTGTGAGATTCCTTGTGTTTTGCCTCCTACAAGCTTTTTATACAGTATAAGACACTTCTGTTTTAAATGGGAAAGATTTGGAGATGCATTTGAGAATGGAATGGCCAAAATGGCTGTGCACTGAGTACTGTGATGACAGCAACATGAGTTCTCTTTAGAGTCCCTGCTACAGCATCAGCACTCAAAGAGATGTGTGAAGGAGAAGCTCCAGGGAGAGCCAGCATCATGCCTAGTAATGCTTTTATTCTGTTGGATCAGTTATGAATTTCTCTAAACTACGTATCATGACAGGCAAACTGCTTAGCTGCTTTTTAGGGTTACTGAAATCTAGCTTCTCTCTCTACTTTTATTCTTTCACAAGGCAGATTTAGCTGGCATCTAAAATTGTGTATTCCCAAAGAGGCAAAGAACGTCACTGTGCAGTCTCAAGATGGGCCTATTTGGTGTCTGATAAAAAATAAGGTGGTTGCTCAGAGGATGAAATTCAGTATGCAGAGATTGTGAGTGCAGATAAGTTACTTAGATGAGGAGGAGTGAATCTTTGCAAATAATTTTCTATGTTGCTAGAAAAATTAACATGTATGCTGTTGTGATTGGGCTGCTTTTTGTGGGTATGGAGGTAAATGGTGGTGATGTTTATTCTAATGCCAATGTTGGCAATATGTGACAAAGTCTCCAGTTTCTCCTTTTGTCTACAGAATTTTGGTAGACATCATCTCCTTCTATTAGGAGTGTTGTATCTGGTGAAGTTCACCTCTTTGTGAAATGAGCATTTCTGAGAGCAATACAACAGTTTTATCTGAGCATCCAAATTTAGCGAATGTCTTTACAAGCATTACACTGTGATCGAGAGCTGACATTCAAATTCAGATGTCACTTGTTCTTGCTGAAAAGTTTCTGAAGTGTCTGTCCTGTTAATGAAATTCTCTGTTCCCCTCTCCTGTTTTTATGGGTTGTCTTGTTAGAGCAGGGCTGTAGCTGCAGTCATAGGCTTGGGAAAGAGGGAAGGAAGTCCTGTGAGGAAGCTGCTTGACTTTGTACACTCAGGGTCCATACTGTTCCCTTTCTCAATTTATAATCTGTTATGGATTCTCACTGTTGAAGCACACTAGAATGGTTATAGAGCTTTGTGCTGCAAGTACCTGTACATTCTGTCTGATCACTGGAATGGAGGGAAAAGCTGCTGGTAAGACTTCTTAACTCTTAGGATTGTTTCTTTATGGTGAGAATGTTTGTCTTGTACTGTTGTACTTCTCATTGAAGCTTCTCAAGTTGCAGAATGTTGTATGTGCTCAGATGTATTTTTTTGCTCACATGTTTTAATTTCTCTTGTGGGACAGAGTCCAATATTCAAAGCATTTGATACAGGTTTCTTGTCAGATATGTTGGACTTCTTAGGAAAATTTTAGTTGCTGTCATCAGAAAGGTGAAGTATCTTTCTAATTAAATGCTACTGGTTTTCTAAATTGTTAGACTGCTGCTCTAAGACAAAGAGTAGTAGTCTAATGAGAAAATTCTTCTAATAATGAAAAAATACTCAGACCAGCTGACTGCTGCTAAACTGGGAGGTTTTATGTCTTCCAGTCACAGCCAGCTGCTTTTCTTCTGTCCTCTAGACAAAATATCCCTTGCACTTGGAGGTACTAAGTCTAATAATAACTATACCACATTCCTTCTCCAGCTTGTAGGTCAGAATTTTCTCAGAAGTTGCAAAGTAGATGCATGGTTTCCCTGTGAGGCTCACTTGGACACTGCTCCTGAGCTTCCTACAGACTTTTGCCTGGAAACCCTGTTATCATGAGACTTCTTGCTTTGCCAGTTTGGAACCACACAAATTACTTTCTGTCTTCCTTTGTATTTGGTAAAATAGTATAATTTGTATTTGGTAAAATAACATGGTTCATTTTTAAAGGAATACCTGACCTGCTTTAGTGTTTTGGTGCCAGGGCTGAGAAAAACCTGCAGTTTTCCTGTCTGTTATTTGTGGGAGTTTGTTGTAAGTTGAAAGATTAAATTTAAGATCTTTTCATTTGCTGAATGTGAACATTCAAAACTCCTAATACAACCAGATAGTTCTGCCCAGGTAGATGTGTACATCCTGGGCAAAAAACTCCAAGCTTAATTCTAGTCCCTGAGGGGAACATTATTCTTCAGAACACTTTTAACTATACTTTTTATCCTATTTGTCAATAATGTGTGTTTATGTTCCAGGATAAAAAGTGTAAAAGTAAAAACCTAAAAGTTTTTAATTCTTTCCTTGTTCTTAGGTGTACTTACACTTTTTCCTTGTGGGTAATCTTAGGATTGGTGTCTTTCTCTTCATGTTTGGATTTGCCAATTGAAGGGTGCAGAACAGGACAGAATCTGTGGCTTTTTCTCAAAGTGGTCTAAAAACTTAACAGTGGTGACAATCAGTTTTAAACATGCATTGTCTGGTGAAGCTTGTGCCACCCAGAACCTTGTTAGGTTGGTAGGCAATGCCAGAGATGTGTGTAGAGAAGATGGCATTAAAAACTAAAATACGTTACAATTAGTTCATGCACTGATGGCAGTGCTGGTTATGTTGCTAAGGAATCAATTTTGAGTTATGGAGAAGATTGAAAATAACATATTTTACCTGGAAAGGAAAGTGTGTGGGGATAAATCCTCCATCACATTGACTACATTTGGAAGGAGTAGCTGGAATCTCAGTGGAGTTGTCTGGTACCTAAGGTGTTGTCATTGATTTCAACCCTTGGGTAGCTGATAAAGTTGCCTCATGAGTCACTGAGATGTGTCTTTGTGCACAGCTATCTTAGCAGAAAAGATGCCGTCCTGTACTTTGTCATCTGTGTGACATTACTTTCCTTTAGCATTTAGTAGAGCCATTCTGTTAAAGTCTAAGGAGGTGCTCCAGAGACATTAGATCAAACCTTGCTTCAGGTTATTTAACTACTTGAGAGCTCAAACAATAGTTTGTTAAAAATGAGAAACTAGGAGTTGAAGGTGAAAACCTCTCTTTTCAAATTTTTACTCTCTTGCTAATACCTAGAATTTAGGGAGTCAACTCCTGAAGTGTTGGAAAACAGGAATACTATAATCCAAAGCAGCATTTTTAGTTCCCTTACTGTAAGTGATACTTTTTCTTTTTTTTTTCACATGCATTATTTTACATCTAAAATATATTTAGACAAGCTTATTTGCTTGTGTACCTAGCCTATTTATAGTGTTGTTTATTTAATAATAAACCATTTTAAAATTATTTACTTGTGCTTGTTGAATGATAATCAAGATTCTGCTAAAAAAGGCTTTCACAAATATTAATAAATTATTTTGTGGTAAAGAAATGCAACATTGCCCGTTTCTTAATGAAATTGTAATTTAAATAAATATGTATACAGTAAATTGCTTACACAGATTGCACTTTTACAGTGTGTGCTCCTGGATAGCTGACGAGTGCCAAATGTTTGTATAAAGTGTATCCATTAGTGAGGAAGAACTTTATTTCTAAAAGAAGTAAATAAAAATAAGGTTGCAAGTACTGAGCTAGATCAAACTAATTTATGTAAACAGAAATATCTTACTTCCAGATTACAACTTGGTACTTCTGCTACAGCCTAGATTGTGAGGGCAGCACTTGTTCTGCCAGCTTTTTCCATTGTTACCCATGGCTTCCTGCACCTGAACATCAAGAGTAGCACCCTCTATTTTAAAAGCAAACAGACAGAAGACTCAAAATGTGCCTCAGATAAGATAATGAGGGGTATTTTGCTCATCCTTGGCACTACACAACCATTCTTGAGCATGTCAGCAGATAGCATAAAATGGTAAAAAGCAGTTCTGTACCTACTCTGCAGAGGCCTCCAGGAGACCTCTGGTAATGGCCTCTCTCTGTGCCATGGGGCAGGGCTGTGGCTGACAGATGGTTGATTTGTGGTTCTGGTCTGGGAGGTAACTTACACAGATTCCTTCCCTGCAGGCAGGATTTACTCCTCTTAAGGTGTTTTCATGTAATGTTCTGGGTTGCGCCCCACTTGATTTGTTTTCCAGCTGTGAGAGGTGTGAGTCCTGAGCAAGGGATTGTGCTACATTCTCCGTGAGTAAGGACAGGGTTACCCTGGTATGCAGATTGCAGCTCAGCAGAGTCCTGATTGTTTGATTCTTTCAGTTGTAGTAGCACATCTTTTTTTGAGGTAAGTTTCCTGGATATTTACAGTTCAGTTCTTGTTTGTTAGAAAGAGTGTTGTAAGTTTACAATTTTTTTATGGAAATATATGAAATTACTTGAAAGTTAAAAGAATTCTGTTCAATGATGAGAGGTCTTACACATGTGTTTATTTTTCCTCTTTTGAATAAGCAGATGACCTATAGTTAACTGGAGTTTAGTGCTCTTCAGTGGGTAGATCCATCCATTTTCTAGAATAAAACATCCATAATAAGATCCATCCATTCTCTAGAATGGGACAGCGTTCTGGAGCCTGTGCTAGCTTCTTCTGTAACTCTTAAGCTAGCTGGGGAATACTTGGCCATGGTGCTTTATCTCCACAGCAAAATGACATCTTTGCTTTATAGAGGTGGTTTGCAGTTCTGTTTCACCAAGCCTTTTTGGTTAACTTCTTTTTATCCCAGATTATCAAGGGTTAAGTAATTCCAGAAATCCATAAATGAATGACTGGCTTTGAAAGTGCTTGGGGTTTTCCTGTTAAAATTGTTAACATGAGGGATTTTTTTAGATTATGTTTGTCTTGTATACCAAGGAGAATGTATGTTATAGGATAATTTCTATATGATGCTTATTTCAAGCAGAAATTTATTTGAAGTGTGCATATTCTTGATCAGAGGCTCTTAAAATACAGTTGATTTTGGGATCATGTGGTAATTCTCCATGTAATGTTCCATGCTTCTGGTTGCATACAGTTTTGTAGATTTGCTTGTATGTGCTGCTGGATCAGTCAGATTCCAGAGCCATATCTGTCTTTCCTTAGATCTCCAGTAAAGCTCATTTGTTTGGTTTGGCGTGGAAAACCTCAAACCTTAACCTTTGAGAATTTCTGTACAGTCCCTATCCAAAAGTGCATCAGTGTAGGATGGATATTCAGACTGATTAGTCTGCAAATTCCTCAGTTTTACAATGACACTGCTTTCAAAGGGAGAACATGAGTATTCTAGAGGCTCTCGAGATCTGTGAGGCAGATTACAGATTAAGTTAATTTTTAAAAACTTATTTTGTTCATCTGATTTAGAATGCAAAACCTTAAATTATTTGATAAACCCAGCTGCTGTACCTTTTTCTCCTATTCCATGGTCATTAACAATGACAAGTATCCTTTGACCAGAAGCCCAAGTTTACAGGTGTAAGTCAGTGGTTGGCCGCTGTGTGTGTTTTGTGTATGTTCAGAGCCTTTAGAACAACATAAGAAAGATTATCCACTGTCAACCCCTCTGCCTTAGGTAAGGACACCTTTTACTAAACCAGGCTGCTCAGAGCTTCATCCAACAATTCGTCATTGCTGTTAGTCATTAATTGCTGTTATAATGTTCTTACCAAAAAAGATACTTCAGAGCAGATAGTGTCTGGCTTATTAAAGGCTCAGTCACAAGTTTTATGTGCTTGTGTCATATATAATTCTATTAAATATTAGTAATATCAAAAATTAGTCATAAACATATTGATGCTGAGAATTTCCAAGTGAAGAACACTTGCAATGACAGGTGTATACTGAAGGTATGTGAGGCAAGTGATTCCCACACATCAGAAAAAGAGTGATTCTTAAGGAAGACTTGGGTTTCACTGCCAGGTGTGATAATTGTGCTGCTCAGATGAGTTTGAGTGCTGGATGCAAGGCAGAACTCAAGCCCAAAACTAAAAGCAGGAAACATCCTGTCTTCCCTTAATAGCAGCAGCTATTTTGGCTTGTTTACATCAGCTGCCATGCAGTTTTCTGTTTGACCTTGTGCCAGCTGTTGACCACACGGGGAGGCAGTTGAACTTGTGGGGGGTTAGTGTTCTGCCAGGTTAGAAAAGAAGTGAGTAATTTTGGCTGGGTTAGTGAGTTGGGTGTGGTTTACTACATGTTCAGATGAGCTGTAGTGCACACACAAGACCAGCATCAGAGGAGAGGGTTGCATCCCATTAAAATGAGAAGCTGTTTGTTAAGCATAGATGACATGGAGTCTTTGTTTAAAAAGCAGCATATCCAAGGAAGAGGAGCAGGGCTTTTAATGTTCTCATTAATGGCTAGACAGGACTTAAAACAGGAAAAGCTCTTTTCATTTCAATTACTTAATGAAAAAAAAAAAAGTCTCATAATGTGCAAGAGTGTCCAGTCCTCTGCTGGGCTTTTTTTCCTCTTCATTGACTCCTTCATGTACATGAAAGTATCTCTTCTTTTGTCATACAGTACATGTTAGCATAACTGCTAGGGGAAATTTCATCACATCTAAATCCTACTATGCCCATTCCAGTTTTCTTTTACTACTTTAATGGACTTTGTAAGTCAAAATCACTAAAAAAACCCAATGTTGATTGAACAGGTGGACAGTTAGGAGGGTTAAGAAGGAAACCACATACATACGACCCCTCTCTATTTACTGTATTTCCAAGACTTCTGTCAGGAAAGATGGTGACCAAACTCCTCTTGTTTTTAATGGAATTAAGTGAAAGTGGTGTGCACTTTATTTCAGCCTATTTGACTTAGACCAGCACTGTGTTGTAACCAGGCTTTGTGATGCGCAAGAAGACCAGACTTCAGTGTACATCAGCTTGAGGCAAGGAGCACTCACATTGAGTGTTGAGTGTAACATGAATTCACACTTTGTGAGCTCTTGCCATGCAGGAGCATCTGCCTTTAGAATCTGCTGGTGAATAGGGGTTGTGTGCAATGCAGCTGCCCTGGGTTTGCTAAAAGAATATGTGAGGTGTATAAAACATGACACAGTAGTTTATTGCCTTAAAATCATTTTAGCATGGATAGCCTTTGGATATATAAACACCCACAAAGCTGAAGTGTGTCCTTTTTTTTGAAAATAAAAAATTGCTGCACATAGGAGACATGATGGAAGATGTGTACCGTCTATACAATCTTCTAGCAGTAGATTGAGACCAGTGGCACTTCCCCGAAAAAATAAATTACCCGAAATTTGCAGCACATTCATATTCAATTTCATCACAGCAGATGCTCATTAGTATGTTGTTATTAATTGGTATTCACTTTAGGTTTTGTTTAAAATGAAGATAATAATTAGGTTTTAATTACTGCATCTTTCGGGGGTGGGGGGAGGGGAGGAAATGCCTCTCAAAGCACTGAAGTATTTCCTGTACGCTTTGCTCCATTATATCTAAGCCTTGAAAGAGTTCCTAAGACACATTTTTCTGCCAAGAGACTTCTTTTCTGTTTCCTTCTATTTCTTTCCTGTTTTAAAAATATTAAAAGATTTGTTTGATGGACATACTGAATCATACCACAGTAGTAAGAGCCACTATTCTTTTTAATCAAAATTATCAAAAAGGCTTTTCACAAAAGTAACTCTCTCAAGCAGCTGATTAATGAAGTGGTGCCACTGTTTTGTATTATAATTAATTGAAGTAATACAAATAACTTCTGTAGCCTGTGGAAATTATCTCTTTTGCAAAGCAGTCTATTAGAGTTAGCAAACTAAATGGTGGAATTTTTTTTGTGGATTTTATTTAATTTCTTACTGCCTTTATCATGATTAAAACCACAGGTGACACAACACAACAGTAAACAAAGAATACACCATAGGGAGGGCTTGAAGAAATGGAAGGGAGTCAGGTGCGGAAGAAAGCAAAAGGGCAGAAAAAATGAGGATGCAGAAAAGACTTAAAGGGTTATGAGTGTGGTGGGAATATAGAGAAATATAAGAATTTGGGAAATGCCAGAGAGTAAATGAAAGACTGCAGAGGAATATGAGTAATCTGAAGAGTTTTGAAGAAGCATTGACCATCATGTATTTGGTTAATGCAGGAATTCACAGTGAAGTTTCATGCGGATAGGACACGGACAAGGGGAAACAATTTTAGCAGAGGGTATATTTAGATTAGGTGTTCTGAGGAAATTCTTTACTGTGAGGGTCATGGGCACTGAAACAGGCTGCTCAGGGAAGCTGTGGATCCCCTGTCCCTTGGAAGTGTTGCAGGCCACGTTGGAATGGGATTTGAGCAACCTCGTGGAAGCAGTCTAATGGAAGCTGTTCCTGCCCATGGCAGGGTGGGTGAAATTAGATGCTCTTTAAGATACCTTCCAACCCAAACAGTTCTATGATTCTAAAATTAATCTAAATAAGGACATCTAGTTGTCTGACCTGTTTAAATGCACACTTTCAAGATATGGAGGTTTTGTGTGCTGGTTAAAAGATGTTTCATGGAATAGCACTGCATCCAGATGAGTAAAACATCAGCACTAGAATCACTAGTTCAGTCTTCTGCTGCCTTGCTGTTGTGAGTTTCCATCAGCTTTTCCTTCTGTCTTTCCCTCTTTCTTTTCCTGATTTCTTACCTCATTTCTCTAGGTTGCTGTACTGCTCTTCAATACTGAATGGGTTTTAAAG